>NC_134396.1:64655792-64965680 GCF_035582795.1 Mycteria americana
GTATATCAAATAATAATCTTGATTTTTTTTTTTGGTCTTTTTTTAAAAATAATACAGAAACAGCATTTTCCCATGAAGGGATCAGCTGTACCATTTTTAGTACAATTTAAGCAGTGAGGTGAGAATCACTTACTACTTGTAAAACTCTTCTGTAACTTTTGTACATGTAACCTGTATATGTAAGAACGTTATCATCCAACAACTAAAAAGCAAAAAAAAAAGCTGTTACTCTCTCACTGAAAAGCTGTACATTTCCTATGACTGTCATCACAATTTGTAAAGCATTTAATTTTTGCCACATTGAGATTAGTTGAGTTTTCCTGTGTAAAGCCAAGAACTGAACCTTCAGTGAAGACATGTGCTTTGCCACTCTGGATCCTGCTGAGATATCCTCCGAACAGATGACAGATATGAAAATGAATCAGCTACATATATTCAGCTGGAAGGAATAGTTTTAAGGGGGAGAAATCCTGCTGATGTCTGAGTTGAATTCTTTATGGAAGTAATGAACCTAGGTAGGTTTATGAAGGTCAAAACTAGTGTTTTGCAAAACTGTTAAGTTCTGATTTGTGAAATGTTCACTGCAAAACCACAGATTTATAATCATTTAGGGATATTGATTTTTTTTTCCTGAACTCTCCTAGCCTTGGGCAGGTTTCCACCATGAAGGAACAGAATGCAATTTTTATTGGATCTATTGATGGAAAAAGTTTGCATGCATATTTACTGAGCCGAGTAGCCTGGTACAGCATGTGGTGTTTAAAGAGGTGATTTTATGTCATAGGCACTGTAGATGAAGTTCTAATTCATAATTTCATATAAGGAAGGACATAAGTCAATGAGATATTGTAGTTCTAAGCCAGTTCAAGTTCAGCTGGTGTTGCAAATTCTGGGATAACTCCAAATCTGAGAAAGAAATACTGCCCTTAGGTTGTGTATTCCCCCCCCCTCCCCCTTTTTTTTTTTCTGTTCTATTTTCTTTCACAACTAACGTAATTCAGTTTTCTGTGCTGTTCCAAGCTATGATGAAGGAAGCTGAATAAGAGGTGTAAGGTCTCTGGGCTGTCACAGTTACAGAACCTAGGGGGATAAAAGCTGTTGGAGTCCCATATCATACATGTGCTCAGCATGTCTGCATCTTTCAGCCTCATAGTCAGAAACACCAACATAATACACCACGGGGAAAGTGGAGGAAAAAAGAAGAATCAGCTTAAGAAACCTTCAAACTGCCAGGATGTTATTAGCAAAAAAATTAAAGGCAGTAACTCATTCAGGGAGACTAATCCTTGTGTTGCAAATATTGATAAGCTTAGTTCTGCCTTCCCATACAATGATGTTGTGAGTCCAGCATATAACTATCCATGTGGAAGATTTCCAATGCTGTTTTATAAATAATTTTACAGTAATAAGTAACAACTATGAATAGTTATCAAAGTTTTCATCTCATTCTCTAAATCTGGAAAGAGTTGCTAATCTCAGATATCAGTAAATTAGGCTATTTTTATCATTCTCAGATATCTTGCAGTTGTGAACTGTATGCCACTCTTTAAAATGGCAAACTTTTTTTTTTTAATTCATCAATAAGTTAGTCATTTAAGCCAAG
This sequence comes from Mycteria americana, assembly GCF_035582795.1. Classification (NCBI taxonomy): domain Eukaryota; kingdom Metazoa; phylum Chordata; class Aves; order Ciconiiformes; family Ciconiidae; genus Mycteria; species Mycteria americana. The sequence continues at coordinate 64,657,396 of NC_134396.1, forward strand.
GAAGGAGCAGGAAAAAAACTGTCTAATCTTTCTAACAACATGTATTAGAAATTCTAGAAACTACACTGAATGTCACCCATGCATAGTCTGAACTAATTTTTTGGATACTCTGTGGGAATACTGTAGACTCCACTTTGTGTGCAGAAGAGGTATTTATGAAGTAAAGTATTTCTGAAGTAGCTTAAACCCCTAAATTTTTCTTTGATGAAGAATTCTCTGCTCCTTTACTGAAATTAATTCTCGTATTCATTTTCCAGCCAACCCCTTAGTGGCAGATCTCACATTTTTCAGAACGTGTATCTTCCTTCTCAGTTGACTAAAAAGTTTCTCACCTTCCAATTTTCTTACAGAGTCACAGTGCAAGTCTCAACAACATAATTTAGGGAACTGAAATTCTTAGCCAATCAGGGACTAATAATTAGGCAGATGACTTGGACATAATGACTGCTAAATTCTGTTTCAGACACTAACTCACAGTCTGACTGTTAGCAGTCACTTAATTGCATGTCATATTCTCCTACTGAAACAGCAATCATATTTGCTCATCTTTAGGAGTCATGCTGAGATCAGTGAAACTTTTTTTTTCTCAAGTTAAATGCAAGGTGTTGTTTGATTCCTTCTCTTTAAAAAAAACCCAAAACAACAAAAAACCAAAGCTCTAGCCTAGTAAACAGAATACCAGATGCCATGATAAAACCTTAGAATATCACTGAGCATTGTTGTTATTGCTCAATAGTAAAACCAACAGAAGATACTAAATCATATGTTGAAAATGGGAGAGGTCAAGATGGAACAATAATGGATACCAAAAAGCCATTTTGAGTTGCGGAAGATTTTTATTAAGGGAAAACAAAGTGTAATAAATAATCTTGCTAAGAAACTATTGTAAATTCTGGAGCAAAAGTTCTGGTTTCATCCTTTTCAGACAGGAACATTCATCTTGATTATATGATGTTATATGACTAAAGATACTCATCTAAAGAAGGCAGTGTATTTGCTCTTGGAGGAAGAAGGACTTTTTTAATACAGCATAACATTTATAAAATATATTTAATATAGCTTTAATAAACCCATTCAGTACAGACCAGTGTTTTAGAGGGTTTTACTTATGTTTTGGCACACGTTTCAAGGGCACAGGCTTTGCAGTCTTCACTGTTTTGCTCATAAGATTTATACGACTAGCAACTCAGTATCCATAACTGAAAAGCTCAGCTCTGTGCATGTGTTCAATATTTTACTATCCTCATAGAACACAAAGGGATGGGAAAATGGCTATCTTATCCCTGCTGAAGCTTTTCATAGCACCTTGGCTTTTCTGCCCAGACCCTGAACCACATTCTGTTGAGGGCAGTCTGTGTGTGTTGTGCTATAGATGTTTTGGTTGCAAAATAATATTCTCGGATGCAGCTGCCTGGGATTCCTCTAGGCACTATCAGCCAGAACAGGGAGAGAAGTAGGAGATAACTGGCTGGCTGTGAGGTATGGCATGTGCTCTTGCCCAGTGCCCTGCTCCTGCCAGGGTGCCACAGAGGCTGGGGGCTCCTGGGGGCTGGGAGCATCAGGGCAGCCAGCGAGCGGGGCAGTCATCCTGCCACCCAGGGCATCAGAAACCTCCCTGGGGACAGGGTCAGTAAGGCCCATTGCTACTCTCAAATCCCTGAGAGTTGCCACTTGTATCTGCTTTTGGTCTTTTCTTTTCAAATGCACCCTGTTCAGTGAGTAAATAAATCAGCATTACAGAATCACAGAATCACAGAATCATATGTGTTGGAAAAGACTTTTAAGATCATCGACTCCAACCGTAAACCTAACACTACCAAGACCACCACTATACCATGTCCCTAGCACCTCATCCAAACGCCTTTTAAATACCTCCAGGGATGGCGACTCAACCACTTCCCTGGGCAGCCTCGTCCAATGCTTTACTTCATCCTTTCGGTGAAGTAAAATTTCCCAATATCCAATCTAAACCTCCCCTGGCGCAACTTGAGGCCATTTCCTCTTGTCCTATCACTTGTTACCTGGGAGAAGAGGCCAACTCCCACCTCTCTACAACCTCCTTCCAGGTAGTTGTAGAGAGCAAGAAGGTCTCCCCTCAGCCTCCTTTTCTCCAGGCTAAACAACCCCAGTTCCCTCAGCCGCTCCTCATCAGACTTGTGCTCTAGACCCTTCCCCAGCTTCGTTGCCCTTCTCTGGACACGCTCCAGCCCCTCAATGTCTCTCTTGTAGGGAGGGGCCCAAAACTGAACACAGTGCGGCCTCACCAGTGCCGAGTACAGGGGCACGATCACTTCCCTAGTCCTGCTGGCCACGCTATTTTTGACACAAGCCAGGATGCCATTGGCTTTCTTGGCCGCCTGGGCACACTGCTGGCTCATATTCAGGCGGCTGTCAACCAACATTCCCAGGTCCTTTTCCGCCAGGCAACTTTCCAGCCACTCTTCCCCAAGCCTGTAGCGTTGCATGGGGTTGCTGTGGCCCACGTGCAGGACCTTGCACTTGGCCTTGTTGAACCTCATACAATTGACCTCGGCCCATCGATCCAGCCTGTCCAGGTTCCTCTGCAGAGCCTGCCTACCCTCCAGCAGATCAACACTCGCACACAACTTGGTGTCATCTGCAAACTTACTGAGGGTGCACTTGATCCCTTTGTCCAGATCATTGATAAAGATATTAAACAGAACTGGCCCCAACACAGAGCCCTGTGGAGGAAGCACATTAGTAGGAGGAAGCACACTTGAAGATGTCAGTGACCTGAGATATTCTGGTACTGAGTGATCTGTGATTGCGATTTCTGACACTGATATCTGTCCAGCTGCTGAAAGTGGGAAACTTCTGCTTAAACACACGTGAGGGCTGAGGGGCAAACTGTATTGTGGTTATGGATATTAGCATGCATTGTGAAACTCTGCTTTGTAGCTCAGTTTGGTAGGTTACTTTTACTGAAATTTTGGAGGGTTGTTCTTAATCTTCCAGGGGAAAAAAAAAAAAGCAGCCCTTTGGCTTTTTTCTAAGAGAAGGTTTTGTTTGTTTGAATTTTTTATTTTTAATTCATTCTTACCTCGTTCCTGAGGTGTAAAGTTGGTAACCTCCTCCATACAGTCATCACACAGTTGTGCAGTGTGATATGAAAAAATTCTTGTAGGGCAAACTATTGCAAGAGGCTAGCTGCAATATTTCTCAAATGTGGAAGATGTTCTGTGCTTGTCTGCCCACACAGAGCACTCTTTTCATTTCATTTCAGTGGCACATCTCTGAGGTGATTAGTTTGATTTATTTTGGTTTCTGTTAGGCTTGAGCTTGTGCTCTTTTTGAGACACTGCTCTTGAAATCTGAGAAACTGTGACAGATCTGATGCATTGCTACTAGCAGCATGGAAATCCTCAAGGGTTAAAATTTCATGGTCATGGTTCTCAAAGAGCTGTCTAAAAGAAATCTAGGAGCTTTCTTTTAGAGACAGCTTTTCAAGTTACATTGGAGAGTCAGTTGGCTGGTTGGTTTTCTTTATCTGCCCCACGAAAAGTAAGTGCAAGTTAGTGCTTATCTAAGGTTTGTAAATAGAACCAATTATCTTGTAAATCCACATCTCAGTTTTCTCTGCAAAATAGAACTTGTTTGTACTTGTGGGTGTTTTGAGCAAATTTCTTACTGGAATACTTCTCAAAAGTACTAAGTTAAATACTTTCCATCAAATGAAAAGCAATTAAAGAGATATATAAATAGTCTATAAAGAATCATTGAGAGGTTTGGTACATTGAATTACTGTCTCGTTTAAATACTTCTTGATGCAGACAACTATAAAAGACATTCCTCTTTCTGTAAGCACCTGCTCCTGATAGAAACAAGAGTTATATTGATTCACTGCAATTTATTTTCTCCCTGGATTCTGGTCTTGACACTGTGAGAAGATTAATTGGAATTAATGGCATTTGCACAGCTAATTAAAGTCACTCTTCCTCCAGTCAAATCAATTCCTTTAATCAGAGAAGTAACGAAGTCTTGCTCAGCTCCTGTAGTCTGCATGTAAATGTTCTTTGCTTGAATAAGCATCTCTGCAGTCATTAGTGGTTGAATACAGACACTACTAATGATACCTGGTAATTTCTTCAGCACTTGAAAAGCAAAAATAATATACATATTCATTCTTATAGATAATGCAACAAAATAAGAATTTTTTAAATTTGAAGTTAATTAAAGACAGGGTTTGTTCTTACTCTTGATCCATTCTTCAAGAAGGATTCTGGAGATGAGCGTGGTGGTATCAGAGAGTGTAGTCTCAGTTTTTCATGCACTGCCCTAATACAAATAAATGGTACAGCTCAAAGAAAATAATTCCTCTGCATAATCTAATGATGCAGTCTCTCTTTCTAAGCATCATGCAAAATAGCGTGTTAACAAATTAATATGTAAAAAGGTCTTTCACGGAAAACGTAAAAAAATTTTCCAGTTCACTTAAACCCAATTATTAGGAATAAGTTGTGGTACTCACATTTCTTGGATGTTAAACCAATGGAAGAGCATATGCTTCTGGTCCCATACAGACGTGCAGAAGAAAGACTATGTTTTATAGCGAGAATATAGAGAAGTACATATTATCTGCAGAGAACCAAACACAAGACATATTCAGCAGTTACCTCTATTTTAAGGTAATAATTTCTACTTCAGAGTACATCGGTCTCTGCATTGAGACTTGTGCATGAATGGAGTCTTTATATCATGTTGCAGCCTGTTAAGATCCACCTGAGACTACTGAAGGAACTGGCAGAAGTGCTCACCAAGCCGCTTTTCCATCATCCAGAAGTCCTGGCTAACTGGGGAGGTCCCAGTTGACTGGAGATTAGCAAATGTGATGCCCATCTACAAGAAGGGCTGGAAGGAGGATACAGACCTATCAGTCTGACCTTGGTGCCAGAGAAGCTGATGGAGCAGATCTTCTTGAGTGCCATCACATGGCATGTAGAGGACAACCAAGGGATCAAGCCCAGCCAGCATGGGTTCAGGAAAGGCAGGTCCTGCTTGACCAACCTGATCTCCTTCTACGACAAGGTGACCCGCCTAGTGGATGAGGGAAAGGCTGTGGATGTTGTCTATGTAGACTTCAGTAAAGCCTTTGACACAGTTTCCCACAGCATTCTCCTGGAGAAACTGGCTGCTCATGGCTTGGACGGGCGTACTCTTCGCTGGGTAAAGAACTGGCTGGATGGCCAGCCCCAAAGAGTGGTGGTGAATGGAGTTTACTCCAGTTGGCAGCCGGTCACAAGCGGTGTCCCCCAGGGCTCGGTGTTGGGGCCAGTTCTGTTTAACATCTTTATCAATGATCTGGATGAAGGGATCGAGTGCACCCTCAGTAAGTTTGCAGATGACATCAAGTTGTGTCGGAGTGTTGATCTGCTGGAGGGGAGGAAGGCTCTGCAAAGGGAGCTGGACAGGCTGGATCGATGGGCCGAGGTCAATTGTATGAGGTTCAACAAGGCTAAGTGGAAGGTCCTGCACTTGGGTCACAGCAACCCCATGCAACGCTACAGGCTTGGGGAAGAGTGGCTGGAAAGCTGCCTGGCAGAGAAGGACCTGGGGGTGTTGGTTGACAGCCGCCTGAATATGAGCCAGCAGTGTGCCCAGGCGGCCAAGAAAGCCAATGGCATCCTGGCTTGTGTCAAAAATAGCGTGGCCAGCAGGAGTGGGGAAGTGATCGTGCCCCTGTACTCGGCACTGGTGAGGCCGCACCTCGAATACTGTGTTCAGTTTTGGGCCCCTCCCTACAAGAGAGACATTGAGGTGCTGGAGCGTGTCCAGAGAAGGGCAACGAAGCTGGGGAAGGGTCTAGAGCACAAGTCTGATGAGGAGCAGCTGAGGGAACTGGGGTTGTTTAGCCTGGAGAAAAGGAGGCTGAGGGGAGACCTTCTTGCTCTCTACAACTACCTGAAAGGAGGTTGTAGAGAGGTGGGAGTTGGTCTCTTCTCCCAGGAAACAAGTGATAGGACAAGAGGAAATGGCCTCAAGTTGCGCCAGGGGAGGTTTAGACTGGATATTAGGAAATTTTACTTCACTGAAAGGGTTATCAAGCATTGGACGCGGCTGCCCAGGGAAGTGGTTGAGTCACCATCCCTGGAGGTATTTAAAAGACGTTTGGATGAGGTGCTTAGGGACATGGTATAGTGATGGTCTTGGTAGTGTTAGGTTTACGGTTGGAGTCGATGATCTTAAAGGTCTTTTCCAACCTATACAATTCTGTGTTTCTGTGATTCTGTGATTCTGTGACTGTAACATGAATTGGTTGTCACTTTTAGATGTGAAAATTTTAATAATGGCCAGTAGGTGCAAAAAGGTCATATTTTAGTATCTCTACAAAATTATGTTGATTCTTAAGCTTTCTTTTAAGGTATAGGGTGTTAGTCTATGGGCTGATACAGGCAAGGTAAAGAAGCCACAATGGTGAAAAAAACTAAAGTAATCCCAAAGAACGTAGTATGATCCCTACTACAAAGTGGTTTGTAGAGCTAATCTTCAAACTTTGAAAGTTTTGCAGATGTACTGTTCTTCCTGGATGGTGGCGGGTATTTAGATATTCAAAGAAAAGGTACAGGAAAGGCTAAATGCAAAGTCTTTGTGTCTGGGAAAAGTCAGTCTGACAGTAACTGTCATCTGATACTAAATGAACTGATTCAAATGAAACTGTAGGCTTGAAAAGCCTGTGATCTCTTTTGGAACAATTATATTCTATAGGAGGGAAGGACTCTTGAAGCTCTACTTCCAATACTTATCTGTACAATGTCTGATTCAGTTCATCCTCAGGCAGGATTGCAAATACATTTTGCTGTGCTGTTCCTTCCCAAAACTGTGAGTTGGCACTCTGTAGAGTAGTCTGTTTAGTCTTTTCAGGGAATCACCGTATTCATAAGGGATCAAAAAATTTTATACATTTTTTTCTTGTTTAGACAGTTTGATGCTGAAATATTTCCAAAGTTATAATTTAAAAGCCCAGTTCTGAACCATGTGAAAGACAGACTTCCATTACAGAGGTAGTTTGGCAAGCTAATATGCTTTGGGATGAATGACACATTGAAAGCTTCATGACAACAACTTGGTAGTTGTGTGCCGAGAAGGTATTTCTCATTCTTCATTTCACTGCTGAAAACCTTCTGAACTGATACAGCTGAAATAGCAAATATCTTTCAGATGCCATCGTCTTAACGCAGAAAATCCCCAAAGCTTTTTATTCAGTCCTTTGAAAATGTCACCTTTGAGTTATCTGAATTTGTAGTGAGAAGAGAAGTTTCTCAACCAAAACACTGTTTCAGCTGTATTTTGTCATGGTTTAACCCCAGCCAGCAACTAAGCACCACACAGCCGCTTGCTCACTCACCCCAGCGGATGGAGGGAAAGAATTGGAAAGGTAAAAGGAGAAAACACATGGGTTGAGATAAAAACTGTTTAATAATTGAAATAAAATAATAATAATAATGAAAAAGAAAATAACATAGAGAAATAAAACCCAAGAAAGACAAGTGATGCAAATGAAAACAATTGCTCACCACCAACTGACCGATGCCCAGCCAGTCCCTGAGCAGCGGGCACCTGCCAACCTCCCCCTCTTTCTTTTATTGCTGAGCATGACACCATATGGTATGGAATAGCCCTGTGGTCAGTTGGGGTCAGCTGTCCCAGCCATGTCCCCTCCCAACTTCTTGTGCAGCCCCAGCCCACTCGCTGGTGGGGTGGTGTGAGGAGCAGAAAGGGCCTTGACGCTGTGTAAGCACTGCTCAGCAGCAACTACAACATCCCTGTATTATCAACGCTGTTTTCAGCACAAATCCAAAACACAGCCCCATACCAGCTACTATGGAGAAAATTAACTCTATCCCAGTGTCGTGGTTTAACCCCAGCTGGCAACCAAGCACCAAACAGCTGCTTGCTCACCGCCCCCCGCCGTGGTGGGATGGGGGAGAGAATCTGAACAGCAAAAGTAAGAAAACGCATGGGTTGAGATAAGAACAGTTTAATAATTTAAATAAAATAGAATAATGATAAAAATAATAACAATAACGATAATAATAATACAAATAGTAATGAAAAGGAAAACAACAAGAGAGAGAGAAACAAAACCCGGGGAAAAAAAACCCAAATGGTGCAACCTCTCACCACCTGCCAACTGACACCCAGTCAGTCCCTGAGCAGCAGTCGCTGCCCCCTGGCCAACTCGCCCCAGTTTATATACTGAGCATGACGTCATATGGAATAGCCCTTTGACCAGTTTGGGTCAGTTGTCCTGGCTGTGTTCCCTCCCAGCTTCTTGTGCACCTCCTCGCTGGCAGAGTATGGGAAGCTGAAAAGTCCTTGACTTAGTATAAACACTGCTTAACAACAGCTCAAACAACATCATTATTCTCATGCTAAAACCAAAACACAGCACTATATTAGCTACTGGGAAGAAAATTAACCCTAATTAACCCTATCCCACCCAAAACCAGGTCAGTATCCACCCCTTATTCTATACCATCTATGTCATGCCCAGGTTCTACCCTTTCTAATACATTCCAATTAATCACCACCACTTTCCCTGTCTTTTGCTATATACACACAGATATCATTCCCTTCATCTATGGGCCATCCCTCTAAAATGTCCGGTGAGTTAATTTAGTCCATGACTTTGGGTTCCATCTGTCATAACAGTCTTTCAGGGCAGGAGAGATGGTGTGTGGAGTTAGATTGTGGCATGCAGAAGCCAGTTCTGGTTCCATCACTGCTGCACTTTTCTTGGTTTCCTCAAAGTTCATTCTTCATTAATCTGGGTGATTCTCACTGTAATACCATTGATATGGCTTGTAACAACTATGGTAGTAATGATATACAGTATTATGTAGCAATTAATATGGTTCTAATCATGGGCTATTCTCATCCAAAATCAAATCCCCTTGAGGTACACATCAGACTTCCCCATCCTTTGCATTAACCATGAAGTGCACCCAGGTCCTTGTGCAAAAGCAATCCCACGAATGGTTTTCCTTTGCCTGAGGCAGGAGTAACCCAGACTGTCTTCCCCAGCATATTTTTTATGTGCACTACAGGGACTTTATCCCCTTCTACAGTATGTAAAAGTTTTGATTGGGCAGGGCAAGCTTGATTAGCAGATCCCCTAGGGTTGACTAACCAGGTGGCCTTTGCTAAATGTGTATCCCAATGTTTGAATGTCCCACCACCCATTGCTCTCAGTGTGGTCTTTAACAGTCCATTGTATCGTTCGATTTTCCCAGAGGCTGGTGCATGACAGGGGATGTGATATACCCGCTCAATGCCATGCTTTTTGGCCCTGGTGTCTATGAAGTTGTTTCAAAAATAAGTCCCGTTGTCCGACACAATTATTTCTGGGGTGCCATGTCGCCACAGGACTTGCTTTTCCAGGCCCAGGATAGTGTTCTGGGCAGTGGCATGGGGCACAGGATATGTTTCCAGCCATCCGGTGGTTGCTTCCACCATTGTAAGCACATGGCGCTTGCCTTGGCGAGTTTGTGGGAGTGTGATATAATCAATCTGCCAGGCCTCCCCATATTTATATTCCAGCCATCGCCCTCCATACCACAGAGGCTTTAACCGCTTGGCTTGTATGATTGCAGCGCATGTTTCATGTTCACAGATAACCTGTGCAATAGTGTCCATGGTCATGTCCATGCCTTGATCGCAAGCCCATCTATATGTTGCATCTCTCCATCTTCCTCGATGGCCTGAGGTATCATGGGCCCACTGAGCTATAAATAATTCACCCTTATGTTGCCAGTGCAGATCCACTTGAGCCACTGCAATCTTAGCAGCCTGATCCACCTGATGGTTGTTTTGATGTTCTTCAGTGGCCCAACTCTTGGGTGTGTGAGCACCTACATGATGTACTTTTACAACCAGGTTCTCTACCCAGGCAGCAATATCTTACCACAGTGCAGCAGCCCAGATGGGTTTGCCTCTGCGCTGCCAGTTGTTGTGCTTCTATTGCTGCAACCACCCCCACAGGGCATTTGCCACCATCCATAAATCAATATAGAGATAGAGATAGAGCACTGGCCACTTTTCTCATTGAGCAATATCTAAAGCCAGCTGGATGGCCTTTACTTCTGCAAATTGGCTCGATTCACCGTCTCCTTCAGCAGTTTCTACCACTTGTTGTATAGGACTCCATACAGCAGCTTTCCATCTCTGAGGCTTTCCTACAATACGACAGGACCCATCAGTGAACAGTGCATATTGCTTCTCATATTCTGGTAGTTTATTGTACAGCAGGGCCTCCTCAGGATGCATCACCTCCTCCTCTGGCGGTATTCCAAAATCTTTGCCTTCTGGCCAGTCCATGATCTCTTCCAAGATTCCTGTGCGACTGAGGTTTCCTATTAAATCCCGTTTTGTGACCAGTGCGACACACTTACTCCACATAGCATCAGTTACATGATGTGTAGAGGGGACCCTCCCTTTGAACATCCAGCCCAGCACCAGTAGTCGGGGTGCCAGGAGGAGCTGTGCTTCAGTACCAACCACTTCTGAAGCAGCTCAAACCCCTTCATATGCTGCCAATATCTCTCTTTCAGTTAGAGTATAGTGGGCCTCGGATCCTCTGTATCCCCGACTCCAAAACCCTAAGGGTCTACCTTGTGTCTCCCCTGGTGCTTTCTGCCAGAGGCTCCAGGTAGGGCCATTCTCCCCGGCTGCGGTGTAGAGCACGTTCTTTACCTCTTGCCCTGCCCAGACTGGCCCAAGGGCTACTGCATGAATGATCTCCCATTTAATTTGTTCAAAGGCTTGTTGTTGCTTAGGGCCCGATTTGAAACCATTCTTCTTCCAGGTCACTTGATAGAGAGGGCTTATGATCAGACTGTAGTTTGGAATATACATTCTCCAAAAACCCACAATGCCTGAGAAAGCTTGTGTTTCCTTTTTGCTAGTTGGTGGAGACATGGCTGTTATTTTGTTGATCACATCCATTGGGATTTGATGACGTCCATCTTCCCATTTTATTCCTAAAAACTGGATATCCTGTGCAGGTCCCTTGACCTTTCTTTGTTTTATGGCAAAACTGCCCTTCAGAAGGATTTGGACTATTTTCTTCCCTATCTCAAAAACTTCTTCTGCTGTTTTGCCCCATACAATGATGTCATCAATGTATGGCAGGTGTTCTGGAGCCTCACCCTGTTCCAGTGCAGTCTGGATCAGTCCATGGCAAATAGTGGGGCTGTTTCCACCCCTGGGGCAGTCAATTCCACGTTTGCTGAACTCCCCTCCAAGCGATAGCAAACTGTGGCCTGCACTCTGCTGCCAAGGGGATTGAGAAAAATGCACTAGTAATATCAGTTGTAGCACACCATTGGGCTGCTTTTGACTCCAGTTCGTATTGAAGTTCTAGCATGTCCGGCTGTGAGAGACTGAAAGAGTTAATGTCTCAAACATTGTGGCGATTTGAGGCGCTATTTGCATGGCGACAGCAGGTCAGCGAGCACGGGGTGGGGGAGAGCGAGAGCGGGATGTGGAGAGCGCGTCGGAGGATGCGCGGTTCCAGGTTCTGCCAAACCTGACCATGTATGGCCAGAGGTCACACAGAGTTGATCTGAGGAAGGGGCTTGCAACCGCCCAAGAGACCCCTCACGACCACCCCCCTCCCCCAGCGCCTGCGCAGAAGATTGAGAACTTTCTAGAACAAGAACCATGTCAGTCCTGAAGGGCCGTACCTGGAGGCGGGGATTAGCCAATAAAAGGCTTCCCCCCCCCCCGGGAAGCGCGCGCACGCCCACCACTGGAGGATTGCCACGTCTGTCGTCGCCATTGCGGGATCCAAGGGTGGTGATACTTTTTCTTTCTCTTTCCTCCTCTCTTCTCCTTTCCTTTTCTTGCTTCTCTCTTCCTCTGCTCTTCCAATATATATATGCAAGTTTGGGATCGGGTTGCCCGGAAATAGCTCCATTGCCAAATCGCCTTTGTTCATTCATTAAACTCGTCAGGTCGTTAAGTTTGTCCGTTTGTGGAATTCGCCAGTTAATAAAGTTGCTGGCCAGACTGTTCCTCTGGGTCATTGCCGTGACTCTGCCGACCACGCGGCTCTGCCGAGCAGAGATCGGCTTTTGTCGGTACTCAAACAGTCGGGGAATCGAAAAGATTCACCCCTCTCGCAACCCACCGAGTGGGATGAGACACTGGCACAGCAACATTCAGCAGTGACGTGACTTCATTCAGGCCATGATAGTCTACTGCTAGTCTCCACTCTCCATTAGACTTTCTTACTGGCCATATGGGACTGTTAAAGGGTGAGCGAGTCTTGCTGATCACTGTTGACTGTTCTCCAGTCGACGAATCAGCTTATGGATGGGAATCAGGGAGTCTCGGTTGGTGCAATATTGCTGCTGGTGCACAGCTGTGGTAGCAATTGGCACCTGCTGTTCTTCAACCCTCAGCAACCCCACAACAGAAGGGTCCTCCTTCAAGAGACCGGGCAGGGTGGACAGCTGTTTAATTTCCTCCATCTCCAAGGCAGCTATACCAAAAGCCCACCGGTACCCTTTTGGGTCCTTGAAATACCCTCTCCTGAGGCAGTCTATGCCAAGGATGCACGGAACCTCTGGGCCAGTCACAATGGGGTGCTTTTGCCACTCATTCCCAGTTAGGCTCACTTCGGCCTCCAATACAGTCAGCTGTTGGGCCCGCTCGTCTTTTGGCACCTGGGGACAGCCTGCTCTTGTGCCTTTAGGACTTCCTCCTTAAAGAATGTCCAGCCTTCCTGGACCCCTTTGCCCATAAGGGCTGCCTCCCAGGGGACTCTGTCGACCAGTCTCCTAAACAGGCCGAAGTCCACCCTCCGGAAGTCTAAGGTGGCAGTTTTGCTGACCTCCCTCGCCGCTTCTCCATGTATCAAAAACTCTATCATTTCATGATCACTCTCCCCAAGATGGCCTCCAACCATCACATGGCTCACAAGTCCTTCTCTGTTCGTCAACAAGAGGTCCAGCAGGGCACCTTCCCTCGTTGGCTCACTCACCAGCGGTGTCAGGAAGTGATCTGCCACACACTCCAGGAACCTCCTAGACTGTTTCTTCTCTGCTGTATTGTATTTCCAGCAGACATCCGGTAGGTTGAAGTCCCCCACAAGAGCAAGGGCTACCAATCGTGAGGCTTCTCCCAGCTGCTTATAGAATAGTTCATCAGTCTCCTCATCCTGGTTGGGTGGTCTGTAACAGACTCCCACCACAATATCTGCCTTGTTGGCCTTCCCCCTCATTCTTACCCGTAGGCACTCCACCCTATCATCACCATCATCAAGCTCTAAACCATCCAGACACTCCCTAATGGGTCAGCCATCCGGGCTATGCTCCCTCCCAGCTTCTTGTGCACCTCCTCACTGGCAGAGTATGGGAAACTGAAAAGTCCTTGACTTTGTATAAACATTGCTTACCAACAACTAAAACATTAGTGTGTTATCAATATTATTCTCATGCTAAATCCAAAACACAGCACTATACCAGCTATTAGGAAGAAAATTAACTCTATCCCATCCAAAACCAGGACACCCAGCCAAAACCAGCACACATTTTTATTGGCAAATTTTGCCTTTGTCTAGATTAGTAGGAAGATCAGTATATTTACATAGCTGAATATCCTATTGATAGCGTTTAAGACTGTTTCAGATTAGCAGCAAATTCAAGTCTTCAAACATCTTGATAAGGGAATGCAGAGCTTGATGTGTTAGTCTTCCTTTTGTAGCACTTTTTGAGGAGCCATCTTTTTTGCTGTTCAAAGGCAAGGGTTTAGAAATATTTTCCTTTGGTTTAGATACAATCAGGACTCCACAAATACTGTACAGTTTGTTGAGAATTAAACTTTCTGACTCTACTTAGTCATCTAGGGCCAAATTCTCAATTGCTGTGAGTCTGTCAATGCCAGTTTCAGCAGTTTATAGAAGAAAATCTGTATACCTAATTTTTTATTTGGTATGTAGACCAAATATTATTGCACTGGAGTCAAGTAAATTCCCCCTCTTCCCAGTCCATTTTACCACTCCCGTATGTTGTAGACGGCTTTTTAATGCTGATTAACAAAACCCCAAACTTCTAAATAGTTTTTCTCTCCTCTTAATTGCATAGCAATTTTCTACACAAATACCTTCAAATTAATAATATAATATAATATAATATAATATAATATAATATAATATAATATACAGTGTTTGTGTGTGAATAATTAAAATGTAATATAATTTTGACAGATCATGTCATGAAAATAACCCAATTTTGAGAAGTTAGGGTTACCATGGTTTTCAGAGCTGATGCTGGCTAGCATCGTCACATATTTTCTGTTTTAAGGATGAATTCAAGTACCTTTGTAGATAAGTGCATTGAAGTGCAGCTGTTCCCCCACGCATTTTTTGCTTTAAAGCATTTCCTCTGCTTCTTGAAGAGCTTGGCTGCTGCATATTGTGTAGGACATTTCTGTCAACACCTTCCGCTGAGCACCTGGCTCCCCAGAAACTTGCTCTCTCTCACCCTGGAAAAGTTAACAGCTTGAATCTCCATTAAGTTGCTTGCTGAAGCTGGGTGGTGGAAGAAGCAAGCCAGGCCTAGCGAGCAAGCACATTGCTATCTGAGATGACTATCTGAGAGAAACTTGGCTGGAGGACTTGGTGGAGGGTATAGCCAAGGTCCAGGTCCAGTACAGGTGACCCTAAAACTCAGGAGGCAACTGTAACTGGGTGAGCTGAAAAGTCCCTCAGTTTCAGATGGAATCTGAGCATAATTTTGTAGACACCGAGCTCCTGCCTAGCATTAAGTAGCAAAAAACAAGCCTCACAAAAACTAGACTGTAAGTTAGTACAGGAAAGGGGAAGTTTCAGTCAGGGAAAATGAGCATCAAAATGGTGCAAAAATGTGTTTGAAATGCAGTCGGATACACAGATAATCAGTACTGGAGAGATCACTCAGGAGCACTGCCTGAGTTGTTGATAAAGGTAAAGTTGCTTTATTTCTTTGTGCAAAAGATAATGATTTTGAACCTGTAATGTTATCCACAGAAGTGACTTGTTCTCAAACATAAATTAGGAATGTTAGTGAGTGCAAATGCCAATGAGTCAGTCAGAAGAAACAATCTTCTTCTTCATCTTGTTTTGAAGAGTTTTGCAGACAGGAAAATATTAATCTCAACCGAACTGCGGTGAAACTCAGACGTGGAACCAATCCCCGCAGAAGAGAGTTGCTGCAAACCTGACTGGTCTGGGAAACTTATCTTGAAAGCTATGGCTGTTGTTAAATCAACAGTACTTCAGTAGCTTTGCTCTTGTGATGGTAAACACAGTCTTGACATTTGGACAGTCTGTTTATGGATACAGCAGAAGTCAGCTGCTTTGTCACAGAACCTGAGCAGAAAGCAGCAGCTATTGCCGCTTTCATTCACTTCCCATACTGCTGACTGTTTGATGCGGACATTAAAGAAGAGAAGCAATTGAGGACAAAAAAGTACTGAGGTTGGGAGGCTCCTACTTGAAATATGAAAGGAAAGTACATTGTAGCCTGTGCTTCTGCATGTGCGTGGAACACTTCAAATATCAGACTTGGAGCGTGCCAGTCAGGGGAGGAATTGTCAGTGCCTGAAGAGATGCCTAGAAATCAGAGGATGTGGTGGTCACTGATCAATACCTGCGCCTTGGAAAATAAACACAGGTAATAAATCAAAAGTTACAAGGACCGTTTTTTCCTTCACCTAGCCTGAATTTTACATATCAGCAGAAGCTTACAAAAAGTGGATGATGAGCAGGAGATAGGTAGTGATTTCACAATTCTCTAAACCATAAGGGATTTAATATGCTAGTTGAGGTCATCAGCAGTGTTGAAAGCAGGCTGCTTGCAACAGAAAACAGAGTTGGATAGCTGTCTAGCTAGTTTTTGGACAAGAAACTGTAAAAATTAATGTACATTCTGAATAATTGTAAAAGCAAGAAAGTGAGTGACAGAAAAATACTTTTTAAAGTTAAAATTTTATTTCTTTAGAGGTTGAAAAGCCCTACTTTACTCTCTGGGACATGGTCATTCTTTCTGTGGGAAAAGATCCAAAGGTGGCTGAAGTTTATAGGAATACTACTGACTCCAAAAGTCACCAAGTAATATTCAGTGCATGGTGACACCATGGACAATGGCAAGTTGACTCCTGCTGTCAGTGCTGCCAAAGCAAAAATGATGGAAAGAGAAAATAAGCTTTTCCAGAGAAGCTGGAAATCAGAATACTCCATGACTGAACATATCATGAAAGCACAGTGATTGCTCTTATTTGTGAAATCTGGGACAGATTGCTACTGACTTCAGTAAGGCTATCAATTCTTCCCTCCTTCTCCATTTACTTTATTTGCTCCTAAACCTTGATGCAAAGTGAACTCAATATTATTTTTTCTAGTGTCTTCAGTTCGGTTTAGATTCAGTGCTCTTTTTTAATGATTTTCCAGCATTATCTCATTTTATAAATGCCAACTTCTTTTCCTTTTTTTCCCTTTTTGTGTTTAAGAAGAAAAGACAGAGTACAACTGTCTGCTGTTCAGACCCAAAGACCATTAGAATCACAATGATTTCAGGTCAAATATATCAAGAAAATAAGGGTAAGAACCGGAAGTATGTGGGGTTTTTTTTAGTAAACAATTAAAAAACTTTTACATCTAGTTGGTGACATTCACTTTCCTCTTTACTAAGGATCATTAAAGAGCACCCTTGTTATTTACCTGTAATGTCAGAGCTTACATCAGACATAACATTTCAACAAGATACTTATATCCAAGCAACAGTAACTTCCAGATGTCATTCTAAGGAATTAGTCAGTAGCTATATTTAGCTTTTACATATATATTGGAAAGATGAAAGCTAGTATGAATTAGTATCGGAGATATTCTGGTTTAGAAGATAGACATTTTAATTCAGTAAAATTTTACCTTTATTCTTCTTTCCTCATACAAAAAAAAAAGGAAAATTATTTTATTCATTATATATGACATGAAGTATTTTATTTGCCTCAGTTTGGTTGGAGCCTGGAAGTGGCGAGTTTAAAATTTTAAGAGCAGGGTAGAAAAATGTATTATCCTCTTGAAGAGCTTTACACTATATTAAACTCAGAAACTACTGTTAGTCATACAACATTAAATTTTTTTATACTGTTTAGATTTATCTTCACAAAGTGACAAAATCTAATTAGCTTGCACAGAGTAAGCCACTAAAGAGGGAGTATCAAAACAGTTGTAAGAATGACCTCTGCAAAAACACATGGTTCAGAAGATGAAATTGTGCAGACCAGTGTGGTGCAGAGTCTACTGGGTTAGTGTTGAGAACAGGGCTTGTGTAGGTAATGACTCTTCTGGAGATGCTTGGTACAGAGGCAAATTTCATTTCAGACTGCAGAGAACTACAATTTAATACCACAACATTGACCAAACTTCTGTTTGGAGAAGCAAGTTTTAAAGCTTTCCAGTACTCATCCAGCATACTCACTGAGGGACAGATTCATAGCATGTGTCTATTACCTCATGGCCGAGCCAAAATCACAGCATCATGGACATAGCATGCAGACTGGCAGGGAACTCTGGAGGTCTCCACTCCAAGCCCCTGTCCAGAGCAGGCTCAGCTGTGGAGTCAGACCGGGTTGCTCAGAGTGTTATACTGTGGGGGCTGGAAACCCACCAAGGAGGGGACAGAACCACCTCCCTGGGACCCTCCCTGCTGTCCAGCCATCCTTGTGCGGCAAAAGCTTTCCCTTATCTCCAGCCTCTCTGGACCTGCTCAGTTCGCTGCCCACCAGGACCCAGGACCTTCTGCCCAGAGCTGCCCCTAGCCCCATGGACATTGCTGCTGGGGCTCTGCCTCCCCGGGACAGGGCTGCACAGTGCTCTGGCCCAAATAGCATGGAGGCCCCATGAGCCTCTTCTTCCTCCCGCTGGTCCTAGTGCCTCTGCACAGTGGCTCTGCCATCACAAGCATTGACTGGTGCCCCCCAGTTTGGGATCACCTGTAAACATGACAGGCATGCACCTTGTCAGCTCCCTAGGTCATTGATGAGAGGCTGCTGTGGGAACCCACTTGTTCCCAGCCACCAGGCAATGCATTACCCATCAGACACCCCTGCCTGAGACGAATTATCCAACTTTTTTTTTTTTTTTCCCCATCCATCTGGTTGTGCAACCCTCCAGACCGTAACATCCAAACTTAGAAGAACACTGTGAGAGATGGTGACAAAAGCCACGCTAATGTCGAGGCAAAGGACATCCACAGTACTCCACATACCCACAAATACAGCTATGTTATCACAGAAGGCAACCGTCTGGGACTGACATGATTCACCCATGGTCAATACATGCTGGCTATTCCCTGCCACCTTCTTCACCCTCTTGCCCCCAGAGCTGCGCTCCAACAGGACTTGTTCCATGATTTTCCCACGCATGGAGCGAAGTCTGACCAGTCTGTAGTTCCTCAAACCCTTCCTTTTTGTCTTTTTTGAAGGTGGGATCAACATTTGTCTTCCTCCAGTCTTCAGGGACCTTCCCTAATCACCACCACCTTTCAAAGGTGCTAGAGAGCAACCTTACAAGGACACCATCGAACTCCCTCAGCACCCTTGGGTGCAGCCTGTTTGGTCTATACACCTTTGACTGAACTGGTCCTGACAACACTGTGCTGTTTTATGTGGAGAGATGAGCTGTGCGATAATGCTTCTCAGTAGGGCAGATAAACTTAGGAGCACTACCTCAGCAGTGCAGCTATCTGCTGCTGATTGCAGAGGTCACAGGTAACTTGTTGATCTGCCACAGGTAATTAGGATGTTGCTGTTCTGTGCCATATGGATGGTGTCAATGCACTTTCCTGGCTTCTGCTTCACTATAGAAGGTGCTGCCAGCCTGTGGAAGAAGTCCTCTACGAGTTTCGGCAGTGCTGTGGTGCTTTTGGTAGGTCCAAACTGTGGGGCATGGTGACCTCTTCTGCAGAGCCGTGATAGGACTTTGAGCTTCAGAGCTTAGGTGATAGTGCTGTTCTTCATTATCTTAATGGCTTTCAGGGTCTCTTGGATTTCAAATAATTGATAATGACATGACTTTAATTTCTAGTTTAATGTTATTTGTTATTGGTGCTCCGAACTGTATAAAGAAAATAACTTGATCACATCAAATTTTCTTATTCCTTTCTGATTGGTAATAAAGGATATTTAATATATGACTACTTTCTATCCATATACATATATTTTTCAATCAGGATTTCTTTCAATCTTTCTTCTATTCCAATGCTTATATTAAATTAAAAATAGAATTAAAATGTGTACAAATCCCCTTTAGTTTCCAAGAACTGGTCCAATTATTAAACTAAATATGTTCAAGCTGTATTTGTATTTACTCTCTTGGGATTTTATGCCACACATTGTAAAAAAATCCAGCTTAAACCAAATTAGGAAATCAATGTAATTTCATAACTAATAATTACAGCTTAATTTGCTAATTAAAGCACATCCAGTGAAGAAAAAGAGCTGTATCATGTGGCCAGTTAAGACCATTCAAATGTTACCATTTAATATTCTGATCAGATAGCCCACAAATGAGTGATAAACAAAGAATTTTCTCTAAAATTGTTTGTTGAATAGTTTTTAATTACTGGTACATTCAGAGATAACTGCAGTAAGAAAATGGAGACCAACCTGACCAAATAAATTATCCCTTAAAATTTATTTACTCACCTCTAATTAAAAACAATAAAACCTGCTTCATGAATATTTAATCTCAACAAAAGTTGTACCAGTTCCATTGTAGTTGTTTAGAACGGTTTATGTCAAGAAACCATATGATCTAGTAGTTTTGATTCTTTTCTTAAGCATGAATATTTTAGAACAAATTCGACCATTCTTGCTATCTCGTCCTGCCAATGAATTGGGCTTATGAAGTAATTTCTTTGACAATAGTGGTATTGCAAGAGGATATGAAAAACATGAGTATAGAGGTTTTTATTCCTAATATGAGAGGGAGTAGAGCACAAATTTTATAAAGGAAATCCAGGAACACTGGTCTGAGGATATCTTTATTAAGTGTGCTTTAGATGATAACAAACTATAATCAAAGCTTATATATCATTACCGCTAATAAGTTGCTGAGCTAAGGAATTATTGTGTACAATCTTGGGCATTCTCAAGGAAGATAAGCAGCTCGATGTCAGGCTTTGCTACTTCTGACACCTTTCTAACATTTTGCAGTGCTTCTTGTATTGCTGACTAAACATAAGTCAGTCTCTTCCATGAAACCTAATGTTTCTATGCCCTTTTCTGTTCCAGAATTTTAAAAAATTCTTGTAAAGCAACTGTCTGGTCTGTTGTTTATAGGTGAACTTATTCCACATTGTGAGAAGGCTTAATTTAGCATAACTTGCCAGACTAAATGATATTCACTGGATTTTGACCGTGCTTTTCAGCAATGAAAATGAAATATTGGGCAGAATAAGGATACTTATGAACAAGATCAGGCAAAAGTTGGTAAACTTTACAAAGTACTCATTGGAAGGTTGTCTTTCGTATACAGAAGGTTTCATTTCTGTTTCTTTCCTGAAGAGATGGACCAAAGAAAAAGAACTGCAGGCTCATTACATTATGTATTTGCTACATGTATTACTCCTCTGTGGACAAGAAGACATCAAAATGGTAAGTTCTTGAATCTTGTGGTGCTGAATAGATTCTATTGCTACTTACATTTAAAATGTATTGAAATAAGTATATTGAGAGCATAAACTGTGGGGGTTTTTTCAGCCACCAAAACCATGGCATTAATATAAAAGTATTGTGCATGTCTGGGTGATGAAAGGATTGAGAGCAGCCCTGTGGAAATGGACTTGGGGATACTAGTGGGTGAAAAATTGGACATGAGCCAGCAATGTGCACTTGCAGCCCAGAAAGCCAACTGTATCCTGGGCTGCATAAAAAGAAGGGTGGCCAGCAGGGTGAGGGAGGTGATTCTGCCCCTCTGCTCCACTCTGATGAGACCTCACCTGGAGTACTGCATCCAGCTCTGGGAACCCCAGTACAAGAAAGACATGGATCTGTTAGAGCAGGTCCAGGGGAGGGCCATGGAAGTGATCAGAGAGCTGGAACACCTCTCCTGTGAAGGAAGACCAAGACACTTGGGGTTGTTCACCCTCGGAGAAGAGAAGGCTTGAGGGAGACCTTATTGCAGCCTTTCAATATATAAAGGTGGCTTATAAGAAAGACGAAGAGAGACTTTTTACCAAGGCCTGTAGTGACAGGACACAGGGCAATGGTTTTAAACTGGAAAAGGATAGCTTTAGATGGGACATAAGGAAGAAGTTTTTTATGATGAGGGTGGTGAGACACTGGAACAGGTTGCCCAGAGAAGGTGTGGATGCCCCATCATTGGAAGTGTTTAAGGTCAGGGGCGATGGGTCTTTGAGCAACCTGATCGAGTGAAAGATGTCCCTGACCATGGCAGGGGGTTTGGACAAGACGATCTTTAAAGGTCTCTTCCAGCCCAAACCGTTGTATGATTCTGTAATTCTGTGGTTCTCTTGCCAAAACAACCTCTCAGTGCTCACTAAACTTTATGCTTATTGTTGGTCTACATATTCTTTTTTCAGTTTTCATACTTCTGTTTGGTTTATATCTTGAGCATATGAATTATACACAAAACCTTAACATTTTCTGGTTTCTTGTTTCGGTTTTCGCATGTGTTCTGTAATTTTTGTTTCTCTAATATCAGGCATTGTGTTTATATCCATGCCTACAACAAACATAAACAAAAAGAAACACTCATTTTTCATGAATTCCTGGAAAATGTACTCAAAGAATACATATTATCTATGTATGTAGAGTATTTTATATTCTATATATGGGCCAAATGTAGACTCTCCAAATTAATTTTAGCAGGATCCGATCCTCAATTATTTATGTTCTTTTGCTAAGCTTAATCTCTAACTTAACAAAAGAGGTGCGTTTTCAGTGTTAGGTGTCCCTGAAAACAGCATCATGTGCAGGTTTTCAAGACAGGCTGTGGCAGCGTGAAAAATCTACAAACAGTAGATTTGCTAGCATGGCTTGTGCTAAGTGGGAATTACTGAGCCTCAGCCCATGTACTAGCCCTAATTTAATTATCATCCTCAAACACTGAGTTAATTTGTGAATTTTTTTAGGATTCAAGTTCAATATACCTTTTTATGGTCTCTCTCCACTCATTTTTTAACTTTTCTTGAACTTCGTTGGCTAATTATAAAATACTGGTTTATCAGTTTAAGCTGGGGGTCTTCTACAGTTCCTAAAGAGTTTGGGTTCCCAGAGCCACCATGTTCTGAATAACTCCTTTAGCTAATGTGACAATCCCTTTTTTTACTTGCATAAAACTTGATCTGTTCCTTCATATAGCTTTAGGTGCATTTTTGAATACAGATAAGATGTTCCTAAATACTGAAGAAATCATTGAGAGGTTGAAATGGTTCCCTGTGTTTTCCCTGTACAATTTCCAAATAGTAATTTAAAGGAGAAATTATTTTCATGCCTTCTGATCCTTGAGTGAAGCAAAGACAGAACTCAAGGACATGGAGGTGCAGGGGAAAGTACACCTAACATGACGTGAAGCCACAGAGCCTTGTCCAAGTCCAAGGAAATTAATGAAATTATCCATGCCATGTTCTGGATATGAACCTCCATGATGAGACGAGAAAGGGTGTAGTATTGGAGAAAGTGAAGAAAAACTAAAACCCAATGATAAGCCACTTGGGAAGCTATGGTTCTGATGGAATGGTACAAAGTGCTAAAAAAGAACAAAGAAAAAGGATCCAGCAGACTCATAGGGGAAGTCTCTGTGATGAGTATATGCCTGGAGTGTCCTAAATGCCATGTGCTGTCCCAGAAGGGTTTCATTAGTGGCCACTCAAGACGAAAAATCTCTTTTGCTTGCTGCACAAGAGATGCTTAATAGTACTGAAATTGTTCAGTTAATTAAGAACTCACTGGGAAGGCTGGTATTCTTCCTAGTGTTCCTCGTAACATAGCAAATTATTGACTTTTGTTCACATTTAGAAATGAAGATGTCATTTGCAGCTAAAGATGCATTCTAATAGGACCCCCTCCATTTTATAGAATGGGCTATGCTCTTATCTCAGTTTGGTGTAAATCTGCAGTAGTTTAATCAAATGAATGGATTTTTTTCTATAGTTACACAAGAGTAATTAATGTAACCCTGCCAGGGAAAAGGACAGAGGCCAGTTGTGCTAATACTCATGTAGTTGCTGTGGGTACAACGAAACTATGTAGTGGCTGTTTTTCAAGAAAGGTGATTCAGCTTTTCCCTCTGGCAATAAAGGAAGGAATTTTATCCATATCTTATTTTCCAGTTGTGATGTAAACACATCTTTGTTAAAAGTTCTCCAGTTTAAAATAAATAAGCACAACATTTCCATAAGTAAATAAGCACAAGATTTCCATAGTGAAAGTAAATATGTTCTTCTGCCTTCACACCCCACCCATTCATCTCCTTCCCTTTTCCTTTCCAGAACCCTTCACGGTTATGCCACCTTGCTGCTTGCTGCTGTAGGAGGTATTTTTTACAGCAGTATCCGCAGGTCTGTCTGCCAGACTTGAAGATGCCAGGAAGTTTTCAGAAACGGTGAAATATATGGAACTGGGCAAAGGGTTGGACCAAAGCTAAAATTCTAGATTGACCTACTCCCCAGGCAGTTTTCAAAATGGGCCACCATTAGTCCAGGATAACCCTTCAGCACTGGGCAAAAGACTGATTCTTGTTCTGAATTCTGTAGATTTGATCGGACAAATGGCAAAATGGCATTCTGTCAGTGAAGGGCAAATCCTCACAGTTCCCAGCTGTTTTGCTTATCTGTAAGTTTGGAACTGGTTTTCTGTAACTTTGCTGGTTTGGTGGTTGTTGAGTTTTTCAGATGCCCTGTAAAGCACTTGCTGTAACTGACAATCAAAACTTCTTAGGAGAAACTTGGCTTTCTTTGAACACGCTTGATAAAACTGCTTAGTGCTTTTCAGATTGTTAAAGATAGTGCCTCAATACAAAGAAAAAACAGGCAAATATCAAAACCAAAGTAATGATTATATATGAAATTCCAGGAAGAGTATTGTTGTTGACTTTTTGAAAATAAAGAATACCAGTCAGCCTCCATACTGACTGACATGCTTAAAGGTTAGATCTTGTCCTTTGTTCACCTTGTTCCTTTTTCATTTAATATTAAAAGCATATTTTCATATTCTGGTAGTTGTTAAAAGGCTGTCTTGGTGCAATATTGACCCTGGTTTTACTCATTATCTGTTTTAGTTTTTCCCACTGATAGGGATTTTAATTTTGAATATGTAAAGAAATAATTTGTATTTTATTATCAAATGCAGGAAGCTGACATCTCAGTATTTTTGGCAATCTTGAATGTAAAGACAATGACAGGAATTCACTAAAAGAAAATGCTATCTCCTTTTCGATTCTTTCAAATAGTCTAGCAAATATAGCCTACATGCAACCCAGTCAGTGCAGGAAGGAAAACTGTAAGAAGAGGGACCTGGATATACTGTAAGAAAAGGAGGCTTTCATAGTGAATTTTTGGTTTTATTTTGTTTAAATTGGCAAAAGAGCTGGGATATCCCTGCTCAACTAAACTGTGGTTCTTCTACACATAATGGTTCTTATGACACTGAACAGACAAAAGTGATCCATATAAGACAAATAAAACATCGTCATCATCATCATCAGCATCACCATCACATCACCTGTATATGGTACTTTCTGTTTGTAGTTACCAAATAATTTTCTGTTAGAAGGTAAGAAGGTAAGACGGAGTATTAAAGCAAAAGTGTAAATAATAGTATGTAGAACTTGTGATGACTGCCTTAAGGAAGGTAGATCTTAAGCTTTCCAGGCTTATTGTGTGTAGTGACATCAAACCTGCTTATCGTCTTCTTGCAAAATCTGACGTGCTACCTACACACCAAAAAAACCATGTAACTTTGGGGTTTTTTTTGTGATTCGCAGAAAGTAATCTGGTTTTAACTGGAGTAAATCAGTTTATTGATTGCTACAGTGAGGACAGTATTATTTAATACTTGCATGATATCCTCAATATAGAAGAAACTTTGGTGTTATAATTTACAAAGTGAAATGATCACATTTAATTCCAATAGTTTAAATACCAACAAAAGGAGCACAGCAAAATAAAAGCTATTTTTGTATATTAAAGAATGAGCAAATCAATCATCTTCCCCTTCCCAAGCAGATTTGAATCAATCTTTTGAAATACATATTGCTTATAATAGGCATAATTAGTGTAATTAATATTGCAATTGATTTAAGTTCTCTGTTACGCTTTGTGCTTAATGATATTATTATAGCAGATAATGTTCATCTAACTGGTGTGTTCTGAACAAAAAGTTGTCTTTATCTTGCTTTTCCTATAATGTCGTTATGTAATGCTCTTGCCTTATTCCTCTGTTTTTTCTTGCAGAGGATTACAGAAAGAAATTGCGTTTTGTGTTCTGATGCATGAAATATGTTCCTGTACTGGTTTTGGCTGAGCTGCTTCTCACTCCCCGCCAGTGGGATGGGGGAAAGAATCAGAAGGGTAAAATGCAAAAATGCCTGGGTTAAGATAAAGACAGTTTAATAGGTAAGGCAAAAGCTGTGCACACAGGCAAAGCAAAACAAGGAATTCATTCACTACTTCCCATCAGTAGGCAGGTGTTCATAACACCATACAGGCTGCTATGAAGAAATTTAACTATATCCCAGCCAAAACCAGCATGGTTCCTTTTGTTACAGTTTTGACAGGGGCCACCCGTGGGCCTTGCTGGCCCTGCCCCACTCATGAGACCAGGAGTTCTGTGTCAGCCCAGTTCTGCTCCAGTGATGCCCCCACCCATGTCCAGTGTCCCAGCCCTGGTGTGTCCCAGCCCTGTCCCTGATGTGCCTGGGGGCTCCTGCTGATGCAAAGGGGGGAAAACCCATTGGTCCTTCCTCCTCCTTTGGGGCTGATGGTTTCTGCCCCAAAATGCCCTCTTGCTCATTGTCTCCTTCAGCCGCCAGGTGACCCCCAGATCCCCTGTGCTCCTACTGCCCCACTGCTGCAGGAGGGAGTTGCTTCACAGCGGTTTTGTCCTTCTGGGATTTGGAAAGTAACAGCAACCAGAACAATGTCTATAAAGACTTGTTTCCATCCACAGCATGGCCTGGTTTTGAGAAGACAGTAAAAAACTGTGTAAGAACAGAGGAGACCAACACCAACAGGGAAATGTCTACTGTGTGTGTACAACATATCCAGATGTTTCCAGCCTGGTTTTGCATGATCGTATCCACAATGGATATGATTTCTTTCTGCAGCTTTTTTTACATAGCAATAATTCGTGCTAATGTAGGTCCTTCTTCTACCTCCAGAGATGCTTTGCTTAATTCCTTTGACTGTCCTGAGCAAAAGGCAAGTTGTTACTAAGATACTACACCACTAACTTGTGCTAGGAATGTCCCATAGCCTTCATAATTGTGGTCTGCTAACTTGGATCTCAGTTCTGCTCCTGAACTACTGGGTACTGTGAGCCAATCACGTTGCCCATCCGACAAAGTACAATGCTAATGCTTTGTTTCATGTTTTTCTCAGTGATTAGTATGTGTAGATAAGACATTTTTAAAGAGTTGGGAGGGTTCTGCTACTGTTCTAGCAAAAAATATTTCAATAATTGCTGTAATTTTATTGGGAAGACTTGGGAAAAAAACTTTAAAAGCAGAAGCACAAGAGTGAATGATAGGAAGATCTGTGCTTCTTTTTTTTTTTGCTTTTGTAATAAAGAATGCTTTTTATCTTGCAACTGATTGGCACTGAGACTATCTTCTCCAGAAAAGTCTCTTGCTAAAGAATATGAAATTTATTTTTATGCATTTGCTATGTATTTGAGAATATATAGGAAGTATTCTAACTCTTCTTTTGATCTTATGTAATCTCACAATGACACAACCTTCTTTTCCCTTTTGTGATAAATTCATTTAAGTAATTCTGTCTGTCAGTGAGAGGCATCAAAATGTTCTATCTTCTGTCCTCCTCTCACTCCCTCAAATTTATCCATTGAAAAATCCTGAAGCAAATAAGTGCATTCAAATCACTGTTCTGACACCAATTCTTTATTTTCCTTGCGCAAATCTCCTAACAACCTCTGTTTTCTCTCTGAGGTGAAGAGAGTGATGATGGTGTTTGAGCATTTAGATGGAATGGTATTTTACCAAACACTATTACAGCAGAAGTCTGAATCTTACAAATGGGGAACGTGTTGCACAGAAAAATGAAGAAGTTTGCCCAGGGTCATCCCACAATCTAGGAGCAGGTAAGGTGAGGACCTATTCAGTCCAAGTCCAGGAGTATACATGAGTAATTTAACCTTCTATAAAACATAAATAGCTTTTTAGAAAATTCTTGGCAATAGAAAGTGTCGCATAACAGTATTACTATACAAGCTACGTAGGACAATTAGATCTGTAGATTGCAGATGCTATTGCAGCACACAATTTTAAGAAGCAGGAGTTATTAGTGGATGTCATTGCATAAGGTAGTAAGTTGAAACATAAGAATTTTTGGTGTGTTTCATTCCCACTTTCCTTCTTTTATTTCAAGTAATCACAAGTACCTGCTAAAAATGGGTGTGCCCAGAAGTTGGTTTCCCTGATTTCTTGTGTGTATGTCTTCAAAACAGAAACAAAAGAAGCATGCTGAAGGTTTTTGAGGTGGTGGTTTATTATGAGTCAAGTGTGGGGTTTTTTTTTTTCTTCTAACAGCTACAGTTGCACTGCCATTTGCATTTATATAAAAAGCAGATACCTCCATCTCCAAAGAAACACGATCTAAGACCTGACGTAAAAATGCCAAGTTAGACAGTGTAGTCTCGCTTTCTAGTCGAGTAAGTCTGGTAGTTTCTGTCTCTTCAGCTGGAACATGCAGTTACCACTTTAAACATTTACTAAATGAATTGCTGCCCCCTTCAAACAATACCCATGTAGAAAGTGATGAATAAGAACTTTCTTCATTTTCTTATGAACGAAAAGCTGCTACAGTCTGTCTGTGGGCTTCACTGGGACCCTCTGCTTTATGCCTACATTGATCGCGGTCGGCTAGCTGAGGTACCAGTGGCATCAAAAGCAGCATTGTGTAGTTTCAAAACACACTGAAGAAGCGAGACAAACAAATATTTGAGCAGTTGCCTTGTGCTGAGCCCCCCATGGCTGCAGTCAGACTCTGATCTAGAAGTGCAAAAGATGGGCCATTCCCTTGGTGTAACTTTTAGGACTACCAACCCAAACCCCTTAAAATCTTATCCTTCAACTGAGAGTTGCAAACATTTAAATTAGATCCTATTATCAACTCTTTGAAAACCATAAAACCTAACTAAGAAAAATGAAAACCTATAAAATATTAAACCATCCATTTTATGATAGTGACATAATATTTGCTTAGAACTCTTACACAGTAAAATCACAAATGAAGCAACAGTCTAAAGCAATGATACACATCTGTTAAATACGCACAATTAAAAACGATCAGATTTTCATATATTTAATGGCATAGTGTATTAAAAATACTTTCTTTAAGCTTTAAACTATAGTAATTTTATAATAAATCTTATTTTTTTAAAACAAAACAAAACAAACAAACAAAAACCCCCCAATATCACCCCCACCCCCCAAGTCAGGCTTTTTCCTCATAGGTGGTATGATAGCGCTTAGGTTTTTTTTCATGGCACAGTTGGTTATATCTTGGCATATATGAATTTATGGCACATAGGCTTATGGACAACACATCAAACAGACTACTAAATGAAAAATGAACTGCATACTTTCTGAAAGCCTAAAGCCATCCATGAGTTAGTCTGTGGTGAAAGAGGAATTCTGATTTTCATTGTGTCTCAGATTTTAAACAAGATTTCTCTCAGATTTAGCTCACTGCTTTGTCCTATACGTCACAGCTTTATTGGTAACCTCTGCTTGTCAGCTTCCAGATATGCGTATTGCACATGCATATTCTAAGAGAAGTCCATTTTGTGAAGACTTATTGTACATGTTTTCATAGGTCTCAGTAGTCTATCCAATTTTCTTCTCTTTAATGATTTTATAGAATCACAGATATCTTTTGTTGTAAAGCCTGGACCTAGCTCTAAAATGTCTGCATCAACTTGACAGAGGAAATGTTTTAAGTATCTTCTTATGGGATCATCATTACTTGCTCCTCCCTTCTTAAAAATCTGTGATCTCATCTCCAATGAAAAGGATATTTATCCTGGGAATTATTACATTTCCTTCTCTCTCTCCTTTTCTTTAAAATCTGGGAACATCCTTTGTGTTCTTTATCTTCGAAGAATACATGCCATCCTGATGGCTGTCTGTGCTTTTAGTGTAACAACCTTTTTTTTACTGACCTAAGCTTCTGTTAAATTGTATTTGTCTCTCCTGTGTTGATCTTTCCCTTAATTCTAATTATCTATACCAACAGGGATGTTTGGGGCTACGCCCTATCCTACCCTTTTTATGTTTCAATTTTAAGGATTAGCCACATCTGGAAGCTCTCCTGTTACACTAGCAACAGAGGTGGTCTGTCTTACAGGATTGAAAACCAGCCTGGACAGGACCATTTATTTACCACGTCTGCCAGGGTATGTGTAAGACAGTAATCACTCTGACATCAAGGCTTAGAATTAAAGGAAACAGTGAAATAAAGAAACAGAAGGAAATTTTAGTATGAAACTCTGAAGGGACATCAGTACTATGTGCATAGCTTATGGCTTCAGTAAGACTGTAATATTTCTATATATGTCTCCTCAAAATCTTTGAAGATGCATACTCAGTTCCTGAAGTGTGTGGCAGTTTGAGCAGATTGTGAAGGCGAAGAATTTGCACTGTTCTTCATAGAAGAAATTTTGGATGCTAAGTTATTGGTTGCAAGATACTTCAGCGAATGTCTGGGTATTATTCTGGTTTACAGCCAGTATAACAGAGTTCACACATTTTGTTGTATTGATTTCTTCTCTGTCTCAGGTACCAGATAGAGACATAAGTTCCAGTTCCTTGATTTCTTCCCATGAGAAGACCAAAGCCTTGGACACTCCAGTTGTATAGCTCTGGTTCCAAGGGGCAGAAGATGAGACTTACAGCTAGCTCTGCAGTTTCACCCTGGCTTCTGGACATGGCTTGCAGGACTGGTTTTATAAAAGGGACCTTGCTTAGATTGTTTTGTATTTGAATTAGACTTGTAAATAATACTTTTTGGAAAAGAAAAGGGTACTTACATCAATGGTATTGAATCTTGCCTTTATGTAATAAACTTCCCTTATCCAAAATGGGGAGGTGGTGGGATAATATAACCTAAAAGTAAAATATAAATAAAAATAAAATTAAAAAGAAAACCCAGTATAATTTTAAACCAAAAAACAGTGGAAATACTGGGGATTGAATGAAATGAAACTGTGTTTGCTGCTAATTTTTCCAACTGAAGGTCTCTGCTTCTCCTTTTGTGTTTCTATCTAGTGATAAAAGGTCTGTTTTTCCTTAAGGAATAGCTGGTCTAATGCAACATTTTCACAAGTCATGGGAATGCTTTTGTCAAATCCAGGAGTCAAGGGTGAAGAGGAAATAAACACATAATCAACTCCTTTTTGCCACATGTATGATATCTCATTTTTATTTCTAGTTGTTTTTTCCCCCCCTTTATCTTGTTGGTACCCTTAGCAGAACTGCCCACACTGTGGGTAATGTAACTCCAAACATATAAAGATGCTCTTACTTTCAGAGACTTGTACTCTCTCTTCCACTACTAAGGAGTACAGGTTTTCATTTATCTGATGCCAGTCACTACTCTGTTTCTTAATCCCTCCTCAGAAGTATTTTGTCTGGCTTCTTTATGGAACATTGGTCACTGAAACATTGCTAGTCTGATCTGATGACGCTATTACAGTGTTCATTGCATGCCTCAAATTTCAAATAGCTTGCTTTATATTCACCAGAAAAGACTTATTTTTTAATCAAGTACAATTGAGAATAGCCACGTTTGAAAATGTTATATTTTATGTTCTATTGATACTAGAAAGGGGGTTGGAGGGGAGAACTCTGACAAGGAATATAAGTAATTTCCCAAAGTACTACTTAAAATGGCAATACTATTTAAAATGGCAAGTGCAAACAACCAAAACTAAAATGAAGTTTTCTTTTACAAATATTACATTAACTGTGACTTTTCCCTGTATTTTAAGAAGACATATATTTTGAATCCTCTGATCACCACCAGCACTGTGTTTCTTCCTTTAAATAGTACATTTGCAATATGTCCCTTGTTAAGTGAGCACTTCAGTCTTGGTTTAACAAACAGTATGTTCAAAATTACTTTAAAGCATTGCTTGCTTCTATTAAAAAAATATTTGAGCAATCAATCCTGACAAATTACAGTAGAAAGACTAATTTGTGCAGACAGAGAAAGCTTTTGTTAGGTATTTTTATGTGCTGAGTTTGTTCCTAAAGTTTCTGTAGCGAAGCTACAGAGCCAAATCATCTCTGTTATAATCTGTGTGAAGTTAATGGAGAAGTTTTATGGCTGAATTCGGTGAGTGAAGTGTGCAGCTGCAACACACAGCTACTATGTAAAGCAAAAACAGAATTTACGATTGCTCCATATACCTCCATGGATTTTTATGCTGCACCTATTCCCTTCCTGTTCAACATGCTTACCTTGTCCTGGTCCATATTTCCCAGAGTATGGCAGAGTTGATTTCTTGATATGAGAGACAAAATGCTGAAAAATGAGGAATTATTGCACAAAATATGTGAATTTGAGAACAGAGATATTTGTTGATTGACTAGACAAAACATGAAAAGACACAACATCATGAAGGGATGCTGTGGGTACTGTCTTGCTCTCTAAAAAATTGTCAGTGTCTGTCATGGTAGAGTTTTATATAGGTGGTCATGTAATGGAGTTATGTAATTCTCCCTCCCTCTCTCTGTTCCTTTCTCCCTCCCCCTTCTGCTCCCTCTCTCCCTCCCCTACTTCCTTCTTGGTTCTCTTGATCTTATTTCTCCCTTTCTTTTCCTGTTGGCATGGAAATGACAGAATTGCTTGTGTTAGTAGATCAAGTTGCATTGTTTGTATGTTTGTTTGCATCACATACATTTTAGTAGAATACTGATTGAATAAATGGTCAAAGTGGTAGGAGTACAGCATTTTAAAGGGATCTTACTGACTAATTCTGGAAGAGTCAGTAAGGTAGTCTGTTTAATACAAAGGGTTTAAACATATAAAGTTACTTTTTTCCTTTATCACTGTGCAGGAAGTAAACATTATTTATGCTATACATTTCATGCTAGGCTTTTGACATTAATCTTCAGTAAATGAAGACAGGTCTCTTGTACCTATGCAACTCAGGGATAAACCAAGCAGAATAGGTAGAGATTTGTAGATGAGGTCATTCTTCAACAAAAGGTGAGAGTGAAGGAAATTACACAGAATTATAGACAGCTCCAAAGATGGAAAAAATTTCAAACAAGACTTTGGCAACAGTGGTCTGAACAACTGGGGAGACAGGCTTAGCTTTCAGGAATAGGCTGGATGCACTTAAATGTTGGCAGGATGTGGTTCTTCAGTTGGCGCAGGAGGTACTACCAGTTTTTGTAAAATATATATTCAAGTCACTTCCAATTTACAATTGTACTTAGAGTCTAAAACTTGTGTGAGAGGCAGGGGAGAAACAATGGCCCCTGAAGATATCTCAGGCTCTATGCCCAGATTCTTGATACAAATCTTTTACACCAAGGACAAATCCTTTTAAGATATTTCAGAAAATGAATGAAGATTTGCCAAAATAGAACCAAGCAAAAAGCATAAATACATTCTGAAAACTGTAGCCGTGTGCAAACACCCAAGTATACGATATCTATGAAGGAATGGGAATATACTGGGAATAACAAAGAATGACAAAATTCTTTGTTATTTTATATCCTATTCAAGAGACTGAAGTAAGGTCATTTCACTGTTCTTAGCTCTGGAAATATAGATATTGCATTCAGCACAAGACAATGCATTACTGAGTGCAGAGTCACAGAATGATTGGAAACAATCTCTGGAGGTCATCTTGTCCAACCCCCCTGCTCAAGCAGGGCAACCTAAAGCCAGTTGCGCAAGGCTGTGTCCAGATGGCTTTTGAATATCTCAAAGGATGGAGACTCCACCACCTCCTTGGGAAACATGTTCCAGTGTTCAGTCATCTGTATATTACAATAGTGTTTCCTAATGTTCAAGAGGAACCTCCTGTGTTTATTTGGTTTAGTACTGGCAAAATAAAAGTTAGATTAAACTAATGAGCCCCATAACACTTTCAAATTAATGTTGTTACCTGTCTTCCTTTTGAAGCTTGATGGTGTGTCAGATATACGCAAGTTTCTTAAACATTTTTACTGATCTGAAGCACATATATGAAAGAGGACCTTAATTTTTCTTCAAGAGAAGATCGATATTAATTGGCTTTAATAAAGCTATGTAGACTTGGCTGAAGTATTTCTCTCTTGTTCAAGTTTCAGTATGTTCAATGAAATGTTCTTGAAATGTTTCCTTTTAACTGTCTTGTATTACTTCTAGCAAACATACTTCTCAACTGGAAATTCCTGCCTATTTCAAGTCAGCATTTTTTCAGTCTCTCCCAGTTTGAGTTTCATTTTGAAACTCAGTATTTCAAGAGGCTGTTTGTGTAAAAAACAGTGAACTATGAGTAGCATTTGAGATGTGTGTACTAGTCACCTGTTCCTGTTGATCTAGCCTGAATATCAAGCTTCATCTTTCAAAGGCAGCAACTATCAACTGACTTCAATGGAGATCTGCGGCAATAATCCACATACTTTAACTAACATTTGATTACTTCTTTTTTTTAATATTGTAGCTTCTTCTTTTTCATTTATGTGTGAAAAATGTGAAAATTTCTAAGCCCGTGTAAGGAGCTGGCTTCTCAAAACATTTTTCTGAAAGGTGTGTAATGGCATTTGCAATTAACCGCTTCCATTGGCTTCAACAGAAGCAGAGTTGAGCCAATGCAGCACACTTAACACACGTCAGCAACTCGGCAATCCACCTGCTTCCTTGTCGTGTTCTTTGGCACTGCTGGGAATTTCCATCCCCTAATTTCTATGCTCTTTACTTTAGAATTAGTGTACACTGTTACCTCATATCATACAAATCTTTCTACTGGTAGCATAGGAAAAAGCAATTCAGGAACTTCATAAGTTTTATCCTGGAAAGACTTCCCTTCATATTGTTTTTATTTCAAGTAACATCTCTCTTTTCTTCTTCTCCTCCCAGACACACAGCTTTTTCAGGTGAGTTGAAAGAATACGTACCTGGAAAATTCCAAGATATGTGTCCTAGTGATTCAACAGGGAGGGAGAGTCAGGTGCATTATGGGAGGTACACCCCAAACAGTGAGTCCAGCAACATCAAACCTGTGCCTCTAGGAAAGCACCACACACACATTTCAATTTTTTTCGTGGGATAAAGGAGATAGAATTTTCAATAGGAAAAAAAGGTTGTTTGTTTTTTCATTTTTTTAAAAATGAAAAAATATCATTTTTCTAAGGGAGAATACCCTGACTTCGATCTTCCCTCTTACTCAGCAGCTGCGGAACACAATGGAAGTAGAGTGTGAGGCACTCACACTCATCACACACATCAGATAAGAGTGTGAGGCAGGCAAAATACAGCATTCTTAAGGTATCGTGATGGCTTTGTAAAATTGGTGTGGGGGAGCTGAGTCAGCTCTTTTTCATTTCTGATCAAAATATGTTTCAATGAGAGCTGAAAAAATTCTGCAGGAAGCAGACAGTTTCGGGAAAAAAATCCTGTCAAAAAATGTGTAATTATTCATAATTTGTATTGCATTGAAATAAGCAAGGGATGGCAGAAAAAAACCATTCCTTGCCTATTAACAGAATAGTTCCTTTCATTGCTAATGCTCATCATGTATGTCATATAACGGGTGTTCATTCCAGTCCTGACAAAAGCTTGTCCTGTACTATACACTTCTCTCGGTCTCATATCATATAATAGTGCCCAGCTTGTGGTAGCACTGAATCTTCACATACTACTTTGCCAACCAATTTGCTTTCCATCAATATAGTTTTGGACCAGTCATATCTGCTCCTTTCCCCTTTCTTTCTTTCTTTACTAGTCCTTTCAGCTTGTAATTAATGTCCAGTGTTTAGATGTTTTCATTATGTATGTTTCATTTTAGTCCTGGTGATAGTGCTTCCTCTCCCCATGCCATCTTACATTTTCTGTTTTTAACCTCAGTATGTACAGTTTGTCCCTTGCAAGGCTTACAGTGGTGATTGCAGGAGGAAGCTAATCTTAGTTGGAATATCTGGATTTTAGTGTGTTATAAGTATCTGTGAATTGTAATTAAACATCCCTTTTGCAGTTGGCATCTCTTTTACAAATTTGAAAAGACAGAATTAATGGCCTGAATTGTATTACTGTTTTCCTTTAATTTTTTTGCTTCTATTTAATTCATTTAAATGAGCAAGTGAAAAGGTTGTGTACACTGGCAGTCTTATTAGTACCCTCCACTCTGGCCAGTCCAAGGTGGCCTAGTGACCTCGTGCATGTGATTTCCAGGTTGTAGAATACAGAGAAGTAATGTGTGAAGATTTTTGTCTTTGAAGATAAAGCTTTGTCCTGCAGCTTGAGCAATACTGAAGGTTTTGGTTTTTTAAGCAGGTAGTAACTTGCAGTGGTCAGCACAATAGGTATACATAGGCCAACAAATACAAAAAACTATAGCTGAAAAATGGAGATTTGTATGACCTTTGGGTGAAGTGCTGGTGATAAAATCAGATAGGCATTTAAATAAAGCAAACTTTCTTGGGATTCCCTAGCCAGCTGTTGTGAAGCAAATACTGAAGGAGGCAATATGTGCATGGTTTTTCTTCTCTTTGTTGTTATACACATTGCAGTAGGGCACCTCATTAACGTTTTGTTTAAAAGGGAAATTACAAAGTGATGCTAACTGGGGTTAGAAGTCAGAAAGAGTACAGAGGCACAACAGTGAGGGTGAGAAAATGATTAAATTAAAAAGGGATTTTGGAATCCTTCTTTGGCAAATGATTTCCCAGTGTTGTGAAGGTGATGTGAAGGTGGTGTGAAGATATTAATACATTCAAGTGGAGTGTGTGGGGGATGGTCTGCTGAAGAAGGCATAGTAAACCTCAAAGAAGCCCTTTTTTCTAGGGCTTTCTACCTTAGTGAAGCAGAGAACTGTCTTCCTGCTCAGCTGAAATTTCCACCCATCCTCAGAGGGAGCAACTAACCCAGTACTGGGTGCCTGCTAGCTTTACCAGAAAGATGCATGTTCTAGTTAAGCCTACTAGATGGAAACTGTATGTTGAGTCAGAAATTATGTCAATCCTACTCACCACATGCTCCTTTTCCATCTCTGTTGTATTGCAGCAAAACGTGTGTTGCTGCCCTCCTTCTTTAGCATCTTAGCTACATACGGCTATGCCTCAGGACTGCTATAACTGTTGTCATCATAAAAACTGTTCCCAGTCTGCTTCTGACTACTCCAGATATCAGTATAGTGGTCAGCTTCCAAAAATGGAAGACCTTTTTCCAGCTGTCTGGTCTCATTCCTTTTGTTGCTGTGACTTAAATAATGGTGTGATGGGGAGGTCTTGTCACAGAATATTCAGGATAAGTGAATTGGATCCCTAAGATGAAACCAGCTCAGATGAGTTCTGATAAAATGGAAGGTAATTCTGTATACCTCTGTGTAAAATGTGACATTATGATTACTCAAGATTTGGGAAAGTCTTTAAAAGTCTAAGTTCTTCACCTTATTTATTGCATTGCCAGTTATACGTGGGTAAATTGAATGTATTCTCATTTAGGGTATTTGCTTTTCACTCTTATGTTTCACTCTTATGCACTCACTGTTTAACAAGTTCTTTAGAGTGCACAAGACAATGCAGTCATAGGTTAAACTAAAACCTACGTTAGCTTGTTGGGTTTTTAATGCCTTACAATAATGGTAGCTCCTTTTAATGCTTAGAAGCAAGTCTTGGGATGTTATGGTAAAATGAGAAACTCTTTTTTTATTAGCTTATTTTTATTTAGCATTAATATTTACATTGTTTAGATGTAGATACTATGTTGACAGGTGTTTTTTAGGTATAGGAAAACCTATCAGGAAATCAAACCAACTCTTGTGCACTGCAGGCTTCAGGCAGGTATAACTTGGGGAGGAGGGAGAAGGGTGAAAAAAAAACCCAAGAAAACGTCCCAAGATTCCTATTTCCCGATTTCAGGAGGAAAGTGATGCTTCTCAAAGATTTGGATGCTGGAATAATCTTCACTAAAGACAAGTTAGACAGCAGATAACTGGCAAGAAGATAGAAGAGATATGTTCAGTTAATAGATCACATCTCTGAACTCCTAAGCATAACATCACCATGTGTGTAATTTATATATATATTAAATAAATGTATCTATAAAACACACACATCCCACTGTATACTCAGTCTATTAACATTTCCAAAGTACTTGTCACAGTCCTGTCTAAGCTTTGTACAGAATTAAAACACCACCGTAAATATTTCAAAAGTAGTAATTAATTGTCCTTCTTATGCCAGATAAAA
The DNA here is from genome assembly GCF_035582795.1 of Mycteria americana. NCBI lineage: Eukaryota > Metazoa > Chordata > Aves > Ciconiiformes > Ciconiidae > Mycteria > Mycteria americana. The sequence goes on from NC_134396.1 coordinate 64,695,065, forward strand.
TGATAAGCTGCTGTTTCTGAAGAAAAATGATGGTTGCACTCCTGCTCTCATTTTAGTGAAAGACTGTTGTTTTATAATCCTGTTTTATTGCTTTCACTCTCGTCCTTTGGGAAAGCTTGAGTCATGAAGCAGGTCTTACAAAATAATCTAAAGATTGTAAGGTGATGGCTTTTCTTAGATCTAATTTTGGGAGATATTTCAGTCTTTTGGACCTACACTTAGCTGTTAAGTGTAGTCACTTGTTAATCACAGCAGTAACAGCTACAGATGAAAGCCTTGAATCTGTGCCAGAGCATTGCACTGCAACAACTACAGACCTTCAGTCTGGGTGAAATAAAGAAAAGACCACATTTCTGGAAAGCCCTTTGTATGTCCCCTGAATGGTTCCTTTCCCAATGTGTAGGTAGCTCACTTATGAAAGCTTGTTTCTTTCCCAGCTTTTAAGAAATCCATCCATCACCATCACCAAAAATATGTGAAATAATGCTACTGAGAACATAACACTTAAATTACTGGAACCATTCATCTAAAGAAGTGTCATGCTTCTTTTCAATCCCAACCATAAATGCACTCCATCCTGTTTTCTTTCTTCATTCATTCTTGGTTTGGGTGGGATTTTGCCACAGCCTTCAGCCGAGTTCTTCACTTGTTTTTCTTTACTGTGGAGGGCTCAGCAGCAGACTGTTCCGTGTACAGAAAAATGCCTGTCTTCCCCCTCTACCTCACTATTTTCAGTTTCACACCCTCCTAGTGTGTCAGATGTATCTAATCAAGTAATTCTTCAGAAAAACGTTGGTGGTGCTGAATTAATGGGGATGGTGCAGAATAATACCGTGTAATAAGTTTGTGCATCCCAGACAAAATGCTCACAGCCTCTAACATTACGCCAAAAATACAAAAAGCTATTAAATTGCTACATTATAGAGTAACTGAAGGGTTAGGTTAGTACAATGCATACTGCCTCCAACCATACGTAGTCTTTCTGAATTCAGTAGTCACTCATTAAGAGGAAACACCAGTCTCAACAACATTTGCCAGAGATGTAGATATTACTTGAAAGTGAAGAGCTGTTAAGAGAAATAAATCTGTAGGCCTTTTTGTCAAGGTAACGCATTGATATTAAATCACCTCTGTAATTTTCACTTATTACCCTATTTTTAATAGTACCTGTTATAGCAGCTCTAGAATTTAGCATACATTATTACCTTTTCCAAAAAAAGTTGTGTGTAACATTAGTCCATGCGACGTTGTGTGAGATGCAAAGTCTGCGCTGCTGGCTTCCACTACAGGCTCATCTGAGTTAACCAAATTCTTACCTGCTCTTGCCATTTGGACTGCAGTTTATCACATTGTGGAACCTCCAAATCTGGGTTCTAGATCAAGTTTTGGCCCATGGGCTCCTACTGGCCTTCGTGAGGTCATTCAGATTACAGAAAAACATACCCATATGTTTGCCTTCCTCCAAGGACCAACTGGTAGTTACATTTTTGTACACACAGGCAGTTAATGTCTACAAATAGGATAGTGTGAACCACTCTTTTTCTCTTACACTTTTGGCAGTATGGCAGTATTCAAATGGCATTGATAGCCTTTTGAAGATCAGGTGCACTGCAGTAAAAAGGGAGGTTTACAAGAGCTAACTGACACTCTTAGTTACCTGAGGAGGATTGTTTTATGTATTGCTTATTTTTCAGGGACAAAACCAGACATCTTCCTCTTAGTTGAGAATCTCCACAGATGATAAAGGCTTTTTCATGCAGAAATCCAGTCATATGGATGCGCACACACATGAAAGCTCTCTGCTTTCGGCTAACTCCTCTCTGCTCCAGTGGATTCTAATTACTAATTGCCCAGATAGTTCTCCAAATGACTTTCTCACAAGGAACACGCAAAACACAACAAAATTCTAATTTTTTTTGAAGAAAAAGAAGTCCATGGGAAGACATTCTGTTCTGAGGAAGTAATACAAGAGTGACAAGTGGGAAGGGAAATATGTAAAAATGTGTCAATCAAAACCAGCTTCAGCAGTTTTGGTTTGTAGAGCAGGAACCCTGAATCTGAACTGCTCCATTAGAGTTATAAAACAACCTGGCAGGCTGAAAAATCTGGGGCTGGAGACTATGATAAGGACAGATGGGGAACATGAAGAAAAAAATGAGATATTGTCTTGAGTCTTATGCTGAACACCTTCTTCTCTTTTTTGTTTTGTTTTGGTTTGGTTTGGGGTTTTTTGTTTGTTTGTTTTACAGTTTAGTCAGTTGGTTCAAACCATCCAAACTAATTTTCTTTCTGGTTTGAAATCTTTATCTTACTTTACCTTGTGAGGTCTGTCTTGCACCACAATAAGGTACTGTCACCTGATTGCCCAAATTAAGAGTTCGGACTGTTCAGCCTGAGGAAGAGTAGGCTCAGGGGGGATATTATCAATGTATACAAATACCTGAAGGGAGGCTGCAAAAAGGATGGAGCCAGGCTTTTTCCTGTGGTGCCCAGCAACAGGACAAGAGGCAATGAGAACACACTGAAACACAGGAGGTTCCCTCTGAACACCAGGAAACACTTTTTTACTGTGAGGGTGACTGAGCACTGGCAGAGGTTGCCCAGAGAGGTTGTGGAGTCTCCATCCTTTGAGGTATTCAAAAGCTGTCTGGACAGCTGGCTGTAGGTGGCTGTGCTTGAGCGGGGGGGAGTGGACACGTTGGTCTTCAGTGGTCCTCTCCAACCTCAACCATTCAGTGATTCTCTGTAATGGAAAGAGAAACAGTCCTGGGACCACTGGGGACTGAGCAGAGTTCACTGCAAGCCGGAGGGTCATATCAGAAAGAAAGCATACTGATAAACCTTTCTTTTTCTTTTCTTTTTTTTTTTTTTTTTTTTCTCTTCAGTTTGGACATCTTTTGCCAGTCTGTAGGAAGCTCACTAAAGGAAGAGAGGTCAATGTACTTCCACTTCATAGCTCTGGCCAGCTTTTGGTTTAGTCACCTCCCAGTCATAGAAATGCTTGTGTGTGTATCAGCTCTATCATATGCACACTCCAGCTTGCATTCAGAGAACTGGACATCCAGTTCCCAAGCTTGGATGAAGAAGAGGACAGTCCTGAAATGGCCAGTTTGTGTTTATCAGTTCCCTATTAATTATAGCCTAAGCATGGCAAATCTTTTCTTGAATTAACTTGTGGGAAAGATTATTGTGTAGTTCATATGAATTTGTGATTTCTACAGCCTTATCTTGTTTATTGATGTCAATAAACGAAAAATAGAACAGATGCAAAATCAAGCATCTTGTTTGCCTATAGTATTCCTGGAGCTCTGAAAGCTGCCAATCTTGCCAGCACTTCACAAATCCTTCCAGAAGTTGATAAGCTGTTTTTGTTTCCTCATACTGACTAGATACTGCAGCTAATGTCAGGGTGATGATAAGCATAAGAAGCCTGGATACAATTAAAAATTGCTTGCAGCCTTACTGGACAATGTTTATTTGGAAAACTCCAGCTCAACTGGTTTGGTTGGTTTTAGTTTAGGTTGGTTTGGCTGTTCTTTGCCTCCTCCAATAACTCGTTGACCAGTTTCAATAAAATTTGATGGAGATATACACATCTCAAAGATAAGCAAGTTTTTATGTGAAAATAGGTAGCAAAACTGTGGGGAGAGAACTTGCAAGTGCCCCTCAGGCACTCCAACAGTAGCAAAAGCAGTACTGTGACTTCACACAGTTTAAACACAGGAATATTCACATGGGAGAGAAGCTCCAAACACAGATAAAGCTTCAGTCAGAGCCAGTAACTGATTATGAGACATAAGCCTGCAGAAAAAATGGCTATATGTGTTTTGGTCCTTCCAGAATTGCTTGTGGAGAACAAGGCTAGGTTAAAATCCATTGTTTTGCCCTTCTTAAAGAAACCGAAACAAAACAAACCCATCAACAACCTGACTCTTTTCACTTGGGAAAACTCTGAAGACTTTTGTTATTTTGAACAGCAATTTGGATTTTGGCAGTCAGAAAGAGCAAATTCACAGAAATGATTACAGCAAAGTTCACTGAAGGAATGCAGGGAAATGTCAGGGTGTGAGAAAGCAGCAGCTGACCTGGGAGATCAGGATGCTCGATAAAGAGGGGCTGATGGGGCAGGGGACTGGGGACAGTGAGCTGGGCAGGAAGCCTGCTGCTTATGCCTGGAGGGATATCAACAAGAGAGAAAAGGTTAGTGATTCGTAAGGTTAAAGGAAACCTGGATCAAAGAGAACTTGAACGGGTGAATAAGCTGTAAAGCTGAACCATTGGTTCTTTCTATTCTAACTTTCCAGGTGTTTGACTTTTCCCCTTTCCTAGCATTTTAAATGTTAGGTTTGGGACTCCAGGAGGCAGGTTTGAGGCAAGGACTAGTGGAGGGCTAAATGGATGTATGTGCATGAATTGTTATCATTCATTCTATATGTAAAAATAGAAGATTCATAGACTGAGGTTTTAACTAAAATCTGGCTGCTAGAACAAGTAAAAGAAATACTGTCACATGATGCTTTTTCAGGCACAAAAGCTCTTCAGGGACACTCTAACACATTTTATGTTTGCATAGTGAACTAAAATATATTCTTATTTTCTTTCTTTACCTTTTTTAAAAAGAATATTAAATACATTTTTTTAATTTCAAACAAGTTTTCCTTTAAAATACTCCTTAAAAAAAAAAAAAGTGCAAAATTGAACATGTATGTACCAAAATGAAACAGTTAGGTACTAAAAGCAAATTTTTTTGATTGTTTCTTAAAAGAACAGGGATTTTTTTCAGAACCAGAAAAATTGTTATTGAAATTTTCAGAATACCGTAAAATTGAAAAAATCCATTTTCTATCTGGCTTTGCTCATGGGATAACTCAAAGAAGCTAGTGATATAGACAACAGCTGAATACAAACCTTGTGAAGTGACATGGTTAAACCTGGAAAAAAAAATTGTTACTAAATGCATTATTGTCTGATAGGTCTCCTGTTCTTCAAAACATATTAGGATGTACATTAGGTGGTTTGTTTTATCTTGGAAAAAATCTATGCTAACAAAGACTTTTATCACTTTTTTTTATGCTTAAAATGCAAATAAAATATTTTTTTGTAAGACATCTTTAAAGAAGACTTGTGTTTCAAAAGCCACAATTAAATGCAGAGCCTCCCAGGACTAAGAAAAATAAACAGGGAGCAGAAGAGAGGGGAAGAATTAATGGTGAGACTTAGAGGTTTCCAAAGATATAAGCATAGGCTGTAGATGACGTTGTGTTGTGTTACTTAATTCAAACATAGTTATTTGTTCAAATTGTGATGTTTTGGCATGGATTCCATGTAACATACATGGATTACCGTGATCTTACTTTTGGAGTTGGAGATAAGCTGATTTTAACTTCTGGAACATCCGTCAATAACCCAGAAGCTTGCATCAGCTCAGCCCACATAGCACTGACAGGACCATTTAATCTGAACTCCTCAAGTGCCATGTCTAGTGAATGCCTCTACACAGCAGGCCCAAGTGCAAATCAGCCATGGTACCGGTTTGGGTCTTTTCCCCCATAAATCAGGGTTTTGTTTACACATTAAAAAGGTCAATGAAAGACTGTGCTATTTTTGCCCCCTGTCAGTCCCAGTGAACTGAAGTAGATCATTGGCTTTTGTAGTAATTTTAGATTGCTTTGCTACTGTGGAAGAATGATGTAGTCAAAATCATGAGGGGTTTCTTTTTAAATATTACTACTACTTTGTCAAGTCTGTTCTTCTGGTAACTTTTTTTACGCTATCTTCCTCAGGCAATAAATATTAATGCTATTTTAAACCATGATAAGAAAATCAATCCATGAGTTATTTTTTGAAAGTGTTGCCTCCCAGGACCGATTCAAGCAGTTAAAAGCTTTTTCTAGGACTTTCCTTTCTGGTGTGATAGACTAGAGAGATTAACGATTAACCAGATCATTCAAAGCAAAACTCTGCAAGTGATGTCTTATTTATGTATGTCCAGAAACATTTGATATACCATTTGACCACAAGCATGTTAAATTACAGGCATCATGAAAGATTTACTTCCACACTTCACTTATCTATAAAGCTAAATTGTACCACTTGTTACTTACAATTTTTTTTCTTTCCTGAAGAGCTTGCTATATTTTTTTTCTGAAAACAGGTTGGATGAGGCTTTGAGCAACCTAACCTAGTGGAAAGTATCCCTGCCTTGGTTGGAACAAGATGATCTTTAAGGTCCGTTCCAACCCAAACCATTCTATGTTTCTATATTTTTGTACTACTGAATGTTATTTATAATTAGTTCAACTAGTTTTGAAAATTCTCTTACTCCAGGCTACGAGGATGTGAATTCTGACCTGCAAAGACCTACCAATGGATGTTCTGCTCATGGTGTTGATGGTCGTGCCGTGCTGGCCTGAACGGTTCTCTGTTGCTCTGACTGGCTGGTAATCCTTGAATCCTCTGAGCATTTCCCTAAAATAAGAAAGTGTGAGTGCCACCATGATAAAGCATTTGTGTGAATGCTTTTGTATCAGACAGCATGTTCTTTGAGATGACCTGGAGAACTAATCTAGATTTGGCAAGGATTTCCTTGCGTCTTTCTGCAGAGTAATGTGGGGATATATGGCAAATATCAGTCTCCTAAAAGACAAGATTGAGAAGAACTTTGCATGAATTTCCTCTGATATTTTTCTGTCCAGATTCTTAAATCCAATAATTTTTCAGGGGGAGGAATGATCCCTGAGAAGAAAGTAAACTCTATAATGATCCTAAAATCCATGAAGAATTTAGAGGTGAGAATATTTTATTGTGACATTTATGTGCAGCATTGTAACAAAGAGGAACTAGCAAGTAGGTGCTAGTTCCCCTTTGTGGGGAATGTATCTCCTTATGGAAATGTTATTATCAGATTGTTATAGATGAGGAAATTCTCTGTACTCTAAGAGTTACACAGCTCCATTTTCTTCCTGTGGAAGTATACTTCAGAGTGTGGAATATAACAGCAACAAGAAAATTGAATTCCTTCTCAGTGGTGCCAAGATCAAAAACTTCAATGCCTTTGGATTATAGGAATTTATTTCCTTTCTCTGAGTATCGCAGTGCTCATGGGTTGGAACTGGTCTTGGCAGTATGACTCCGAATTAATCAACCCTGTGATTCCTGTCTTGTTTAATCAAGAACTTCATGTACAGTTTTTTGAGCTCTACTACCTTTCCCACATCTTGAATCAATCAAATGCTGACTGGCTCTTATGTTAAACAAATTAAATTCCAGATTATATAGCCTTTGCTAGATTATTCTGCCATGGGAAAAATTTTATCATTTACTGAACTTGATTGAAATCAAATAGTAGTGTAACCCTCCTAGCTAAAACTTAGTGCATAAGCTGATTTCCAGTTTATGTTTCATACATTAAAATGGCACTTTCTTATATGGAATCATACAGAGGTCTTTCAATAGTTTAGGGGTTTTTTTTTACTATTATTGGAAAGTATACTTTAAAATCTGCTCTATACATTTTAGCCACTGCTAAATGGCAGTTGATATGGACAAGTGAGGATTTTGGCCTTTGGTTTTTCCACTTAATTTCACTATAATTATTCTTTCTTCCTTTCGGTCTGCAGGCAAAAATCTGAGTAGTCTGGAAAAATAAATGATCTGAAATTATTCAGGGTGTTTTCTAATATACATCATGAAATCCTTTCAAACATGTTTTCACGGTGTCTGTAATTGAAACTGTGATTGTTTGCATGCAGATTTTTTTAACACCACTGCTTGTGGTATAGTAGCTGGTGTAAACTCCCTGAGACAGTCCTTTTAGAAATAAAATATATTTTTAATTACTTCTTCTGGTAGCTTGGAAATATTTTTCTGAGAAAAAATTCTCAAAATGTGGGCTCAATTAACTATCCTTTTTTGTGCACAAAAAGCTTTTAGATTAAGGAGGAACAGCTAAGAAAGAGGTATAGAAAAGAAATTGGAATTGTTTATTTTGTGATTGCAAATGGTTCTGAAAAACTGTACCAGCAGGAGTAATGGGAAAAACATGCACATATGGTCTAAATCTTCACTCCATATAAACTTCACTGAGGATTAGTGGAAAGATGTTATTAACCCACCTGTAGTTATTCTGTTCTGTCAAAGGGCTCGCATACTCCAAGAAGCTCACGAAAAAACCTATCCTTTAAGGTGGCTTTGAGCCCAAAATAGTATGTCTTGAGCCTTCATGAAGCCAAAGGGATTACTATATGCATGAGGACATTATCATCTGCTTGGTTTAATTAAAATATATTATTTATGTAGCATAAGTTTAATTAATTAAGTCACTGGCTTTGAGGCAACATATGTTTGAACTGTCTGCTCACTCCCTAAAGACCTATGAATAGAGAGCATGTGGATTTAAAATTACAGATAAGGAGCAGGGGTGAGGGTGGGGGAAATTTTTTTTTGTGCTCTTGAATCTAGAAACAAGCTGAATTAGAATTGCATAATAATTTAATCTTTAAAAGAGGTAAGCAAGATAAACTTCTTCATTGTTCTGTTCCTTGTTAATGGTCCTTCCCATCTGCCTAAAATGTATTAACTGGTATATGAGAGGTTTTTTAAAATTTTTTTTTCGGATGGAGCAACAGCAGGTACTGAAAAAATATCCATTAGTAGGCCAGCTCTGATTTACCAGATTAGCTATGTCCTGTTCCATCTCTGGCCCTTGTTTTTACAGAGAGAATTTTTTACATCGCTTTCGTGGCCATTGTGCATGTGGAAGTATTTCTACTGCTTTTCTCAGAGCCTGGTGGTGGTTTTTAGTAGAAGCCTGTTAGCAAAGGAGTTTGAAACAGAATTTTCCTGCTTGAAACAGACTGGGAACCAATGTCTAACCCTGGAGGGCATATGAGGATTTCTGTTGGAATAGCTTTATAATCTAAGTCCTCCATCTGGGTTTATTAGCTTAGTTGAAACAAAGCTCCACCTGTGTGTAGGATTAGTGAAATAATGACTACCAAAATATGTCGTGCACTTTTTTTTTTTTCTTTTCTTTTCATTCCACCAGATGGACTGAATAGGTGGTAATGGAATTCCTTTTCTATCTGCATCACCTTCATGGACATTCAACACTGTCTCGTCCCACTCGGTGGGTTGCGAGAGGGGTGAATCTTTTCGATTCCCCGACTGTTTGAGTACCGACAAAAGCCGATCTCTGCTCGGCAGAGCCGCGTGGTCGGCAGAGTCACGGCAATGACCCAGAGGAACAGTCTGGCCAGCAACTTTATGAACTGGCGAATTCCACAAACGGACAAACTTAACGACCTGACGAGTTTAACGAACGAACAAAGGCAATTTGGCAATGGAGCTATTTTCCGGGCAACCCGATCCCAAACTTGCATATATATATATTGGAAGAGCAGAGGAAGAGAGAAGCGAGAAAAGGAAAGGAGAAGAGAGGAGGAAAGAGAAAGAAAAAGTATCACCACCCTTGGGTCCCGCGATGACGACGACAGACGTGGCAATCCTCCAGTGGTGGGCGTGCGCGCGCTTCCCGGGGGGGGGGGAAGCCTTTTATTGGCTAATCCCCGCCTCCAGGTACGGCCCTTCAGGACTGACATGGTTCTTGTTCTAGAAAGTTCTCCGTCTTCTGCGCAGGCGCTGGGGGGGGGTGGGGGGGTGGTCGTGAGGGGTCTCTCGGGCGGTTGCAAGCCCCTTCCTCAGATCAACTCTGTGTGACCTCTGGCCATACATGGTCAGGTCTGGCAGAACCTGGAACCGCGCATCCTCCGACGCGCTCTCCACATCCCGCTCTCGCTCTCCCCCACCCCGTGCTCGCCGACCTGCTGTCGCCATGCAAATAGCGCCTCAAGTCGCCACAATGTTTGAGACATTAACTCTTTCAGTCTCTCACAAACACCCTTACAACTTGGCCTTGAATTTTTTGTAATACTGTTGATTTATCTAGACATGCAACATAGAGTTGTTCAACATGATAGAGAAGTTCCCAGCCATGATGGTTCAAGTCCAGAGGCTAATTTGAACCTCTGTTTTGAGACTTTACCTTGAGGTGCTCTGTGCCCCTTATAGGGCTTTGTTGCTATTATTTTCCAACTCCTGAGCAGGCACATCTTTACTGACTTCAGAAAAGTGTGCTTGAGGCAGATATTTGCTTACACTATTGCACTAGGATCCAAAGAGCTGCATTTAAGATGTATGTCCCAAACTTAATACAAAATAATTTTTAATATATTTGGAAAACAAATAAATTAATAACTTTTTTTTAAATTTTGATGACTCACACACTGTCTCTTTTACTGTCCCTCTCACCCACCCAGTTCTCCATGGGCTGTATAGTGGCTCTCACTGAAAGGATCCTGTGTTCCTACCAGTCAGTGATAAGGAGAATGGCCCTGGTAGGGTATATTTCTATGCCATTTCCGTGGCGGAAACCTAGACCATCTGTATGTGCAAAAACTACACCAGTGCAATGCTTTAGACCTGTGTCTTGTAGGTCTAAATTGAAATGTAGTCTTGAAATGTAGTCTGACATTTCATTTTACCTAATGCCCCTTCTTGAGCGTCTTCTCAGTCAGCTGTACTGTATGTGACATTACACAAAGTGCTTTGTTCCCCTCACATACAGCACATTAAGACACACGGAAGAGATACAGAAAATGATTAGATTTAAATGCAGTTACTTGTTTGCCTAATATGTGCTACACTTGAGCTACACTGTAAAAGTAGCCTACAGTCTAACAGTGCCTACAATTATATACATTCACATGTGTTCGAATTTGAATATGAAATCACAGTTTTGAGCACAGAACTCAGTAAAACAGTAAATATGCAAATGTGACTCATCAGCAGTGACTACAGAATGTAGTATAACAAATAAGAAACAAAGGACTGTAATCTTCAAATAAGAATAATTAATAAATCAAACTGGTTTCATTATGTGTTCTTTCAACTTCATTTTCATGGTACTTACATCTTTTTTTTTTTTTTTTTAAATGTGTATCATAAAAGATATTGGATTGCTCATAATTCAGCTCTGGAATCCTAAGGAAGTTATCAGATTTTAATGACTGAAAATAGGTAATTTTGCTATTCTCAGTCGAGTTAATTTCATTGTTTATTCAGTTATTTTCAACAGTCCTATTCAACCTTTCAGCTTCCTTGACAGATGAATAATGACAGGCCAATGAGATGGACATGAGAAGTTTGTAAGACCAACTTTCTGTTTGAATACTTTGAACTGTACAGAAATCACAATATACCTGTTTGATTTGATCTTTTAGATTTTGGTGATGGAGTTTGCAATATCACTATGTTGATGCTAACATAGTTACTTTAATTTTTATACTCATCTCTCTTCTTGACAGCCACAGGTCAACAATATACTTAAACTTCACCTTGATTTTACATACTACTTTAATTACCTTACTGGATCAGAGATTAAATGGAGGTGTTAACTCTTGGTTCTGGACCAGATATGACAATTTAGAAATGGTTGTTCTCATGAGCATACTCTGCATCGTCAAAATGTTCCATTTTTATTTTACTTTAAATGTGTCCTTACATCTCAGCAGGCTGGCTGTTCTTATTTAGAGTTGTGGACACTCTTTAATGTCTCTTGAATTGAGCCACCAGTGCAAAATTTCCTTTTGTTTGAAACAGATACTGGTGAATCTGATTTGCTATAGAGTGATTCATTTTTAACACTTGTATTCCTGGTCTTAAATTAATTAAAAAAATTGGGTTAAGGGTGATTCATTTCAAGTCATAATGTTTCATTTGCAATTCATCCTATATTCTTATATTCACTTTACAACTTCTTTTTCACATGGAAATCAACCTGAACTTTGTTCAGAAAAAAATAGTGGTAACATAAGAACATTTCTTAACCCTTTCAGAGCAATAATTGCATTATTATTTCTTTCCTCTGCAAGAAATCCAAGAAAAATATAAAAACAAAAATATAATATTTAAAGAATATGGCAGAGTCAATTTAAAAAGAAAAAAAGTTCTTCAAGATTTTTCTTTTACACTACATGCATCTCACTCTTGAAAGTCTTTGTTTTACAAATTAGTTTTGGGGAGAAAAAAAAAGAAAAAAATCATCTTCACAAACTAACCCTGTTAATTTTTCTTTTTAAATACCTTTTTGCCTGGTCTCCTGAATTATGACACATGAAAGTTTCAAGTTTAGAACTAGAAAGAGAGAGAAAAACATCCCTCAAAATATTTTGTTCCACACTCTCAGGTTCTTTCATGCTGTTTTGGCAATACAGTATTGCACTGTAGGTCACTGTACATCAAATTAAGTTGTATGTATTCAGAAATAAGTAGCAAGGCCAATCCACGTATTTTGCTTCTGAGCAGATTGGACCACTTCCTAGAAATCTAGTTTGACATATATTTAGAATGACAAGGGGAAGTGAAAGGATGGCTATTTCATATCTTTTATGATTTATGCCTCTTTAAAGAAGTATTAAGCTGAGTACCAGAGACAGAGACATGTGCTTTCTTTTTCAAAATTAGTTTACCATTTTTTATATTAGGTGCAGAAGCATGAATGATTGGCCAATGATTGTTCAATGAATATGCCAAAATAATGAGCCTGGGATGGTGAGCCATTACTTTTGAAATGAACGCTCTTTTGGAAATGACTTTTTATTACTTTTGTTTTTCCCAAGGGAATTTTGTTTGGACTTCAGGTGGAATGTCAAAATTTTGAATCTTTTTAATGAGCTCTGTTGAAAGGCAGGAAGCATATTTAATATTTGGATACTAGGGAAATTAATTTTAAGCGTATCTTAGGCTCACTTAAGCACCACTTTATTACTGCTGTGAGGACTATCCTTGGCCTGTCTGAAGGCAACCTTACCATATGTATTTACTCAAATACAAGAAACAAGGTTCAAAACAGTTCCTTGCTAATGGTACTGTCTCCTTTTCAGGCTTTCAGTCGTTTGGTCTAGCAGAACAAAATTACTGACAGATGTCTAAGGTAATGCTGTAGAAAAAGTGCCAAAATACCCTAACTGGTAGGGTGCATTTAGCTAAGTATCCTCCAGTGCACTTGATACTAACACCACTGTTTGAATGACAGTTCATTTACATCACTTCCATATAAACAGTGCCATTAAGGCTCCAATTATCCAACACGCACACTCTTAAAATTCTCAATGGGTAAGCCACTCAACTTTACAAGTATCACCTTATTCTCATCCCAATTTAGAAATGTTTCAACCCAACTGATTACGTAGTCTAGGGCTACATTGTTTTATTACCCAAGTAACAAAAAGTGTTCTATGTCAAAGTCATGGCCATAACCTTGTCTCATTTCCCTGATGTTACCTGGGAACATTGTGAGCCAACTATGCTGTTTTGGGGGCCAAATTCCTTTATATTTGCGGTGTTTCCTTTATATTTGAGGTGTTTCCTTTACTAGAAACTTTGAAATGATCGGAGGTCCCCCCATCTGTCCTGACAGGAATATGAAGCATTCTGAGCACATTTTTATACTGCCTTAAATATTGTGCAGTCATTGACATTTGTGTAAATGAGCACAAAGTATTCCCAAATTGGAAAGACAGTTTCACATAAATTTTTAATAGATATAAAAAGCTATCCAGTGGGCAAGACTTTAGCTGCTAAAAGCTAGCTTATGTTTGCTTTCAAGGCTGTGTTTAGCTCCACTGTTTACTGTAAAACATGCTTCTCACTCTCCTTAATGCTGATGTGGAAGTGTTTGCATTACTAATGTATGACCTGATGCTTTGGAGATTCAAATAATTAGTGAGAGCAGTCTGCTTGTCCATGGCAGGCAAAAACTCACCTTGACAATAACAGGGGGATTTTCTCTGCCTGTTCCCATCATTTGATGCCACAGATCAGGCTGACCCCTACTAGCACAACATGTCTGTCTGTTGATGTTTAGCCATTAAGACAGTGCAAAGCCCATTAACCCACCCCAGGCTGGAGGAAGACATTGTGGGCAGCTGGAAATTGCAGCACAATAAGCATGTACTTTCTTGGTGTTTAGTTCACAGAGGCTATAGCTCTGAATTAGGTCAGAGTATGATGATATACATCCTCTGTAGGGCTGTGGCCATGCCTACCAGAGAAGTTGCTCTCCAGGGCTCCTGATCTCCTTCTCTTGGTTGGCTCCCCCCTGGGAGCCTTTACCGGGATTCTCCTTCTTCGAGAAGTGCCAACCCCTTTTGAGCAGTCACTTGCCTCTACCCATTAACACATGTAGGCAAAGCTTGTGTTTTGCTGTGCTCAGTTTTTCAGTCTGACCCAGGTGAGTTAGATCACTCTGAATTTAAAAGGCTAGGGAAAGCTAATCTGAGTGGCAGAAGCAGGGAGCTCTCGGATGGTTTGCTCCACAGTTACCAACAATAACTTCTTTAAAGTAGCACAGCTCTAACCAAAGCAGAAGGTACATCTGTAGCTTAACAAAAATGCAATTTTAGACAAGCATAACTTTTTCCAGAGCAGATGTACCTGAAGACATTTGAACCTGAGTGAGTGAGAGTATGAAGATCATTGCTTTAATAGAATAACCACCTGCATCTTGTGCTTTGTTTTCACAAAACACACAGGGACATGCTTAGTGTGAAGCACTTGAGTAATCCCACTGAAATCAATAGTGCTACTCATATTTTAAACAATTTGTTTAAGCTTCCATTTAATGTGATTTTTCAAAGATTAAAATAAACAGAAAAGCATAATCATAGATGTAAGACATGCTTCAGTTTGTATAATCCTAAATCTCATAATGTTATGCCCCAAAGATTTAATTAGATCCTACAGCAAGAGCATTATTTAGAAAAAAATTAGCAACCAACAAGTACATGTTATTACTAATATACTGGAGAGGATTATTTATATAACTGAAAGTCTCTGAATTATGGAAAAGAAGGAAAAAAATCTTTATTAATAAACTTTAACTATGAGAACTGAAACTGGACAATTATTTATTTTAGGTCCAAAATATCTCCAGTACTTTACTTTCCCGAAGACTTCTGTATACAGTGTTGCCTCTCTTCCTGTCACTGTGCAATTCTGAGGGAAATGAGGCGTTAAAAGAAATCTTCAGGAAACTAAATTCTTAGCACCACTGTTTGCTTTTAACCTTTCTTTTTCAAAATGCAGCTGTGGAATTCAGAGTGATGTTGAAGTTTCGGGTTTTGGGTTTTTTTTAATGTCATTGGTAGTTGGAAAGCAAGTGGCCTTTTTTTCCAGTGGATAGAATAGTTATAATGCACAGTAACAGTTTTTGAAGTATTTTAGCTACATTCCAAATTATTTTTCCCTGTATTCATATATACACATAAGTAGAAGCTGAAATATTTCACCTTGTCTCTATGTAAGCAACCAAATATAACAATGCTGCTCATTTTTTAATAATTTCTGGAGAAAAAGTCAATGTTCATCTTACTGTGATATTATTATCAGGAATAAAATCTCTCTGTGAGGTGCTGAGACCTGTACCATAGTGGAAGGCTTGCATTAAGTATGGAAATCCTTAAACTCCAACAGGTGTGGTATGGGCCTGTGACTCTCTTTGCAAGAAAAAGCCAAAGCTTTATGGACAATGATGTTTGACTCCTGTTTCTCAGGATTTCTGTGACTACAGCTGGGCCTTAGTTAAGCTGAAATGCCAAATAAACTTCACACGTCGTTTATCAGGTAACTATGTCCTGACCTTAGAAAGGAAGTTCCAGTGATCTACAGTCTAATGGGCCCTTCTGTTATCTCACCTTTTTGCTTCACTAGCTCCCCTGCTCAAAAGACTGATGGCGCATGCCTGAACATGCTAACCAAAAGTAGAAAGTAGTGACCTTACCTTTCTGCTTTAGTCTACTGCTATTAAAGAAGAGCTCAGAACCCAAGGCTTCATTAATGATTCTGGCACTGTAAAACTCATTAGTTAAATGTAGATTTGTAAAACCAAGCACCTAACTAGAGACTTTGTGAACTGTGGTGCTAATTGTGAGATGAAAAGGCTCATTTAAATAAAGACTGTGAGTTTTGCCTTAACCTGGCTGTGAGAGGAAAAAAAAAAAACTAACAAACTCTTTATTAATGAAGGACACTGCAATAGTTTGATAATGTATCTGCATTGTCCAGGGGTCTCTATCTCTGTAATACTCTTATGAATCCTTTGTTTTGAAAATGCTGATATTTGCTGCAGTAATTCATTCCAGGTCTGTGCTTGAATAAACAGCTGATATCTGTCCCTCATTGTGGTATGCATTTAAAAATAAGTTTATGGGTCCTGAGATGGGATTCATTGCAGATGAAAGGTGACAGATGTAACAATGGCAAATAGTTTTCTTTGTTAAATAGATTTTTCTTAAAGAAGGCAAGTTTTACCTGGAGACTGCAAATGTCATCTTTGCTGCTAGGCTACATAAAGGTGCACATTTCAGTCCTTCAAGTCTCCTGTGATGCATTTCAGAAGAGTTAATGTCCATGTTTCAATTTCGAGACCAGTGTTTTAAAAATAATTTTTCCCTTTTTTTCCCCTACTGTTTTTACCCAGAGAAAGTGCATTAGTTGCAGAAGTCTCCCTGAAACAACTACGGGACTTAGCTCATTTCAAAGTGGTAAATTTTTGCTACCAAACTCAATGGAAAGAGACAGCATAGTCTAACTGTAATTTAAAACATGCAGAATATAAAGCAGCTAATTTCTTTAGAAAGATGACAGCTTTCCCATGGAACAACACACGTTGGTGTGTTTACTGCAAATTATTTGGGGTTTTTTTTGCAGAGTTAACGAACACTGTGTATGTTGCCAAGGCTGCTCTCCTTCATTTCCCCTTACTATCAATCCAGTCTCATGGTAAGTGCAAGGGCCAGTTGGAGAATTGGTGATAGATTTTACCCTCGTGTGCTGTGACTGACACTAACTTCTCATATTCCATTTATCAGGAAAGGTATGCAGTGCTGCTCTCTTGCTGGTACTTATTCTTGTTGTACTCTGTATTGAACATAGGTAAGACATGACCAGGAAAATCTTCTACCTTATCTTTTTTAAGATTCTGTAGTCTACTAGCAAGCATTTTCGCAGCTGAGGTACCATATGTGATTAGTCAAGAAAACATCCTTCAGTTTTTGTGACAGAGATTATGTCCATTCCCTTTTTATAGTAAACTGACATGCTGATAAGAAAACATTTGCTATATAGGGAAAACTATATTGCTGAAAGACAAGTGAGGCATCTTTAAATACCTGGATTTTCAGCTGTCCACAGCCAAAAAGGTGAAGAGATTACTAGAAATCTGAAAGAGCAAAACCAAAAATAAACAGGAGAAACTCATGAAGTGGTCTAAATGTCTGTCCACAGTTATTAGGGAGCACAAGCTCTTTCAAAAGACCCTCATGGCTCATCAACAACCAGCTCACATGCACATACTTTCATATGTATTAGAGTCTCAAGGAGTTTTTTAGCAATGACTCAGTAGTTGCTTATGACATAAATTATGGGAAGATGACTATATATGTAAATATTGTAGGGCTGTTGGGATATGAGTTAGAAAAAAAAATCCATGAAGATTAAGGGTACAACAGACTTTACACATGTATTGACTTCACCTGCCTTAGCATTAATTTTTTTTTTTTTCAGTTTTCAGTATTCCTGGACATTATTAAATAACTCCTTCTACAGTCTAGACATACGAAAAAAATGTTTTAGAATATTTTTTCTCTAAAAATGTGGCTTAGACTAGAAAAAAAAGTAAAATGAAAGCATTTTAGAAACTTCTCTTTCCATAAAAGTAAACATTTTTTGAAACAAAAAAAAATGCCACATGTATTCATTTGACACTTCACCTTTCTCAGGCTGTCAAAAAATTCAATCAATGAATCATATGAAATGCATTTTATATTGATGTAAAAAATGAAAACTTCATCCAGCTTTGTCCATAGTGTTTTTCTTCTGCCTTTTGCTCATGGGGAAATCAGTCAGATTAGGATTTTGCTCTGTAATTCAGGGCAAGCTAGGCAGCTGCTACCCACACCTGTTTCCATGAAGCAACATGGTAAGATCCATCCTACCTTATCCTGACACTAAACACCTTCCCTCAAACCAATTTTCATGTTTTCCTTCCAATCACTATGTCAGCTCTAATCCCTAAGTAACCAAGACTGGCATGAAATGGGGCAGAAGTGTTACTGAAGTCCTGACACAGAATAAGGAGACAAGCTAGGAGGTAAGGATCGTAAAAAAATTTTATGGGTAGAAAAGTGGAATTAATAGTAATAGAAGTCATGAATCCTTTTGCTGCAGAGATGATAAAGGTCAGTTTACATCTGGATCAGTTCTGTGTATGTACATTATTATTTGAGTTCAAGTGTACCTTGCTCCTGTTTAATTTAACAGATTTAGTTAAATGGGTACAATGTGTGATATTGTTATTTTTCTTGAACAGAAGTGACCAAACATGGAGCTCCTCCTAAATTAAATAGCTACACTATTTTTCCATTTTCAAGCCCACCCCAGTGGATTGTCAGAATTAACTCATGGAATGCAGTCTGATTCCCAAATACCACCTTCCCAGATGTCTGCTAGATCACATTTGGCCAACTCAACACCTATGCTGCCTAGTTCTCCTAGTTTAACAGGGAATGATTATATCTGTATACTCAGTGAATGTCCTGGTGGTTGTTGTCACTGATACTCATTTCACAGCTGCAGAAAAGAAGCTTATAAGAGAATGAATTAACAATGGATCTGGAAACAGAACCAAAAAGCCATTAGCTCTAACTTCGCAGCCATTGTCTCACAGAGGCTGTGTATCTCTCCCTAGGCACCAGTTTGGTGCAGGCATGTGGATATAGATCATAAATCTGTTGTGCAACTGTACTGGAGAGGCTCCCAAGTAGCACAGATATGCGTAAAATAAGCCCGTCTGGACCTCACATGGCAAGCTGTTCTTCAATTGATGCTGGACTCTTTCTGCTGGCACTTGGGTGGTGCTGTCTAGTAGGATTAAGGCTGGGAGGATTGGTGTTGTCTATACCATGGCATTCTTTACTCATGGTTAGCTGTAAACACTGAACAACCTGTGAAGCATTCAGAGGTGGTCAAAATAATACTTTTGTACTAAGTGACAATACATTATTCATTTCAAATACAGGGACACAGCCTGCATTAGGGCACAATCTGCTCATCCCACTTAACATTTTAAAACTGCATAGCAAAGAGCACAATTACAGTTATGTCTGTGGAGCATTACTACGTTAAGAAGACTGAAAAAAATTGCTAGCTGTTTCAAACAAAAATGTCAGAGCTTAGAAAATAAATGTTTAATGTCATTCAAAGTACCTACAACAATCTATTTGGGGTGGGGTGGGGAGAAACCCTATGAACCAAATACTAAACACAGTACAACAGGAAAGCATTTCAAATTCTGTGAGAATGTATACCGAATATATCTGACACTCCAGATGACAGATTAAAAGTTTGTATGCCCATGAGTGTATGGAACAGATATTAAAAACAATTAGATGCCTTTGAGTCACTTTGTTCCTGGCCATTCCTCCTGAGAAACATCAAGAAAGCCTAACTTTTTTTATTATTACATTCTAGCTTTTTTGTGTGTGTTGATATTATCTGAAAGTCAATCCAGACTCTTGTAGGAAGGTGATGGCTGTAATTTTCCTTATGGAAAGCTTTTCTAAGTTGTCAGCCCTTTGTAACCTCTTAAGCTAAAGAAGGGATACCTGCTTCACTTAGCACCCTTTTCCTCTTAAGGAATTTCTGGGAATCTGCAAGAGAGATATCAATGATCTGTATCAAATTTCTTTACTTCTCTTTCCTTTGTACAGAGTGAATTTTCTTTTGAAAGTGTGCAGGGAGCAATAAGAAAAACTAATAAGAGCACAAATTTATAGTAGAGTAAGCTAGATTAACAATGACTTGGCCACCTAGGCACAACTGACATAACCAATTAATTTGCTTGTAAACCACAATGTTTGCAGTTAAATGTCCCCTTTGGTTTTGGATTGATTATTCCTGGGATACTTCTCATTATACTTTTGAATCTGGCTCACACATTTCTCAGCCTATGTGTTGCCATGAAATTTGCACTATATTCAAAGCAGAAATGAAAAAAAAAATCTGCTTTTATTTTATTTTCAAGAAACACTCTGAAGCTAATGAAACATCACTAAAAAAATGATCATGACACAGATGGGCAACGGGGAAGGAGAGATTAACTGGGCATTTTGTTTGAAAACTGAAAAATTACTTGAGCAAATACTCATTTTTGAGTCCTAACAAAATTAAATCTAGTGAAATAAATTTGCTAAGAAAGTCCACACATCACTGCTTTTTATTTTCTTTCTAGGTGCTGGAAGGGATTAAAGAGTTTATTATGTGACGAAACTCAGGATTTCACCAGAGTGAGTTCCTTTAAGTTTAAGGTATTGATTGGATTTGTAGATGCTAGCATTTGTGGATGTAAAGCTACAACATCAAAGGAAAGAGACTTTAGGTCTCCATCTGTGTTGTTCACAAGTTAGTGAATATTAGGGGAATTACATAGAGGAGAATTGCAATTTGAGGTATTAGTGCTGTGGTGAACTATTTTATTGCTCTTGCTATAAAAATGATATACCAATAAACAAAAGAAATGAACCTTAATTTTTCTGACTCTCAGTTTAATGATTAACCCTTTCCTAAAGAAAGTCAATTCTTAAGTTATGAACCAGATCCCCAGATGGTTCAAATCATTGCAGTTCATCTGAATACAACACAGTGTTTGAATAGACCTGTGGTCGTTTCTACCAGCTGAAGGTCTGTTGCTGTAGAGGAGCAAAAAGATTCAAGACTTTTTCCAAAGTTATTCTAATCTCAGTTAAAACATTATCTTTGCTAGCAGATAAAAAAAACCAAACCCAAACATCAGCAGTGTATCAACAATCTAATGTTATTGCTGTTGACAGCCCTCAGCAAAAGATCATTTGCAGGAGCAATGAAAAGGAATGCCTTTACTGTATAGGAAAAGGCATGTAAATGTAGTTCCTGAGGTTTAAGGTGTTGCCATGAAATTCCCAGGATAATGTGATGAGAGAGAGATCATGACTCTCATTCATCACGGCAGCAGTTTTTACTGTAAATCTCCACGCACAGTGGTATAAGTGTATTCCCATAGCACGCTGTGCAGTATAAAACTGGTATCTTCCTCTGAGATTCAGCAGGAATGCTGGGTCTCTGAAGGCTCAGTGGTCCCAGTCAAAGGCTTTGGCCAGACTATAAAGGGATCATCTTCCACTAATGAGACATGTGTTACATCTATTGGGAGGAGGGGTTCCTGAGTCAGCTCACTTTCTTTGGATCGCAGTGAAAACCTGTATGGGAGCTGGGGGTTTCACTTTGGGGTTGTACGAGTCACAGCCCTCTCTCCCAAGCCCTCCCTCTCCCCCCATGCTGGAGTGCTCACCTTCACCTTTCCTTCATTTTAAACAAAATGAGAAAGCTGCCAAGACATTCAGCAATCCCTTCCATCCCTGAGACTGGGAGGCTGGGCACACTACACACTTCCCAGTCTTCTGCTGGGCAGCTTATATACAGTTTCTTCCCAAAGCATGGCAATTTTTTATGTTTCACCTCTTTAGGGATTTGCATTAGACTGATTTCCAGCCTCAGCAGAACCCTCCTGTAATATTTCTGTTACCCTGCAGATATTCATTTAGCACCTTAGAAGTGATATAACACTAATACTTACCAAAGCTTACAGAGTGATCTTTGAATGATCCATGAACCCACTACATCTGCTATGACTCAGAATAACCATTTTATCAAAGGGGAAACTGCTCCTGGAAAAGGGCCAAGCAGCAATACTAATGTATTTGAGCCCCTTTCTGGATCCTCACTACACAAGGGAAATTGCTTGATACCTACGATTCTTCAGCAATGGGCAGCTCTGTTCCTCTATGATACCTGTGTTGAAAATGGGTTTGTTTCATAAGGATGAGATGGCTTCTGTCCACCCTCTGTTCACCAGAAAGCACTATAACACTATAAATGCCAGTGTTATGAGTGCTCATCCAGTAGGTGCTGTGATTTAGCAACTGTGTCTGGAGTCAGGACAGTTTATATGCTAAGAACAAATCTGGCCACAGTAGCGTTTAAAAAGTCAGACTCATCCATGGTTCCTAACAGTGAATATATATAGGTGGGAAGAATTAACATTAGAAATTACAGGAGTTAATACACAAATGTTCACATATTCCCTGAAGTTCATTGTTAATGGCCCTTCTGTTCTTCATCATGTGTGTCAAATTATCTGATGTATCGGGTTTTTTTTCCTAAACCTGGAGTTTTCTGAATCATGCAAATAAAAAGTACTGTTTCTTTAAAGAAATCTGTTAATGAAATGCTAGAAGAATTACCATTGTGTACTTCAAAAGGCGGTGCGATGTGAAGGCCCATCCCTGAATTCTGTTGTTTTTAAAGTCCATTTAAAACATTTTAAATTCAGTTGCAAATAATGCTTTGTAGGAATACTGTTAGAAGAGACTGATTTTTTGTATCAGTCCTTAAACTGTGGAATACTAAAATTAATATTAAAACCACTATATATATGGAAAAAACTGGAAAGCTGATACCTACTGTAGTTAGACACATCTTCTGCTTACAGTCACTCTTAGCACTCAGCTAGACTGAGATGAGTTTGGAGATAGTGAACTGAATTGGTTAGCTGACTGATTGATTAAGCTCTTGATGTTTTCAGCTGGGATTTTTCATTGCTGACTTATAGTTTCCCACTGATGCTTCAGTGCAGCAGAACCCCATAATCCTTTAAGTGTTAATCCATTTACATGTCTCTCTGACTGCAGATTTTCCAAGAGCATCAGGAGAACACACAAAAGCAGAGACATTAAATGTAAGAGAAAAACATCACTATTTTTTCTTATCAAAGCACAGAGAAAGAAAAAAAAAAAGTGGAAAAAATGGTTTGTTACCACATGTGCCTTCAAACATTGTACGTTGTTTCCAGGGACTGAAATTTGAATGTCTCCAGTTGTAGACAAGAGCTAGAAGGGCATAAGAAAGCTAAAAAACTCTGACAGCAACAAATGTTGTATTTATTAGAATGAATTTCAACTCCAGGTAACTGTAGGGCTGAGTCATGTGAGTCATGCTAATAAACATTGTTAGTCCCAAGTGGTCTGTGAACAGTGATGTCTTTGCACAACTTTTTCCCCCATTCTTAGAAATGACTGCAAAGAGAATGATCACTTGCAATTGTGCAAAAAAACAGATGCAGAATGATAATTTACCTCCCTCTTAGTTTCTTATTAAAGAAAAAGATTTTTGTCAGATTTATGGTAGAGTAAGATGGACAGAACAGTGCCAGATGACTGCAGTGACAAAGCATAAAAATGCAAGTAATAAACAGTCTAAGAAAACTATCTGCAATCTATGTCCTGAAAATTATTTTTCTAGAATGGGCTCACACTTCATCTAAACAGAGCCATCTTTTATATGGTTTGTCATGGAGCTGGTAGAACCAGCAAGGAGGGAGGGGTGGAGGCATTGCTCTCTACATCAAGAAATGGATAGAGTGTGAAGACCTGTCTCTGAAAAATAGCCACAAGCAGGTTGAAAGCTTATGGGTAAGAATCAGAGACCGAGGCAACAAAAGGAACCTTGTGGTTGGGGTCTACTACAGGCCGCCCGATGCAGGAGATTCCATTGATGAAGGCTTCTTACTTCAGCTACAGGAGGCATTGTGCTTGCAGGCTCTTGTCCTGCAGGGGGACTTCAGCCACCCCAACATCTGCTGGAAAGGTAGCACGGCAAGCTATCGGCAATCCAGGAGGCTCATGGAATGCATTGAGGATAACTTCTTAAGCCAGATAACAGACAGACCTGCCAGAGGGGATGCGATACTGGACCTGTTGGTCAGCAACGCAAGTGAGCTAATCAGTGATGTCAAGATTGGAGGCAGCCTGGGCTGCAGTGATTATGCACTGGTAGAGTTTGCAGTCCTGAGGAATATGGGTCAGGTGAAGAGTAAAGTCAGGACACTGAATTTTAGGAAAGCAAAATTCCAGCACTTCAAGCAGTTATTCAATAGGATCCCCTGGGAGACTGCCCCCAGGGACAAGGGAGCAGAACTGAGCTGGCAGATCTTTAAGGACGCTTTCCATAGAGTGCAAGAGCTCTCGATACCCAGGTGTAAGAAATCAGGAAAGGAAGGCAAGAGACTGGCATGGATGAGTCGAGACCTGCTGGTCAAACTAAAGGGCAAGAGGGAACTGCACAGGCAGTGGAAGCAGGGGTAGGTAACCTGGGAAGAGTATAGGGACGCTGCCCGGTTGTGTAGGGATGGGGTCAGGAAGGCCAAGGTGCAGCTGGAGCTGAACTTGGCAAGGGAAGTAAAGAATAATAAGAAGGGATTCTATAGGTACGTCAGCCAGAAGAGGAAGGTCAAAGAAAGTGTACCAGCCCTGATGAACACAACTGGCAAACTGGTAACAACAGACCAGGAGAAGGCTGAAGTACTCAACAGCCTTTTTGCCTCAGTCTTCACTGACAATCTCTTTTTCCACACTTCTCGAGTGGATGGACTGCAAGGCAGGGACTGGGGGAGCAAAGTCCCTCCCACTGTAAGAGAAGATCGAGTTTGAGACCACCTGAGGAAACTGACCTTACATAAGTCTATGGGACCTGACAAGATGCATCCGAGAGTCCTTAGGGAATTGGCTGATGTAGCTGCCAAGCCCCTCTCCATGATATTTGAAAAGTCACAGCAGTCAGGTGAAGTCCTTGGAGACTGGAAAAAGGGAAACCTTGCACCCATTTTTAAAAAGGGTAGAAAGTATGACCCTGGGAACTACTGACCTGTCAGCCTCACGTCTGTGCCTGGGAAGATCATGGAACAGATCCTCCTAGAAGCTATGCTAAGGCACGTGGAGGACAGGGAGGTGATTTGAGACAGCCAGAATGGCTTCACCAAGGGCAAGTCCTGCCTTACCAACCTAGTGGGCTTCTACAATGGAGTGAGTACATCAGTGCACAAGGGAAGAGTTACAGATGTTGTCTATCTGGTCTTCTGTAAGGCCTTTGACACAGTCTCCCACAACATCCTTCTTTCTAAATTGGAGACAGATAGATTTGATGGGTGGACTGTTCAGTGGATGAGAAATTGGTGGGATGGTCGCATCCAGAGGGTAGTCGATGGCTGGATGGAGATTGGTGACAAGTAGTGTCCCTCAGGGGTCCATACTGGGACCAGTGCTGATCAGTATTTTCATCAATGACATTGACAGCGAGATCGAGTGCACCCTCAGCAAGTTTGCAGATGACACCAAGCTGAGTGGTGCAGTTGACACACCAGAAGGACGGGATGTCATCCAGAGGGACCTGGACAAGCTGGAGAAGTGGGCCTGTGTGAACCTCATGAGGTTCAACAAGGCCAAGTGCAAGGTCCTGCACCTGGGTCGGGGTAGCCCCCAGTATCAATACATGCTGGAGGATGAAAGGATTGAGAGCAGCCCTGTGGAGAAGGACTTTGGGGTACTGGTGGATGAAAAGCTGGACTTGAGCCAGCAATGTGCACTTGCAGCCCAGAAAGCCAACCGTATCCTGGGCTGCATCAACAAAAGTGTGGCCAGTAGGGTGAAGGAGGTGGTTCTGCCCTTCTGCTCCACTCTGGTGAGACCCGCCCTGGAGCACTTCATCCAGCTCTGGAGCCCTCAGTGCAGGAAAGACATGGACCTGTTGGAGCAGGTCCAGAGGAGGGCCACAAAAATGATGCGAGGGCTGGAACACCTCTTCTATGAGGAAAGGCTGAGATAGTGGGCATTGTTCAGCCTGAAGAAGAGAAGTACTGGGGACACTTTATTGCGGCCTTTCAATACTTAAAGGGGACTTGTAAGAAAGATGGGGACAGACTTTTTGGTAGGGCCTGTAGCAATAGCACAAAGGGTAATGGTTTTAAACTAAAAGAGGTTAGATTCAGACTAGATATAAGGAAGACATTTTTACAATGATGGTGGTGAAACACTGGAACAGGTTGCCCAGAGAGGTGGTAGATGCCCCATCCCTGGAGACATTCAAGGTCGGGTTGGATGGGGCTCTGAGCAGCCTGATCTAGTTGAAGATGTCCCTGCTCATTGCAGGGGGCTTGGTTGGACTAGATGACCCTAGCTCGCTTCAAACCCCAACTGTTCTATGATTCTATATATCCCTGACAGTACTCCTCAAAACAAAGAGAAAATTCTTAAGGGAAAGAAAAAACTTTGTGTTTTATGGAACTAATGCCACATTCAAAGAATGCTATAGTATAGAGAGATAAAGTGTTGTGTATGGATTGTGCATGCAGAACTCTTGAGTTGTACCAGGAGAGATAGAAGCAAACACAGATTCACCTTACACTGTTCAGCAAAGATCCACAGTGTTGAAGATGTAGTTGAGATACAGGATACTTTTAGAATAATTACTTTTAACAGAAGCAGGCAGCAGATATAGCAGGTTGTTCATACAAAAAGGAGTCAGAAAATCTGCTGAGAGTAGTGTATGTGTGCTCAACGATGGTGGTGATGCACCACCTGTCATGGTCCCAGCATCCACTGAGAAATGACCTTGGCATATCAGAGTCATCAACCTGGATGGAGCTCTCAAGGGAGGATGCAGGTCTCCAGGTGTGGGGCTGAAGGCAGTGCAGCAGTGTGGGGCCCCACTGAGGCCAGGGTGGGGGTGATGGTGCACTTGTTCACAAGGGGTGTCTGCTGGTGGAGGATCTCTATAGCCAAGTAAAGCTGCTGCAGGAGAAGGTCAACAGGCTGCAAAGTGTCAGATCCAATGAGAAGGAGCTGAACTGAGTCATCTTCAAACAAGAGCTGAACCATTCAGCTGTCCAAAAGGAGGGGCAGGCAGTCTGTGACTATTAAGCAGGGAAATGGAGAGTCCTTCAATGGTGAAGGCTGGGGGGTGACAACTTCTTGTACCAGGAGGACAAGAAGTTGTACTTCTCCACCTGTAGATCTGCAGCTACAGATCAGGTGGCGTGTTCTGACAACAGTGGAAGGGCTAGAAGCTGTGACCAGTGAAGCAAGCATGCCAGCAGAGCCTAAGGCCATCAGCAGCACCAGTAGGAAGTGGTGAGTGTTCGTAGGTGGAGACTCTCTGCCACAGGGATGGGTGCCCCATCTGCTGACCTGACCTGCTGTAGAGGGGGGCCGCTCCTTGACAGGGGCTTGGACATTATGAAGAGACTGCTGGTGCTTGTCCAGTCCTTGGACTCACCCATGTTCTCCCTCATGGCCACTAGTGATGCTGCCAAGGAGACATGGAGCGTTCCAGCAGTGACTGCATGGCTCAGGGGACGAGACCCAAGGGCATGGGGGCCCAGGAGATGTCTCTTCAGTCCTGCTTGTAAGGGGGAAGGGCCTGAAGAAGAGTAGATGTGTCCTGCAGGTCAACAAGGGGTTTGCTCATGTCCAGCTTGGTGTCCACCAGGACTCCCAGGTCCTTTTCTGCCAAGCTGCTTTCCAGATGGACGATGCCCAGCATATGCAGATGCCTGTGGTTGTTCCTTCTCAGGTGCAGGACTTTGCACTTGCCCTTGGGAAACATCATGAAGTTCCTGTGGGCCCATTTCTCCAGCCTGTTGTAGTCCCTCTGCATGGCAGCACAGCCCCCACCCCCAGCCATTCCTCCCAGTTTTGTGTCATCTCCAAACTTACTGAGGGTATGCTTTGTCCCTTCACCAAGATCATTAATGAAGATGTTGAGCAGGAATGGAGCCAGTACTGACCCCTGGGGTACACCGCTAGTTACTGGCCTCCAACTAGACGCTGTGCCACTACCCTCTGGGCCTGTCTGTTCAGCCAGTTTTCCATCCACCTCACTGTGGATTGAAGTGAGCTCAAGAAGAGTGAGCTTTTCATGGAGTCATTTGTTACGAGCGTATGGGCAGTGGAGGGATTTTCAGAGAACCTGCCATTGCAGGCAGCCCACAGCAATGTTAACATGCTCTTCCACTAGGTAGGAGAGCCAATGCAGAGCAGAGTCTGCTCCTTGGTTGTGCGAAATGAATTCCTCTCCAGTGTATTGGGTTCAGCAAGGGACTAACCAGTGACAGCAAGCTGCAGGAGTCTTCTGGGTCAGTTTGAATTTGCAGATTTGCACTAGAAATCACATGACAACCAACTTTCTGCTTCCAGTCAGTCTGTGGAAAAAATCTAGCAGCTAGCAGCATGCCTCACATTCCTTTAATGGGAAGAAGAAAGCTTCTCTACCCCAATCCATCTCTTTTTCTCTCTCACACACACATTTCAGCACCTTTTTCCAGAATATGCTCAAGATTTTAATCTTTCCTGAACTGGTCCACTTACTTCTGATGGATCAAATCCCTGCAGCTATGCACCACGGGCTCTTCTCTGCTGGAGCCTGGGGATGAGCAGCAAGGGCCACGTGGTCACAATCTTCTGCTCAGTGTCATCACAATCCATTGCTCCATTATATCAAAATGGGCTGGTTCCCCAGGCACCTGTGACACTGGGAAAGCCCAGCTCCAACATAGCATTGAGAAGGCCTGGTGTCCCATGGCCAGTGTGCGCCAGGGAATGGGGTGACACAGTGCTGGTTGTCCCCAGGGTCTGTGCCTGCCAGGAGTGATGAAAATGGAATTTGGGAAGAGGGTGGAGGCCAGGCATTTTCCCCGTTGGATCTCCTGCTGTCCTCGGAGCTCCTGGGCAGCAGCTAGTGGCAGTGCCTTCCTGGGACAGGAGAGAAGATTGCCCCGTTGCCCAGTTCCTCCACTGGTGGTTGTCAGTGGGCAGACAGACAGGAAAAGTGAGGAGCGAGGCTTGAGTGCTTATAAAGAGGTGGCAGAGCAAGTTCATCCTTTTTAAATTGCCATTGTCCATTTGACCTGGGTATACACCTGTCCCCATTTCCTACCCACCTAGTGGAATAGGATGTGCACATCAGTTTATTTTATTTTATTTTTTTCTTTGAAAGCATCTGTCTTAAAGAAAGAAAGAAATAGTCATATCACAGGCCTGACTCTGATGATGGCTACCCAGACAGTTGAAGTGTGTTTTGAAGAACTGGGGAGGAAGAATAAGGAGCTAGGAGTGGGAACATCATAAACAAATCTTTTGTTTAAAGAATAATGAGTAACCAATGCCTCTAATGTAACAAGAAAACAAATATTCTTCTCTAAGGTTTTACGAATAATTTGGTTTGGTATCTGAATTTCAATGCTCATCACAGAAACAGAAAATCAAAATACATGACATTGTTTGATGTGGAATATTTCATTTATCATTGAAATAAATTCTTAAAATTTAGGGACATGTAAAAGAAAACCAAAGGAAATGAAGTTTAGGATCACAAAGGATACTAGACAATAAAGTAGTTGTATCTTAGGTTTGTTTTTTTTTAGATGAGTCAGTTCAGAGAAGTCACTCTAAACATGATGCTGTAGGGGTCAAATTTTACTTTTCACCACAAAATCACTATAAACATGCTTTGTCACTTAAATAAGTTTCATATTCCATTTACTTACAAAGCTCCCTTTTCAGGTAGCATTTATACATCAAATTTCAATCAGCATAAATTCAGGGAGATTGTAAGTGCATCACTGGTTTTTGTGACTGGTTTCCACCTCTGAAAAAGTAATGTTTGACTTCCTTGGCAAAATGATGGGCATACACAACAAAACAAAATTGTGGGATATGTAACTGTATCCTGCAGCATTCTTGTAATCTTATAGAACAAAGTAAGTTTATGCAGCCCTGCAAGGGAAACACTGGGGGATTAAACAGAAGCTCTGCTTTTTCACAGTTTGTTTCTATTTCCTTTCTCCTAGATCCTTGCATGCCCACCACCTCTGTAGACACACTCCTCAAATGGTTTTCCTTCAGCAGAATTCTGACTTTTACAGAAAAAACAGTTTTGAGAATTTAGGGTTCTGTATTTTTCTGAACAAACAAGCTTTTGGAACAGTGCTTTCATTTTGGGAACTTGTTCTGCATTTTCAAAGTGAGTAGGCTTTGTGATTTAGTAGAGTTTGTGTGTGTGTGTGTGTATCTATCTATCTATCTATCTATCTGTGTACATATCTGTGTATAGATAAAAGCCTCCACCTTTCTCCTTTCATCCAATTCTGTAAAATAAAAGATATAAATAAAAAGAATGTGAGGAGAGAAAGTTAAAAATCCTACATTAACTGCCATAAAAATATTAATCTAAACTAATAGTCTTCAAACAATAGAAGGTCACTCATCATTTCTAAAGCAATCCTAAGCAAAATCAGTGCAACTAATTATGCATAACAAAGACCTGACACCTTACACAGCAAAGGACATAACTAAGATGTCACGGTTAATGAGTATCAGAAATGGGAACTGATGTAAGATGCCTGCCCCTAAATCTATCAGCACCTGAATAAATGCCATAAGAATTTCCCAATATGCTGACAGCCTTTACTGGCTCCTGCTGATACATGTGCGGCTGGGACAGGAAAAGGGCTCAGCTAAGAAGCATTTCTCATCTTTTGCCCAATGTTGGACAATAACAGTATGTGGAAAAAGAAGTCCAATAAAAGAATGAAGAAAACTATCATCCATCTCATATCTGTCTCTCACACTTTCAAAATAGCTGTTTGCCTTCTAGAGGTTTCATGTCAGGACAGTAAACCCTATCTATGCCTCTGTTGCAAGAATAGAAACAACAGTGCATTACAGAATTCCTTTGGCACAGACAGTTATATGTTTAGAGGTATTTTGCAAGTTGGCTCATGAATGGCTACCCAGGCTGGTCAACATGAGACAGATTGATTCCTGTGTTAAACAGTAGGTCAGTTTTTGTATGGTTGCAGGTTTTGGGCTTCCTGAGATGAGTTCACCATTCAGGCACTGTCGGTAGGTGTCTATGCGCGTAGAGAAAATGGTATAAAAAATGTAGGTGGAAGTAGCCAATCCATCCAATGAATGGGATCTGTCAGAGATGCTAAGAGTGAAACACACCCTGTGATTTGTATTTTACACTGCCACCTGGTGATCAGACAGTAGGAAACAATAGTAGAACAAGAAATTGATATTATGTACAAAATAGAGAAATGTTTGTGTCTGCTATCGGAACAGAGACAGTTCCAGAGGAAACAGAGGAAGCAAGATCTTAACAGTGGCCACTGAACAGAACTGTGCTGATGCTAAACATTTTAATGTTCACATTCAATTACAGTGTTACTACTGAACATGTGGTTCTCAGCTCCATTTTGCAGATTCTTTTTTGTACAGGGGCGGTGCTAAGCCTTGCTTTAATTAATTCTTGTATTTTCTTTACTGTATTCTTTGTGACAAAAGTATTTTTTATGGGGACTGAAATACTCATGTCCCATTGTACCCACACTTGCAACTTTTGAACTGCACCAATAAAATACGCACTAGTACAATTATAAAAACTTGCAAGTTCACAGGAGCAAATAATGAATTCAGATGATGTTGGTATATGCTACGTGAAGTTTACTTCATTCCCCAATACAGTCTCAAAACAGAGATTGGCAAACAGCATGTCAACAATCTTATAACATCAGTTCAACAGCAGTCTCCATTTTCTAGACAATAATTCAACTTAGTTCAAGAGTGAGGCAGAGTTTAAACTCTTCTCTATTTTGCAAAACCTTCTATGTAGTTAATAAGACATATCTTTCTCTCTTTCTTCTTTCCCTCTGTACACACACATGCATGAAATATATCAAAATATCTTAATATGAATGAAATTTGCATGCAATCTGAGAAAATTGAGTGTCATCACTCAATGTCTGTTATAAAGGCATCCTGGGTAGTTTTCTTTAATACTCAGAATTTCTGAAGTTTGAAACAAAGCTTTCCTAAAAACCAAAACGTGACTTTTCTGTTAGATCTTCGGTTGACTAATGTGACATGCTTTCACAGGGGTCAGGATGGAAAAGCAGAGTTTGGTGACTACTGCTACTTTTCTACTAGGGCCTTTTAGCATAGTTTGGGACCTGCTGGCCTAAGTAATGTGCCACCATGGGAAAAAGACAGTGCCTCCCGAAAATAATCAAAGTAGGAGGGGGAAATGTGCATAATGCAGATACCCAAGGCTGATCTCAGTAACTTATCAAAAGTACTGGAAGTAGGAAGCTGTGTAAGAACACACCTCTCCCTGGGTGATGTGCATGGCTTCTCAGCCTGCTCATTTCTCAGTGAGTTCATCTATGGGAGGAACATGATAGCAGTGGAGCTGAAGGACATCTTCTATTTGAACAGGCTCATGTTGAGCTGGCCTTAAGATCTCTACAAAGCACAATGTTGTGCAGTGCGTACTTTTCCATTGACAGTCTGTGGCCATCATGGGGCTCAAATCAAATTCCTTCAGCCCCAGAGGGTTTAAAGAGAAAGTGACTTTAACCTACTGTTTTCCTTTCCTAAGTATCCATTGGACAAGGATTTTAGCTGTGTATATACAGAAGTAGTCCTAAAATTAAGAATAATGTTTAAAGACTGATTTCTTTCTCAGGTTAAAAGTTCGGTTTCATTAAGCTGTCAAGAAAATTTTTTTAAAGCCCTGTAGTACAGAGGAATTATTTGGAACAAATTCAGAAATATCCGGAATGAATAATTCAATGCACAGGGTGAAGGAGAAACCTTCTGCTTTTCTTTCTACTGCCTTTGTGTTCTTAGTGTTCCTATGGCAGAGAAACAACTATCACACTGAAAGCAGAAGAGAATACGTGCATGCTATGTATGCTTTGTATATATATGTGCTTACATGAATAGTATGCTGTTGGTACTACACTATTAGTCTCTTAGTCATTTTAGAAACAAGGCATCTAAAGAGGGAAACCACAAGAGCTCCTTGCCAAAAGAATATTGGCAGAATAGCTGTACTCCAGATTGCCAGGAAACTCTGGTAATTGTCAAAGTTTTGTGAGGTGACCATTTGAACTGGTGTGATGGGTTCTCTTCATTGTGACAACACAATGTATAAAACCAACAGTAAAATAATGCAGTAGGTTTGATTCAGAACCATACCTAGTCCAACTTGTACAAGTCAAGAAGTAACACCAATTTTTTCAGTGAGGAAGGTAACATTATAGTAAATGCTAACAAAATCTGAATTTAGTTCTTTGAAAAATTACATACTCCTCTTGAAAGAGTAACTTTGTTAATAATGGATGATTCATACCAAGGAAAAATGGAATAGTGTGGTAACCTCAATCAGGAGTAGAGCCAGTGGCAATTCATAAAGTGAATGGGTTCAAAAATCAGAAGAAAAAAGGAAAAAAAAAAGAAGAGTAGTCCCTTAAATATATGAGACATAATCATTTCATGATGTAAAGGTTTGTGTGATAATAATATAAAATTCTACTGTTTTCTGAATAATGCTATATGATAAGTGAACCTGATTTTTTCTTCTATCAGAATTTTTCAATTAAAGGCTCTTGTTTTTAATTAAATTACTATTTTAAGAAAGATTGAAAAATGGAAAAATTAGATGAAGACTGAAAAATAACAATAAAAAGTGCTCTGTCCTTGGATTTCAGGCTTTCAACAAAGCTCTGGAAAATTTTCATGGGGAAACAGTGATCATAATAAATATAACATGATATTTCAACATCTGTGTTTCATGGAAAAGTCTCTAGTGAGCTTTTCACTGACACTCTCAAAGAAGTCATGTAGAGTCTCCCCTTAGGCGCTTTATTGCTTCTCTTGTCCTCCAACAAAATGCAACTCTCTTATGTATCTACTTTTTTCTGAATTCCCCTATTTTTTCAGTGAATCACCAAAACAGTTTCTGGATCGACAGAAAAATACAGTTGACATCCTATGAGCCAGACCTCTCCAAACAGAAGAGTCCTCTCTCATAGAGGGGTAAAATGGAATGAGTAGTCCTGGGTCAGCATTTCTACATGATAGCGCAGGTAATGTGAGAAAAGTACAAATTCAAGTACTGTCATTGCCTCTTTAATTGATCCCTTTGGAACTGGAAGAAGCAGTTGTTGTAGGAGTATTACATAAAGAAAAAACCTGTCATTTTCCATCTAAACTACTTCAGTTTTTGTGGAAAAAAATAAGTTTTGATGGAGAAGGTTAGTTGGTGATTTTTCATGTTTTTTTTTATTATTGTTATTTTCTTTCAGAAAATTCTACAGATTATCTCATGCTCTTCATGTGAACTTGTCTATCAAGGCAATGTAGTTGCATACAACATTATAAAACAGTAGGTAAGATGTAATTGCATGTTGTCTTATGAAGTAATGCTCTCATTCAGACTATATTTGGGCTAGTGTACATGGGTTTTTTTATGCTATGGTCTCCAAGAAAAGATTATATTTCTTCTGGGAGAGTGATTCTTTCTGTGAATCAAGTTTACAGCATGCCAGGGGAGTCTCAGAAATGATAACACCACAGAAGATGTAATCTCAATTTCTGGCAGCCTCTGAGACACAGTGTAGCCAATGAAACATTTCTCCTTATATTTCCATCCTAACTTGGCTTGTGCCTACTAGAGATCACTTTCTAGTTTCTCCATTCTTCTTCACAAGCATGGTATAAGATTTCTGTGTAAAAAGGCTTTTTAAGTTCTGTAGCAAGAGCTACTTAACAGTTGACAGTCAAACTACTCATTTCATTTTATAAAAGCTAAGTAAAATAAAGAATAAAACCAGGAAATCCTGACTTGCTTCTAGATTTTCTGTCAATAAGGGACATTAATCACGGACTTCTTAAAATTTGCAAAAGCATTAACATATTTTATTGTTTGGTTGGTTTTGTGCTGTTGTGGTTTTTTTTAATAAAAATCTTCTCATTTGTGTCATTACGCTGCAGAGCTCAAGAGTTTTTGAAGTATTACTGGGCTTGATACTTTCAAAGCATTATGGTCACATAAATAAAGTGTTACGCAAGAACTTGGGAGATTGTGATGCCACTGTTGTTTTTCTGCATGGATTCAGAAACCAGCAAGCCAGCAGAACCTGAGCCCAGCAGCAGAACCAGGAGGAAGTGGCAAGTGTGTGTAGAGACTCCCTGCCACAGGGGCAGGTGCCCCATCTGCTGACCTGGCCTGCTGTGGAGTGGGGTTTCTCCTTGATGGGCCTTGGACATTGTGGAGAGACTGCTGGTGCTTGTCCAGCCCTTGGAGTATAATACCATCCACATTCTCCCTCATGGCCACCAGTAATGCTGCCAAGGAGACATGGAGGGTTTCAGCAGTTACTGCATGGCTCAGGGGATGACAGCCAAGGGCACGGAGGCCCAGAGGGTGTCTCCCCAGCCTGGCCTTCTTACAGGGAAGGGCATGAGGAGGAGTAGATGTGTCCTGCAGGTCAACAAGGGGTTGCAAATCTGGAGTTCACAACAGGTTTTGGTTCTTATGACTACGGGATCCTTTTTGAGAACAGAGGACTGCCAAGAAGAGACTGGGTCCACCTGACCAGGTAGGGCAAAAGCATCTTTGCCACTGGGCTGGACAACTTGGTGAGGAGAACTTTAAGCTAGAAAAGATGGGACACAGGAGAAGTGGCAGCCTGTGTTGGCAAGCAAAGGGTGTGTGCTAATGTGGACTCAAGAGATCTTGAAAACAATAGAAGAGCACTGAAGGGGGCCAACCCTAAGCATATGCACATAAATGAATAAGAACTGCCTACAGAACAGCATTATTAGGAAAGCTTTCATACCTTTTCTGGGAAATCAGCACAACTGGATGCCTCTCTGAAAGCATCTGTACTCTGACACATGCAGCATGGGGAGCAAACAGAACAAATTAGTGGCCTACATGTGGCTGCAGAGCCACAGTCTCATTGGGATCTTGAAGATGTGGTGGGATAACTCATGCAACTCGAGTGCTGCTGCGGGTGGATACAAGCTTTTCAGTAAGGACAGGCCAGGAACGCAAGGAGGAGTTCCAACTGATGTGGAAGCAGCAGCTATGTATGGAGCTCTGCCTAAGGATGGATAATGGGACAACTGGGAGCTGATGGGTCAGGATTAGTAGGCAGACAAACACGGGTGACATTATACTGGGAGTGTGCAATGGGCTGCCTCATCATGAATGAAAAGCAGATGACATGTTCTT
This sequence comes from Mycteria americana, assembly GCF_035582795.1. Taxonomy (NCBI): domain Eukaryota; kingdom Metazoa; phylum Chordata; class Aves; order Ciconiiformes; family Ciconiidae; genus Mycteria; species Mycteria americana. The sequence goes on from NC_134396.1 coordinate 64,731,131, forward strand.
CAGACAACTTGAAGAAGCTTCACATTCACAGTCACAGGGAACTTTAACTACCATGATGTCTGCTGGAGGGACAAGAAAGCAAGGCACAAGGAAACTAGGACATTTCTGGAGTGAATGAATGAAAACTTGCTAATGTGCTGCTGGAGGTGCCCATGCTGACAGCAGGAGTCCCCTCTGGGGAGGTGGAGGGTCTGGGGACATCTGTAGGGCTGCCCTCCTGCCCACTGGCAGTGCAGGTGTCCTGTTGACCCAGCTGCCTCTGGACCTCCTTGCCACACTTGTGCGCAATGACATTGATGAGCCAGTGCAGGAAGGTTGCTGTGTGGTCTTGCAGGCTGGACTGCAGCTCCTGGACCATGGCCTCCTTGTCCAGGCCCAAGAAGCACAGACTGGTCATGATAAGGGCCTCCACTAAAACCATCGGCCACCACTGGGCCCCATAGATCTCCTGCAGCTTTTGTTGCAGCCAGGGCATCACGGGCTCAAGGGTTTTGGGATGGCCTTGTGTCCTGGTTTCAGCTGAGATAGAGTTAATTTTCTTTATAGTGGCTGGTATGGGGCTATGTTTTAGATTTGTGCTGAAAACAATGTTGATAATACAGAGATGTTTTAGTTGTTGCTGCACTAGTCAAGGACTTTTCAGCTTCCCATGCTCTGCCAGGTGCAGAAGAAGCTGGGAGGGGACACAGCCAGGATAGTTGACCCAAACTGACCAAAGGGCTGTTCCATACCACATGGCGTCATGCTCAGTATATAAAGCTGGGGAAGAAGGAAAGGGGCACATTCGGAGTGACAGCATTTTTCTTCCCAAGTACCCATTATGCGTGATGGAGCCCTGCTTTCCTGGAGATGGCTGAACACCTGCCTGCCCATGGGAAGGAGTGAATTAATTTCTTGCTTTGCTTTGCTTGCGTGCATGGCTTTTGCTTTCCCTATTAAACTGTCTTTATCTCAACCCACGAGTTTTCTCACTTTTACTCTTCTGATTCTCTCCCCTATCCCACTGAGGGGGGAGTGAGTGAGCGGCTGTGTGGGGCTCAGTTGCTGACTGGGGATAAACCACGACACCTTGGAAAACGCTCACCCAGATGTCAGGTGGGATGCCACCCATGGCAGCCCTGGACACCATCCCCACAGCCCCCAGCTCATCCAGGAATGGCATTGATTGGGAAGGGGATTGGTGGGATGCCGTGGACTGATGGGGGCTGTGGGCATCTGGGTGTCCCGAAGGTCTTCCTGCCTAGCTGCTGGCATCTGATGGTTCTGCGGCGGGCATGTTGATATACTCTAAAAAGTAATCTTTCACCCGCACTGAGAACTTGATGGACTGGACAGGCCCCCTGTACAGGGAGCAGTCTGGTTTTCTACTGGTCCACCGTATCACGCAGCTGAAGCAGACCTGATGTAGACGTGGGATCACATAGGCCAAGTCAGACCGAGCTTTGCAGGAGATGGGACAGGTCCAGTCTGATGCCGCGGCCATGGTCTGAATGTGCTGCATCAGGCTGGGGAGAGCTGAGGGCAGCAGCTGCTTCCCCGCGGCAGCCAGGGAAACACAGCCAACAGCTTCGGGGACAGGCACCGAGAACTGCTGCCAAGAGCCCCCAAAGCACAACCCAGCACTAACCAGAGCCTTGCTCAACCCTCCAGACATTGCAGACACACTCAGCAGGAGTCCAGGCATGAGCCAGGCTCAGCCAGGCTTTACCTGTGCCTGTGGATGAGCAGCGAGGATCTGCGTGCTGGGAGCGAAGAGAGCAAGATTTGGGAAGAAGGTGGAGGCGAGGCATTTTCCCTGGCCTCTCAGATCTCCTCCTGGCCTGGGAGCTCCTGGGCAGCTAGTGGCAGTGCCTTCCTGGGACAGGAGAGAAGTTCCTCCACTGGTGGTCATCAGTGGGCAGACAGACAGGAAAGGTGAGGAGCGAGGCTTGAGCGCTTATAAAGAGGTGGCAGAGCAAGTTCATCCTTTTTAAATTGCCATTGTCCATTTGACCTGGGTATACACCTGTCCCCATTTCCTACCCAGCTAGCGAAACAGGATGTGCACATCAGTTTATTTTATTTTATTTTATTTTATTTTATTTTATTTTATTTTATTTTATTTTATTTTATTTTATTTTATTTTATTAGTTTAGTTTAGTTTAGTTTAGTTTAGTTTAGTTTTGTTTTGTTTTGTTTTGTTTTGTTTTGTTTTGTTTGAAAGCATCTTAAATAAAGAAAGAAATAGTCATATCACAGGCCTGACTCTGATGATGGCTACCCAGACAGTTGAAGTGTGTTTTGAAGAACTGGGGAGGAAGAATAAGGAGCTAGGAGTGGGAACTTCATAAACAAATTTGTTGTTTAAAGAATAATGGTTTAGAGAAGGGCTTGGGACATCCTGATGTCACTGTCATTTTTCTGCGTGAATTCAGAAAAGTACATATTTCTTTGTAATCCATAATTTCTTCACCATAATTTGCACTACAGCTCATTACACTCTTTGTGAAAGAATTATGTATCCATAAAAAAATTATGGAGGGTGAATGCTTTTTGGAAGACCTTACTATTGGTATTTGAATAAGTAAATTTGTGTCATGATATTATGCTTAGTTATGTAAAACTCTTGAAATATTTCAGTAGGTGTATTTCTGTGTGGGTACTTTTTCAGTCAACAGAAAAATTTACCACTCTCCCTTCTGTCCCCCAGAATGACAATTTTTGCCAAAACCTCGGATACAATATGGACTTGCCTGCACAGCTGTTATTCCCCTTGTTCTCATTGGTCACACTGGTCAGAAAACCATGTAGCTGAACTGACATGGCACTATATATAAAGTAATTCTTCTCATTTTAAGTTTTTAGAGCTATATGGCTTCCAGACCAGAAGTTAGCTGGTTTAGACTCTACATGCCTCAGACCACCCAAATTCATATGCATTGTGTTGAAGACTTATACTAGCTAAGATTACCTAAAAATCCCAACAGTGGCTTAATTCTGTTGTTTTGCAAGAATTCTTTTTTATTCTCTATAACCTTTGCTGAGCGGAAAAATCTTTCTTAGTTTTCTGTAGAAAATTGGTTAGATTTTCAGGCAAGCAGTTTTACATGTTTACTGAGTCAGTGCTAACAACTGTAAAGGACAAAATGTGTTCAATATTTGTTCAAATGCTCAATTTTTTTCTAATGTCATCATGGCTTAAGATGTGTCAGGCACTTGTTCTCTATATGAATTGTCTTGTAAACAGAAGGCATTTTAGCCAGTGTTGTTACTGGTTCTTATACAGGCACCTCCTTGACCTATTCTCTGAAACTATGCATGTTTATCATAACACTGAGATGATTACTTTTTCAATAGTCTAGATGAACAATACAAGTAATTTCATTCTTGCCAGTTTGATGAATGAGAGATAAAAATGGTTTGCTTTAATTTCTATTGAATGATTGAATTCTATTCTACAAATCCATGGAGCCTCATACTAGTAGCAGTTATTCCAAAAGTTAGGATTATAGGCATTTCTTGATTTGCCTGTGCATTTTATAACAGCCTTTATAATATCAAATTATTTGTTTGTATTACATGGCAGCCTAGTAAACTTGGATCCTCACTTTGCACACAAGACAGCCCCTTGCTGGTAAAAAAAAGTTCAACTATAGGCAAATGTATTTTATAGTAGGAATGAACAATTTTACCCAAATAGCAGCAGATCTGACATAAAGCTGAAAATGAAACCCAGCATTCTTGCCTCCCAAAACAAGGCAAAAGCCACAAGCCAGTGATTTTTCTTATTTCTAATTACAAGCTTTGTGACTGCTCCATGTTCAGGATTTGAAGCTCAACACTTGCACACCTTTCTTGAAGTGAGACTGGTGGAACAGTGTTGTCTAATTTTCTGTGGAAGTTTTTCTTTCTCTTCCACAGTTTCAGAGACTCTTCCATAAGGGGTTTTGATTTACATACTTTCAGGCAGATAGGTCTGGGCACCTGCAAGCTTGTTCACTGTGTATGTGTCTGAGTAAGGCACTATGAAAGCATGATCCTAATTCCTCATTGACATGAATCACTAAATGATTCTGAAATGAGCTCCTGACTTCTGTGTTAGACAGGACCAAGGATCTATGATGCAGATGTGCTGTGCTCTCACACAGCATCAGAACTGTCCAGTGTTGGTGGCATCTGTGGACAACAGATGCCACATGTTACCTGGGACAGCAGTGCAAAAGTTATATGGAGATTGTGGCTGGTTGCTGTCATCAAAGCCCTTGTTTTATCCTCTCAGAATTTTTGTCTGTTTAAGTTAATGTCCTTTGCTTAAGTCTTCTTGCTGTTATCTTATCTCTGTGTCTTTCCATTCTCTATCTTGTGTGGGTCTGTTCTGTGCACATTCTCACCAGTCCTCCTCACAATGTAGACATTTCCTCAGAAGTCTGAGCTATGCTTATGTCACTGGGCTGTATCAAGCCTAGGCTTCAGGTTGCAACTAGGTTCACTCCAAGGAAGACGGGGAGAGAAGGTTTGAAAACAGAGCATAAAAAAAAGAGAACAGGACATTTAAGTTAATAAATGGGCCCCTTTAGAAAAGTGGAAGCTGCTGATTATGATCTGCTTATTTGATACATTCTTCATATCTGGAAAACAAAATGAGTGCAGAGCAAGATGGAAAATTGCAACTGGAACTTATAGGAAGATAGGTGACCCCTGATAGCATTGTCTATATTGAAAATTCACCCTTACTTGCTAAGATAGTTACAGAATTTCCCAGGGCGCTAGGCTGAAATCACTGTTATACATCAGTGAAATCTGATAGATGAAACCCTGCTTCAGAAAAAGGAAGGACTAAATCACAGAGGCTATTAAGAGCAAAACTTTCTCGTAAGGTAACTTTTACAATTATTTTCATCGTATCCAAGATAAATATGTATCATATCCCATTGTCAAATATGACTTTTGGTTGCTTTCATTGTTTCTAACAATGATGAGGTTAAGAATGAATATTTTTTAAATTATAACACTAACAAGAGCTCCTAATCTAGCCATTCTTTGCTCTATCAGCAAAACCACAAGCATGGAATAGATTAGAACCTAATAGTGTTCCTCCTAAGCAGTATCTATAGCAGTAGAAAACGGTAATTTGGCTGCTCTTCTGAAAGAATGCAAGATCATTACACAAAAGTACAGGAAGGAAAAGACAGACTTGTATAGATTTCAGTCTTGCAATAGCATGCCTGGGTGATTTTTTTCTGTTTCAGGATTACTGCTGGTATAAGTTTGCAGCGTCAGCTGGCTTACAGATAATAGAAAAGGGAAGAAATTGGACTCTTACAATACTGCCCGCCCCACTCTGCCTGTTGCTGGGAAAAAAGAAGAGATAAACCCTTCAACTGTTACAGAAGTTTTCTGCTGTGCAGTGCCCAATAAGAACTGTAAGCCCTAAGAGTTTAAAGCTTCAGGAGTAGTTTTAAGCCTTGGTAAAATGAGAGCGAAAGCAGAGCCAGAAATGGCGAGGTAACCCTGAGAGCTGAGCTGTTACACATGAGAGAATCTGCTCCAGGCACCTTAGGGGCTTCACTCTTGAGTTTCTATCAATCATGATAAGGACTATAACTTACCGTTACATTCGCTCAGCCTAGTTAGTAATTCTTACCTGAAATAGGCATACAATTACATCCAATGTGTCAATGCTGCACAAGTTAAATGAAATGGCGATTTCTTTTCTTTCTTATAAAATCCTTTTTCAGAAGAAAACACAAAAAATCAGAAAAATTCACATATTTCAAAATGCTAATGGAAGGAGCTTTTTTCCCCCTTGCTTGTTTTGAAAAAATAGTAAAACATAGGAGGCTAAACAAGTAAGTATTTTTCCTATAAAAAGTTTTATTCCTTTCATTATGTCACTTTATTGTATTAAAGAAATTTAAAGGTCAAAATCTTAGTAACCCATCATTTTTGTAAAAGTATTTTTGACTGATGTGAAACAGAGTTCTCTTAAAGTTAAAATCTTATTTTCGACTGTAATAATATTTTTTTTACCCTGCATGTCTGAATTTGTAAAAAATAATGAAAAATGTGTCCAGATCTAAACTTAACGTGAAGTTTTGAAGAAAACATTTTTGATGTACTCATTCTTAGGTCTTTTCTTTCCCTCTCATGATCTCGTTTGCCTACAAATATAATAGTTAAGTAGTTTCTTCTCCCATTTTTTCACAGCACAGAATCTCTTGGGGGGTGGAAAAGGCAATAATGAAACCACACTCAAGCTATATCATGGATTAGCAAAAAAGTGCTGTGCATTTTTCAAAAGACTACATCAAATGTTCATAAATCTAGTTGCTAGATGAATTGATGGTACATCTATGTTTGTAGAGCTGTAATGTTTTTCCTTTTCATTGATTTCCCTCATGACATTGAACAGATACTCTTCGTGCTACTGGTACTTTATCTCTGACATGACTGACGATGATGTCTGTAATAATATCCCTGACCTGAAACAAAAATGTGAAACAGAGAGGAAAGGTTACGTAAAGAAAAAAACTGTTATGATCATTCTAGTGCCCTTGATGGCAATGTAATTGCTGAGGACTAAAATTCAAATGCAAGGAATTATGTATGCATTAAATAGCCACTTGCGTTGATCTTTCCAACCACTGTAACTTTCTCAGTCAGAGGTGATGAAATCTTTTTAAGCTCATCTCCTGTAGCTATTTCCAAAAAGAGTTTGAAATAGATAACAACATGTCTTTCATAAGAATGTATTTCTGCCAGCCTGGGAAGTTCCTCATCTTAACCAACTAGTAGCATATCATGTTGAGGCCTAACAGGAAAACTTTTGTGATCATTTAACACATAGTATTTTTGTTGGAGTGGAGGCACTTGACCTTTTTAAAGAACAGCTTGTCATGCAAGTATCTATTGCAATCTCAGTTTGGAGCAACTATCTTCAAAACCAAAGTATTTCTACAATTTTCAAAATTAAGAAAGATGTCTGACATTATTGCTTTACCCCAATTTCTTCTCCCTTCCTTTTTTTCCCAACCCCCTTCCCCCCTCCAAAATACTATCGTGCAGCTCAACAGCTCAGCAGCATTCTGTTCACATCACTGTTTCATGGAACCCAGGTAGCCCTGCTGGTGAACACTTCTGCCTGTAATTTGTGTGATAACATCAGGTATTTTGTAGATTGATGCTCTGTGGCTTGCAAACAGTGGAATCGTTGTTCTGTCTGTGTCACAACTCATTTCCACATTTCATTCTGCTTTCAAGACTTGATTTGTGCAACCCCTTTGTATGATTACTAAAAATTTAGTAATTGTTTACATGTAGTTAGTATTCATGTTTTGGGATAACAAACCCAAATCTGGAGCAATAGGGAATCTATTCCTATACTTAGAAACCGTCATCTAACTTCATTATCTTTTTGCCGTTCTCTAAATATCCTCTTTGTTCATATTGTTCTATTATACTTTTCACATTATTACCATTTGTAGTGTAAAATACTGAGTTTTATTAGTAGTGTGCTTTATTAAAGGCAGCATAACACAACTGTGTTACTGTAACTGTTAACTGTAACTGTTAACCGTTAACTGTAACTGTATAGTTATTTATTTTGAAGCTTAAGAAGTTGAAAGGGGGCAGCAGGTAAATTTACTGACCATGAAGGAATTTCTTAAAGGAGGAAAAGCATGTATGACTTTTACTTCAAGCTGAATGGGACACCCTGGCTAGCACAGAAAACTGATGAATCTGAGAGGAAGTGTGATTTAATTTAAAATGTGGAGGAAGAGTAAAAAGAGATAAGGACACTGATATTAAGAATATCTTGTAAGAAAGCCTGCAGTACAGAACTCTGTAAAAGGTAGTAAAGATAAGTAGCATGGAGGTTGGAGAGACAGTTCTGAAAGACTGGTGATGAGCTAAGACTTCAGCACAGTAGATTTTTTGAAACATTGTGAAATGACAGAAATCATGGGTACTATTTACCATGGGAATGCATTAAAGGATCTTTTCACTTAAATGTTCCTAAATAGCTTCTTTGCTGCATCATCGTACGTTATCACTTGAGCAATGTACCCAGAGCTAAGATTAAATTAAAAAAAAAAAGTGTATGAAAGTTTCCTTTCTTTTTATTTACCTTTTTCAAAACACAGTAACAACTGGTTCAAGGCTTTCAGAGCTCAGCTGCTATATAAATACCATAATAAATATTCACATTCTTTCCTCATCTCCTTAGAACTATTCAACATTGAAAACCGACTCCATGCTAAGTGCTCTTAAAAAAAATGTTTCTGACCTTTGCTGCAAAATAGTCTGAAATGTTCACTATTTGAAAGACTCTTATACTGATTATAAAGAAAATTAAAATCCTTGGACTTAATGTAGAAGCAGTTTTTGCAGGCTGGCCAAGCATATATCAGTTAAAAAAAAAAAAAAGTTTTCTGTATCCATATTAAATATATGTATATACTTTGAAGAATGTTCTGAATCTTCAAATAAATGTTTATTTTAATTGGAAATATTTGTGGAATAATAAACTGGAGATGTGGGCTGCACATTCTAAGATAAGTTATCTTGAAGTTCCAAACTTCTGAAATTTTTAAAAAAACTCTTGGCTGATAGTGGTTGCAGAAAAAATGCATATTGCTCAATTTAAAAAGGCATGCACACACACATAAAACACTGGATTAAAAAGTATGCATCAAAAGATTTTTTGTACAAGTTAAGGGAGGAACACAGGAGAAGTAGGGCAGGGAAAGATCATAACATTTAGCATCTCTCCCTCTGCATCTCTTTGTTTCAGAAAATAAATTTGCCTAAGGTTATTAATGTGATCGTGCTCAGAACTCTTAAGTGAGTGCACTTTCCTGGCTGGCTAAATACAAATCAAGAAACCTGTTTTAAAAAATCAGCAAAGACTATCCTTGACCTGTAAATTTAAGGTCAAAACCTATCACATAGCTTTGAAAGGGCTCCCCTCCCCCACCTCAACAAATTAACAAATGTAAGTCTGGCCTGAAAATGCTGCAAATTCTGACATGCACCAGCTAGATCTGAGACAGTTTATGGTAACTCCTTTATCTCATTACTGAGGGACTGTGGAGAAACATATGGTTTTTATGGTGTAATTTTTGTCTGCTGCATCAGTTATTTCTCTCAATGTTTTAATATAAAAGCAAAGAAACAAACTCTAGCACAAAGTTTTGTGCTACTGTCACATAAAGCAACTGTTGTTGATACTGTTGCTTTTCCTGATTTGTTTATTTATTTAAAAAATACAGTTTAGTTATTTTAACTTGCTCATCTATCAGTGGTATAGGATAGAAAAGATGTGAGAAACTAAAAAAAATCCCTCCTACCAGTAGTATACGTAAATGTCTATGTATTTTCTAGGATATCTTTACATTTGTAGTTCAGCTCTGTTTGCTTTAAAGTCTCATTTTGACAATGAAGTGATGAAAAGCACTTATACAGAGCTCTGTGTTTTGCCCATGTTGTCATTGCCCAGGTGCTGTGAGAGTAGCCTAGTGTTTGCTTTTGCTGTCCAGTGTAATGAGAATTTTTTTCCCTGGCTTTAATTTCTTATTTTATTCTTTAGATTTTTATTTTAAAATATAGAGATTAAAACAAGAGTTATTTCATCTGCCTCTGTTGTTTGAAACTAATTTCTTAACATTAGTAATATAAAGTTCCTAAAGCAGATCACCTTTGCATTTCTTACTGCTAGAAAAAAAGATGAATAGAGGAGATCATTAGAAGAAGCAATACAGGATTGTGAGCATGTTCATGACAACTAGCAAGCGTAAAGAATCGGACTTAAGAGGCAGATAGTGAAATTGCTGTAAACCAAAAGTAAGTCATAGTATGCTTGAGAAGTGGAAAGCTGGCAAGATATCTGTGCATTGGATTTTTTCTACATTCCTTATGCTCTAAGGTAATGCAATGCCATGTATTTTAATTTGATTAAAATGCTAAGAAAGGAGCTGTTCAAATGCTTTTTCTAAAGGGTTTCACAAGAAATCACTAGGCCAAACTGAAGCAGGCATGATCTGTGAGGATGGCAGGTTAACACTTCTCATGTGGCTGCAAGGGAGGTAGGGAAAGTGTTTGGTCAGACAGTATCACTTGGAGATGAAGCTTTCCCAAGTTACTAAAACCTGAATTTATAGCAAATGAAATGTTTTCTCCCATGCAGTAATGAGAGTATGGCACTGCAGCATTTATTTTGTGCCTCAGGGATCAGGTTGCAGCAGACTTTGAAGAGGTCAGGCAGCTGATATAAGAGAGCCTTCACAGATGTGCCTAAGTCTCACTGGCATGAAGAGGAATTTCAGACACGTTTTCTGTCAGGCCCGTTCCCGTCGCGTATGGTCCTGCGGTGGAGCGTTAGCTCTCGAAATGCCAGTTTCTGCCCATGAAGGTACAATAGCAGCTCTCCACCCTCAGAGAGGGGTCTGCTCTTGTGGCTGCCTGGCTGTGCTCGGCTGCAACAAGGACACCCTTCCAAAGGAGGAAAAGACACCTACTTCTTTGCAAGAGAGAAGGGGTGGGAGGAAGAGTGGTGCAGTGACATTACCTATAGTAGTAGGAGTTACAGGACAGAGCTCATAACTACAAACCCAGCCAGGTCTCCTGGAGATTTTTTGCCTTTCGTTCAGTGCTAGTATCTGTATTGTCTGCCTGTATTTGTCATGGGTTTGTTCATCAGACACTAATTCCTGTCACTCTGGTACCTATTTTTTTTAATTTGAGGCTAGTTAAGCAGCTGTCATCTCCCACTATCTTTGGGGTTCCAAAAAAGAAAAGTGCATTAGCAATACGACAGCAATGCTGTTCTCCCTAATGGCTAAGCTGCTCGTCATCTGTAACATGTTTCTCCTTCTGGAGCACTACTGTCTCCAGAGACTCATGTAACTCCGTCCCCTGAGGCACAAAACAAAATGCTGGCTGTACTCTCCCTGCTGTACCACAGCAAACATTTCATTTTCTCTACAGGATTTAAAAACATTCATTGGATTGCTTTCAAGCTGGAAAAGTTTCCTCACTAATGGTATCCTTTCACAAAAAATTGTCATATATCTTTTAAATTCACACCATCACCTGGAGGTCTTTTAATTTTTAGCCATTAGTATACATTTAGCTCTCTTAAGTGCCTCTACCAAAACATTATTTACGTTCAGTGACACCAAAGCTCTTAATGTTATGCTCTGCTCCAAGGCACTGTTTGCCTAGATAATATGTCATTTGCTTTGACAAATCTGTGATAGATAGGATGCAATTCTCTGACAAGATAAAGGCTTTAAAGATTTAATTTATGGAAGTTGCTTTTTTATTATTCTTAGGTTTGCATACACAGAAAAAGTCAGCAGCTAATATTAAATGCCTAGCAATACTGCTGGCATTGCATATTAAACTTATTAACAGCACATGACAATCTCTTCAGGGAAGAATTTAAATTTGAGACATCATTCTGAATTTGATTTTTCTTTTTTTGGTGGTATTTGTTTTCCGTATGTTCTTGTTTTGTTCTTTCTGCTTCTTCCTTGTAGGGAAGAGAAGAACTAGCAAAAATCAGAGGAAAAGACAAACATAAGCTGTAGAAAGAGAAATGGGCATGCTGTAGTAGGTTTTTTTCCCAGCTCCATCCCATACCACGGAGATTTCATCATCTTTACTTGTAAGGAACTTCCCAAAGGTCCCCATGGATATGTGCTATTGCTTTCACTCCAGCTGTCATGCAGGTTGTCTTTGCTGTATTTTCTAAATTTACTTTCCATCAACACAAGGAAAGAAAACAGACTTTTAATCTGAGGGTTGGAGATGGAGTCATAGAGGATCTTAAATAAAAATGAAGCTTGGATTTTAAACTTCTGCATGTAATTCCACTAAAATCATTGTATGCAGCACATAGTAATTTTCCTGAAATGGCTGTTTCTATCTCAGTTCCAGAAGCAGTTTCCTTTTCCATTATGTAAAATACCACGTATTTTATAACGGTCAGCATGTACCAGTTCTGCCTGAATGTTGGAAATGTGATTTAACTGGAATTTAATCGTGGTGAGGGGGGACACAACAAAAATATTGGGATGCAATTAATCTCTGGATATGAAGGCTTATTTGAGATTTCTGGTCTACAATTTTGTTTTGCTTTAAATCATCACCTTTTTCTTTTTTTTTCAGCTTTTTGATCAATAGCCATGGATATTGGTCTAGGAAATGCATATACAAAATATAATGAAACACAATAAAAAGAATATGATATGTGCATGTCTTACCATCCTCCATCAGAGCTAAGGGATAAAATGACTAATAGTAATCTAGATGTCCACAAAAAAAACTATAAAACTAACCCCTCTCTGGCATATCACTGTGCATCCAGACTATAAACAAAACAGCTTACCATGGTGACATTTATCATCTGTGTGTCATGAGCTTTGTTTATTCTGTATCTGCTACCTGCAAGATGAGTAGAGAGGGTAGACATCCCATGTTAAACAAAAAAAGTTACATTTGCCAGTGCTGGGAAGAGGGATGGGAATGACTTGAGACCTTTGCGGGAAACTACAGAATCCACACTTTGTGTTTGATGACCTGGATCAGACATCAATCTTTTTGCATTTTTTTTTCTAGCTTTGAGTAATAAAATTAGCAAAATATGTGTAAACAAATATGACAATTACCTAAATATGAAATACTGTGCTGTGCCAAGCCAGTAAACAACTGGCATAAGAATTTGAAGCTGTATGTCTTCTCCCTGGCTTTTTTTTAGTCATTATTGTTATTTTTAACAGTAGATTTTAAAAATCTTAAAAAAAAAATCTAATAATCTTTAATAAGATTTCTGTATTTCTTGCACTTTACATTACAAATAAAGTGTAGGTTCTAGGCAACAGTGTTATGTAAATGCACAAAGCTGAGTAGGACACCATGTATACTTGAAGTGCTTGGTGAAAGCTAAGGAAATATACCAAAACATACTGAATTTTAGAGGCATTTGAGGAGCTAAGGCCCTTTCTCTCCCATTCATAATTATTTATCTTATGACTCAGTAGAATCAATATAGAATAACCATGAAGATGTAAACTGCATTTCATATTCCTCTGTGTTAGGAGTTTTTTTACTTTTATTTGAACTGGAAAAACCTAATTCATGGTGACAGGAGTAACCTAAATAGGGAGGTGGGAGAAGGTGGAGTGGGGGGGTCCTGCAGGCGTTGTCCCAGTGCTGTATAGTTAAAAAACACTTGAAGTACATGGGTGCAAAAGCAGTGCAACAGTAAAAAGTCTCTGTATTGTGTGTGCAGTTAAGTGTCTGAATAACACTGGTGCATACCTGCTTCTAGATCAACTGTAAGGAATGTGTTTCAAATAGCTTCTCTCCTTATCTGAATCACACACGTAAATGCAAACTGCATCTATAAATATAAATATAATTGTAAGTATAAATATATAAAGATATAAATAAATAAATGCATATGTATATATACATTACATTTACTTTATAGTTGCTATATACTACTTAGAAATACACACCTATACAAATGTAATTGTTTAGGTTTGGTAGTATATACTCTTTGACAACATCAAAAACAAAAGGGCTAGGACCATCTTTTTGCCAGAGGAACCGTGCACACCTAATAGGCCTAATAAATAAGTTGAAACAGGAAATAAAAGCCAAGCATAAGTGACTGCTTATAGAAGGGAGGAAGTGACTCTATTACTAGGTTTTACCTCTGAGGAAATTTGTGTTGAGAGGGGGAAAAAAAGAACACACACACACACACACAGCCCCAAACCTTGAAATTGTCTGATCTGTGAAGTATGGGAGATTCTGACACAAAAGCTGTTTCAATGTATTGGGAAGGAAATTAAGTGCTAGGGAAAAAAAAAAAAAAAGCATTTGCAGTGCATGTATGGTGTAGATACATCCATGTGGTATATCATAAAAGGACCTTCATGGTGCTCTGGTAAGGTGGATCACTGCACCCACAGAGCTCACACTTTTGGCTGTGGCTCTGCTGGGACCATACAAACTCTTCTTACTGGGAAATCTATGAGTTTCCTGTGACCTGCATCATGCTTTAATAGACCTTAGTTTCTCATTTATATGAGAAAGGATATTCATCCACTGGCAAGCAGAGGATCAAATTGATTTCTGCTTTTATTCTACAAATATTAGTGGAATTAGAAGATGGATAAAGCTCACTTAAGAAGTCCTGATGATTTTCCTCACTAGCCATGTGATAGGAGTTGTTTGCAGACAATGTTTATCTTTAAAATTAAATTTATTCCTAATCTAATCAGCTTTATAATTACCTAAATCTATTTCATTTGTTTTAAAAAAGATCATCCTTTTCAGAATGCATTGGGTTTGTTTTTCATGCAAAAACTATATCAGACCTAGAAAATTTGGAAATATTTTTTCCTCCTCTTGCAAAGCCGTGTTCTGCAGTTTGTGTTCTACCTTTCTGGCACATATGTGTTGTAAGGTGTTATAGGCTAGTGTGTGTTGTTGTAATTTATTGCTGCTCTAGAGGATCATAGAAAAACAGTAAGTATCAGCACTTCATTTTGCTAAAAACTTTACATGTGCATGGTGGAAGATACTGAAGCTCTGTCAAATCTAAATGCTGAAATGCACATGTATAGAAGCAGTGACTATCCTTATTTCAAAGGAAAGTGGCTATAGTGTTGAAAGCACAAAAGGAGGAGGACTTAATTTAATTGAGCAAAGCAGACACACACTCAGTCTTAGATATGGGCTTAAGTATCACTGTGGACTCTTTTCCTTTATTAGTGTGCTGGTTTTGGCTGGGATAGTTAATTTTCTTCATAGTAGCTGGTAAGGGGCTATGCTCTGGATTTGTGCTGAAAACTGTGTTGATAATAGAGAAATGTTTTCATTACTGCTGAGCAGTGCTTACACAGAGTCAAGGCCTTTTCTGCTCCTCACCCCACTCCACCAGCGAGGAGGCTGGGGGTGCACAAGAAGTTGGGAGGGGACACGGCTGGGACAGCTGACCCCAACGGACCAAAGGGCTATTCCATACCATATGGCGTCATGCTCAGCATATAAAGCTGGGGAAGAAGAAGGAAGAGGGGGATGTTCGGAGTGATGGCGTTTGTCTTCCCACGTAACCGTTACGTGTGATGGAGCCCTGCTTTCCTGGAGATGTCTGAACACCTGCCTGCCCATGGGAAGGAGTGAATGAATTCCTTGTCTTGCTTTGCTTGCTTTTGCTTTACCTATTAAATTGTCTATCTCAACGCATGATGTTTCTCACTTTTACTCTTCTGATTCTCTCCCCCATCCCACTGGTGGGGGAGTGAGTGAGCGGCTGTGTGGGGCTTAGGTGCTGGCTGGGGTTAAACCACGACAGCTGGTGAGGGGAGTAATTGTCTCTTCCATCCCTCCTTCCTCAAGAACATACAAAGAGTTTGACAGAACCAGAAACCTGAATCTTCTCAATTCTTGGCCAGTTTTTTTTAGTGTGTTGTCCTTGTGATGTACAGCCTAAACCTAGGATCCACAAGAGCAGAAGAAATTGGAGCATGAGGGAGAGAGAAAAGGAAGGAATTCTCTTTCAAAATAGAGATGTTGCTGGAAGCAGAAATGGATCCCACCTGTAGTTTCAGTATTACTGGGAGAAAGCAGTTATGTTTGCTCAAAGTATTGGTTCTGCCGCCAGTTGAATGTTCTCTCTGGGAGCTACTGCTTGCTTGTCTACCAAGTAATTTGCTGAACAAGAGTCATGCAAGTTTCTTCTTCAGCTATTTCCTCTCAGGTGACTGTATGCCCAGGAATATAGCAAGGTATAAAGATAGATGGTATTGCAGTTTTCAGTGGTGATGATATATAAAACAACGCACATAATAAAACATACTCAATGAATTTTGAAATTCAATTCATAAGCAATTCCTCACAAGACCAGAAGGATGTTGAAGGTGACATTATATACTTACTCTTACATACTTTACTTAAGAAAGAGACAACGTATTCCTTATGTCTCAGTGTACAAGTTAGTGGTGAATCCAGTGGTTTTTAATTAAGTTCTTCATTCTAGGTGAATTCCAAACCTGTGCCAAGCTAATAAGGAGCCTGGTTGAGTTGTATTCAAGACTGTAGATATAAGTGGCCTTTAAAGGCTATGTAGATGTTATGTTTAACCCTGTGCTCAGAGTGAATCTGAGGGGAATTGTAAAAAGTGTTAAAAAATTATTGAGGCTCCAATTCTACCATGTGTTCAGAGCATGGACCTCTTTCTGCAATGATACTGGAGGTGAGGAGGCAGAGCTCACTGGTATCTATTTATCCACAGTTCAGTATAGGACTGGGAAATATGTGATAAAACAACACAGACCAGTTCATTCAGTGAGAAAAAACCAACACAATTACTAATCTTAACAATAGAACAAAAATATCATTCACATCCCAAGTAGCAGAGACCATCATTTTTTCTTTGCACAATTCAGATTAAAAACCTTTAAAACATCTGAGGAAAATGTTTTCAATGAATGCAATCCAAACTCTTGCTGGAGGTGTTTGAGTCTTTTAATCCAGTTTCCAAAAAATCCATTACATTTCTCCTCACTTGTCCAGTACATTTTTCAGTATCTCTGACATAGTTGTGTCTTCTAAATTAAGCTTACTTAATCTTCATAAAATTTTGTATTTTAACTTACACTGAGAGAATACAAACATTAATCGCCTTTTATTTTCCTTTCTTCCCCCGATCTATAGTTATTCTCTTGGATGCTGTATACTGGCTAATTTCATGAAATGCTTCAATAAGTTATAATAAAGTAACTAAATTTTGCTCTTCAGAAAATGTTTGGAGTTGTCACATTAGGCTGTAGAACTATTAAATGTAATGTTAGCATTTATCTTGAACAGACTGCAACATCACTATTCCTAGTGAGAAACATCTTAATTTGTTAAGAGCGACAATAGGGTAATTACTATGTATAATATATGTAGGGTAATTTCTATGGCTTGCTCAGTATTGCGGAAATTCACTACAACCTCTTAAAACGTAGAAAAATAGTATCGCATTAGGCTAGGCTAGGCTAGGCTAGGCTAGGCTAGGCTAGGCTAGGCTAGAATAGAATAGAATAGAATAGAATAGAATAGAATAGTTCAGCTGGAAGGGATGTACAACAATCACCTGGTCCAACTGCCTGACCACTTCAGGGCTGACCAAAAGTTAAAGCAAGTTATTACAGGCACTGTGCAAATGCCTCTTAAACACTGACAGGCATGGGGCATTGACCACCTCTCTGTGAAACCTGTTGTGGTGTTTGACCACCCTCTCAGTAAAGAAATGTTTCCTAACGTCAAGTCTAAACCTCCCCTGGCACAGCTTTGAACCATTCCCATGCGTCCTGTCACTGGATCCCAGGGAGAAGAGCTCAGCACCTCCCTCTCCACTTCCCCTCCTCAGGAAGCTGTAGAGAGCAAGGAGGTCACCCCTCAGCCTCCTTTTCTCCAAGCCAGACAAACCCAGAGTCCTCAGCCACTCCTCATAGGACATGTCTTCCAGCCTTCCACCAGCTTTGTTGCCCTCCTCTGGACACATTCAAGTACCTTAACATCCTTCTTAAATTGTGGTACCAGAACTGCACACAGCACTCAAGGTGAGGCCTCATCAATGCTAAAGACAGCAGGATAATCACCTCTTTTGACCGGCTGGTTATGCTGTGTTTGATGCACCCCAGGATGTGTTTTGTCCTCTTGGCTGCCAGGGCACACTGCGGACTCATATTGAGCCTGCTGCCAACCAGGACTCCCAGATCCCTTTCTGCAGGGCTACTTCAACTACTCCTCTCCCAGTCTCTACTTGTGTCCAGCGTAACTCCATCCCAGGTGCAGAATCCAGCATTTGTTCTTGTTAAATTTCATGCCATTGATGATTGCCCAATGCTTCAATCTATCTAGATCCCTCTGCAAGGTGTCTCGTTCCTCAAGAGATCCACCTCCCAGTTTCATATCATCAGCAAACTTGCTAAGGGTGCATTCTACTCCTGCATCCAGGTCATTGATAAAAATATTGAACAGAACTGGCCCTACGATTGAGCCCTGAGGAATACCACTGGTGACTGGTCACCAGCCAGATGTAGCCCCACTCACTACAACCCTTTGAGCCCTGCCATCCAGCCAATTCTTCACCCAGAGCACCATGTACCTGCTCATCTCACAGTTGGACAACTCGTCCAGAAGGATGCTGTGAGGGACAGCATCAAAAACCTTACTAAAATCCAGAAAAACTACATCCACCACATTCCCTTCATCCATGAGGCAGGTGACCTTAACCTTAACGTAGAAGGAGATCAAATTAGTTAGGCAGGACTTTCCCTTTGTGAACCTGTGTTGACTGTGCCTGATGACTGCATTGTTCTTTGAATGCTTTTCAACAGTACCCAGTATGACCTTCTCCATATTTTTTCTGGGTACTGAGGTTAGACTAATAGGTCTGTAGTTCCCTGGGTCTTCCCTCATGCCCTTTTTGTATATTGGAATAATGTTTGCTAGCTTCCAGTCAGCAGGGACCTCCCCAGACTCCCAAGACCTTTGGTAGATGATTGAGAGGGGTCCTGCCATAACATACACTAGCTCCTTCAGTACTCTGGGATGTATCCCATCAGGCCCCATGGACTTATGAACATTCAGCTGATACAACTGGTCCCTTACAATTTCAGTGTCCACAAATGGAAAGTCACTGTTCCCATGCTCATGGTACTCTGACTCAGCAGACTGGGCAGCCCAAGGTCGATCAGTATTATTAAACACTGAGGCAAAAAAAAACATTGAATGCCTCCATTTTGTCTTCATCCATATTTGTCAGGTGAACATCTTCAACAAGTATTGGTCCAATGTTTTCTTTAGACCTCCTCTTGGTATTAACATGCTTAAAAAAGCCTTTTTTGTTCGACACAATGCTGGCCAGTTTAAATTATAATTTGTGTCTCCTCCCTGCATATGCAAACTGCGGCTCTGTAATCTTCCTGCAAAGCCTGGCCTTGCTTCAAGAGATTCTCTAATTTCTTTTTCCTCTTGAGCTCCATGAGGAGTTTCCTGTTCAGCCAAGCTGGTCTTCTGCCCTCCTTGCTTGACTTATGACACAGTGGAATTTCCTGCTCCTGTGCTTCTAAAAGGTGGTTCTTAAAAACTGAGCTTTGGTCACCAGATTCCTAGGGGATACTGCTAAGTAGCTCCCTGCGTGGCTTGAAGTTTGCTCTCTTGAAATCCAGGGTAGCAACTCTGCTGACCTTTTTCTCATTACACTGAAAATATTAAACTCAACCATTTCATGATTGCTGTGGCCAAGACAGCCACCTACCATCACATCCTCAACGAGTCCTTCTCTATTTACAAAAAAACAAGTCTAGCAGGGCATCCTTCCTAGTTGGCTCACTGAGTACTTGTGACAAGAAGTTACCTTCCACAAACTTCAAGAATTTCCCAGACTTGCTCATCACAGCAATATGGTATTCCCAGTTGACGTCTGGGAAGTTGAAATCTCCCATAAGAACAAGGGCTACCAATCCAGAGATTTCTCCCAATTGCCTGGAGAATAACTCATCAGTGCTATCATCCTGGCTGGGCGATTGCTATTAGACACCCACTGCAACATCTCCTTTGTTTTCCACCCCCCTAATCCTCACCCAGAAGCTCTCAACCACATCATCGCTAACTGTAAGGGCTGTACAGTCAAACCTCTCCCTTACACACAGTGCAACTCCTCCACCTCCCTGCCCTGCCTATCCCTCCTGAACAGCAGGTAGCCCTCCATCCCAGCATCCCGTCTCCAGTCGTGGGACTCATTCCACCAAGTCTCGCTAATACCAATAATATCATAGCTCTGGGAACTGACCAGTTAGTCATCTGGCAGAGAATTTGCTGTGTGAATTTTGCAAAAAGAAATTAAATGCATCATCTCTTGCAATAATAAGGATGACTGCAAAGTTTCCATATAAGTAACAGTTAAATGTAACACCCAAGGCAGTTCCTCTGAATTAAGTTTCTGTAAAGGTGTATAATCCTTGCTCCACAGACTATACAGCCTACAGGAGAATTGAATTACTCCCTTTGTTAATTGTGAGAGTAAATGCCAGTAATTATTTATATTGTAGCAGAGGACTGAGATACAAACCCTGTTGGAAGTCAGGGGTTTTTACAGCTAGTTTTGAAATCAGATGCTGAAATTTAAGAAGTCCCTATTGATACCTTCAGGTTGTGAATCGGGCCCTGTAGCCAGAATCTCTGGTGTTTGTGTGACAATCACAGTACTTTGCAGCATAATGCAAGTTAGATAAATAGTCAAAGCATTTCATTAAATTATTCCTCTGTAAAGGCTTAGAAACTATGGAACTTTGTTATGGAATAAAAAATATAACCAAAAATGTGTTTAATTTCCCACTTCTTTAAGGGATTAGCTGTGGGGTTTATAAACCTAAATTCTTACTAAATTCCCAGCTGATGTAAACTGCATTGCTCATGTGAATTGGCATACACATTGTTTGAGCATATCTGAGTCATGGATGAGAACTAGGGTGATAAATTTGGTCTTGCATAGACTGAGTTGTTAGGAGTTGTCTTGGAAAACTCAGGTGGCACAAATAATGAAGAATGTCCTGTTGTCCAGGAACACATTTCAGTGGTTGTGTGAAGCAGGCATATGAACATACTTCTACAGTGAGTAGGAGTACTTCTCTCTATTTACTTAACTTGGACATTGCAACCATATCTCCGGCTTCTGTATTTTGCAACTGATGTGCAGGGGAATGATCTCATGCCTGGATTTTTTGTACATTCTGTGCTGACCCATCTCAAATCTCATATATCTTTTAACTCTTTGCTCACAGGTAAACTTGTGATGGTACTGAAAATGACCCACCCATTAACGTACCTCATAAGTCACTCCTGAACTATTACCTTTAACCTGCCTTTGTTGCAGAATGACAACTTTTTTCTATTTAAAACCTTTTCTGCTTCCATGGATATGTGTAATGAGCATTCAGACAACTGATGGCTCCTCTTTGTGTGAAATTTTTAAGAAAAC
The DNA here is from genome assembly GCF_035582795.1 of Mycteria americana. Taxonomy (NCBI): domain Eukaryota; kingdom Metazoa; phylum Chordata; class Aves; order Ciconiiformes; family Ciconiidae; genus Mycteria; species Mycteria americana. The sequence goes on from NC_134396.1 coordinate 64,752,159, forward strand.
TAATATCTGAATTAAAAATTTTTTGGAAAGTCCAGCAGCAGCAGCAGTAGTAAAACTACTGCTATAGCTCTTATTTTTCCATGTAATATATAGGACGTAAAATATCTAAGCATGGGAAAACTGGTCCACTGGTCATTGAATGATCCTGATTCTTCATTGTGATTCTTTCTGATTCCTCAAACTGGGGGGTAAAAGGTGCATTGGAAGGGAAGATGCATTGCTGGTGCTTTGTGCTACATCTGAATGTAATGTGTAATAGACTTTCAGTTCAGGAAGCTGAGGTTATGGGAGTTTATTTGATTGCTTGTTCCCAAATACTCCTAAAATATACTGTGACTCTATATGCTTGTTCCAAATAATGACTGTAGAGTAAAAGCAAAGTTATTTCCAAAATAAAACTCTTAGGATTACTTTTAAGATTTAATTCTGTAGATTTCCATGACAGGAAAAGATAATTTTTTCAAATTATTTATGAAGCTTTAATTTTGAAGTTGTAATTTAATTTTACAGTATCAGTTTGGATAACTGTATCCCATTCACTCTTGTAGGGAATGACAACATTTTGCATAATAAAAAGAGACACATTTCCATTTGATTTTCAAATGAGCTGAAAGGGAGAAAAGAATAGGTGCTGTTACATAAATGAGTAGTACATGTTTAAACAAACTCAGTTGTTCCTGGGAGGAATCTACAGCAGATACGGTCAGCACTAGGTTGTTAATTTTGCTGCATACATTATTCCTTTTTTATGTATTCATCTGGAGCTAGAATTTCATAGCTTTTATTCAGCTGCATAAGAAGGGAAATCTGTCACTTTTTTCAACCACAGGTACAACAGAAGGAAGTCAGTTTCCCTCCTGATGTGTTCTTCTGTGTGTAACAGAGAGGAATAAACGGGGAAAGGATAAGAAGCTTTACCTGCCCTGTTTCCAGAGTCCCAGTGGCCAGAATATTTGGCTAGGTATACAAATATGAGCAAGCTAAAATCCAAACGGGATAAAGAATCATCAATTAACAGTACTCTATAGACGATTTTTACTGATAATGTTTTTCAGTCCACAGGTGTCCTTTTTAGTTTCATGTTGGACAAATCAACAGTCCTTTTATGCAACTATTTTGGCAACAATCTCTGTTCAGGAAAGAAAGTATACTATCTGGAGACTCCTGCCTGATGTAAAGTGCAGCACCTCAGTGCAAACCAGGTAATACAGCTTTCCTGGCCTGCGTTAATAGGAGCGTTGTCAGCAGGCCAAGGGAGGTGACCTTTCCTTCTATTCAGCACTGGTAAGACACATCTGGGGTACTGCGTTTACCTCTGGGCTGCCCAGTACAAACGTATGGACTTACTGGAGAGGAGTCCATGCAAGGGCCATGAAGATGATGAAGGGACTAGAGCATCTCTTCTATGAGGAGAAGCTGAGTGGCCTGGGACTGTTCAGCCTGGAGAAGAGAAGGCTCAGGCGGGATATTATCAATGTGTGTAACTACCTGAAGGAAGGGTACAAAGAAGATGGAACCAAGCTCTTTCCAGTGGTGCTCAGTGACAACGGGCACAAAATAAAAGACACTACATTCCATCTGAATACAAGAAAAAAGCATTTTTACTGTGAAAGTGGTCAGACAGTGGGACAGGTTGCCCAGATTGTGGAGTCTCCATCCTCAGAGAAATTGAAAGCCCAGCTGGACACAGTTGTGGGCAACCTGCTTATGGCTGAGACTGAACTACCTGATATTCAGAGGAGCCATTCTGTGATCCTGTGAATATGGTGGTCAGCTGGCATCACCCAAATATAAAAGTTAGAAGGAAGATCAGAGACTTTGCAGTACCTTATCTGAGTGTGCAGCGCAGTCAGACTGCTTTCCAGTACAGAAAGTCTCAGAGGTATGCTGAAGTTTACCATATAGGTATTAGAATAAAAAACAGTATAAAGAAGAACTAAAAACTTAGAGCACTTCCTGGGGTAGAATATCCTCTGTTAAAATCTCTGCACTACAGTGACTGTACCTCTCCGGGTTTTGTTTAGTCCTTTATTTATTTATTTACAAGATCAAATTATGATAAGGGCATGAGGAACATCTAAAAGAGAAAACAAAACAAAACAAACAAATAGCTAGGAGGGATAGCCGTTATGAAATAACTTATTTTTTTCCTAAGTAAGGTCTGTGATAGTTAAAGCGTTCAAGTAACACATTTCAAATACTCCAGGACAGTGAATCTACTGCGAATAGTTTCTTTTTATTTTAGTCCTGATACTTTTGTTGCAACATCAGTGAGAGTCAAGTGACATAGACACATACTGTAAAAGTAACAAGTGTTATAACATGCTGTATAATTTTGAGAATATCTTTGTAAGTACGTGAATGAATGGAATTAAGCTGTTCCTGAAACTACACTGAAATCAGATCTTTACAAATCACCCAACATCTTGATTTTTGTGAATTCCTTCAGAGAAAGGACGATTCACACACACATGGAATTTTTTTCATGTTTTGGGGGAGGGAAATATTGCACATTTAAGTAATTATGCAATTCATTTATTAACCTTACAAAACTATTATTTCTTTCGCATTGCTTTCACATCTAGCCTGAGTAATCTTAATGTGGTCCTATATCAGCTAGGAAGCCTCCTGGGTGTGTGTTCTTTGGTCTTCTCTGTCTCTGAACAATGCATTCATTGGTTCCTAAAATGCCTGTTTTCTTGCTTGCAGATCTTGGATAAAATTCTTTCCTTGCATTGGTTCAGTACAACTGGCAGCATTGGAGTGGTGCACCAGTCAAGTCAGCAGAATGGGAAGAGATGAGAGACCTAGGCCAAAATTTGTTGTTCAGTCTGTGCATAGCTTTCCCATCTGTAAAGTGAAAATGATTCTCATTTTTTCTCAACACATCTAGGGTGTTTTTAAATTGCACATCCTAATGGGCAAGACTGCTTCTTTATGTGGTTTGGAATAGTTCTCCACAAAATATGCCTCTGATGCACATTCAAAACTGACTTCCAGGGTGCTTGTTATATACCATTTGGAATTTGATTTGCACACCTACTTATTTTTCTCATAGTTGCACAGTGGTAAAATCAGGTCAAAAGGTCAGAAACATATGATGCTCTTGGTGAAAATGTTTTAAGGTATTCAGAGGACTGAAGATGTAGACTAGCACTTCTGAAGGCATTTCTAAATGCCTAAATTATGATTTTCCCACATTTGTTATAAGAACTAATTTTATTTTAAATCTGGACTGCTGCTCAGACCCCATTTTTACAAGCGACAATGGGAAGTAGGAGTTAATTGCTGTGTTAAAGGTGTAAGTTATTATGATCAGCAAATACCCATGAGAGTACCAAACTGGGAAACTCGTGTTTTTGAAGGCTGTAAAAAGGGGTCAGAGCTAAGAAACACTCTTTGCTCCAAGGCTGTGATCAAGTGCTGTATCTATTCCAATACTTTTTTGTAAACAGCAAATATCAGCAAACTGTGCATATTTGCTTGCATTTGCATTGTGTGGTTTCACACCCTTTAGGTAGAGCTTTTGGTGCCCCTTCTGACCCTGTTGATTTCAGGCCTCCTCCAGGAGCCGTATGTATCACGAGTGATTTGGTGGGCCTTTAGTTGCAGAAGGCAGAAAAAAGAATTGATGCTACAGTGGGGTAGGAATTATGAGGGGGAAATAATCCTTTCTTCTTAAATGGACAGTTGCCTGACCCCAAGGTTATCATGAATACCCAGAATAACCCAACTGTTGTTGAGTGACAATGAGAAGTTATTCCCAGTTACTTCAGGTAAAGCTCTAGTAGTCTTGTAATGCATCTCCACATGCCATCAGTGTGTGCTCTTAAGCAGGGGTTAAGAAGAGTTATCTGAAAAGGTACCTAATGTTAGCAACTGCAAGGGCAAAAGGACTAATGAAATGACAGAAGTCTTTTGCATTTCATTTTATGTGGCGACTGTTCCCTCAAAACTGCGGAAGCAGTTTGCACTTTTACAAACACATTGCCACACCACCGTACCCCAGTCTCTCCAGGAATGTAGAAGTTATTTGGGAAAATGTCGAAGCGATAGTATTTTACAGAAACCGCCAAATTTCTTGCATTTTTTGGTTTTGCTCTAGGGCTTTCAGTAGTTTCTGGTGAAAATACAGGAACTGATTTTCATTTACGTTTCATTAATGTAACTAGAATACATAGTCTAGTTTAAATTACTGTGATTACAGTGCTAAGTTTAGCATCTTTTTAAGTATCGCTAGGAGAGTGAGACTGTAGATGCACTCAGCTGGTGAATAACTGCTAATGTGTGCAGTCTCTAAGTCGCAGGTGATTATTCAGCACTGAAGTCACTACCTCTTTTCAAGGTGAGCATAAAATAATCTAAAGCAGGGAACTAGAATATCACATTTTCTGAAGGCCCAGTGCTGTGTCCCTTGCACATCCAATTGGGAGGATATCAGGTAATTTAACTAGGTAGATTCACTGAAGCTAAAAAGATTAACATACCTAGCAGATTCAGTCTCAAAAAGTACTTGTGTCTACACAGATTGATTAAGACCTGGTGGTATTTCTACAGGGTATGATTAACTCTAGTGTATTTCTCTTAAGGAAAGATTACACTATATTTTCTCTCATATTCTTTCTGGTTATGCAGTGAAAAGTATCTCAGGGACCCTCAGATTTCTGGTAGGCTCATTACTCTCACAGCTAGAGATCAAAATTTATTAAGAACTCAGTAGAGTAAAATGCTGTGTGTTACAGAAATATATGTACACTTGGGAGAGATAGAAAACAGAATCAGAAGAAAAGGTTTGGAGCCAGTCTAAAGCTTCAGCTAACTGTGAAAAGGTGTTGTAGCCTAAGGTTACCTCTATCTGTGAGTCCTATCCAATAGGGGCTATGTGACATTGACACAAGACTCTCCAAATTACATGAAATCAGTTTTGACATTTAAACTACATGTGCAGTGGGATGTTTGCATCCTAAAGACTCCAAAGGAAAAACAAGAATGAGTGAACAAGTGGCTTTGATTTTTGAGCGCAAGACTGCTTATTTTCTGAATAGTTGAATAGCATGTTACAGTCCTTGGGTGTTGTACCATAGCATACATGAACCCGCATTTTTTTGATCCTCTGGAAAACATGTACCCACATTTGCCTAAATGCAAAAAAATTCCTGAAGCTGCTTGGAAAACCTGGAAACGAATTAGCTATTTTTAACCATTATTAGTTTTCATCTGTACTGAAAACCTGAATCTTTACATGTTGGCCTTCTAACAGCCTATTGTTTCATTCAGTAAACAAATTAATTTCTACCTGGTGTAGCAATATTTTCTCGAAACTAACTTCAATTAATTTTAATGTAAATGGGCTACATCCTTCACTGGCAAAGGTAAAAGTAGTGATGTCAGAGGTAGTGCAACAAGGTTGGTCAGTATGTGGTCTGCAGCTTGCCTATAGCTATCTTCCATGCTACACAGCCCCAGTCAATCAGTGACTTTATCCAAAGACCACCTAGAAAACAGCAGTAACACCAACTTCTTCATCAATGCAAAGACTGTCCTTGGAGAATGAGTTTAGTTTATTTTTCATTCATCTTTGGAGTGCCTTTGCCAGATCTGCAGGTGGTGTTAATCAGCATAGCTGTACTGACTTAAAAATAAAGTTAAGATGAATTATGCCAGCTAAAGAGACAGACCTCCTGATATTACCTTTTGTGCATCAGATATTTGTGTAGGAGCTGGCTTGGCACCAGCAATTCAGCTTTTACTCTCAGAGATGATAACAACTTCTAATGATATTGACTTGGCTTTCACCTGAAGTTCAGAGGTTAAAAATGTAAATAACACAATAGGTTCCCCCACTATGTTTCCTGAGTTTTAGCATGCTTTTTCTCGATCAAAAGACTTTTTCAACAAGTCAAAATGTATCATATTTTATAAAGTCCTAGCTTTAAAAAAAACACAATATGATGCACCCTAGGAAAAAAGCAAGGCTCACAATCTAGCTAGCTTCCAAAGTGACTTGCATGACTTCTCTCTGCGTCTGTACTACCAAAATAAGTATGATATCCAATCAGTAGCTTAATGTCCAAAGGATGGTGTTTGGATGTCACTCTCCTGTGTTAATTTGGGTAGTTTTACTCTTTCTGGAGTGTCAGCTTGCTTCTTTAGAAATCCAGAAGTTTATTTAAGGACTTAGATGCTTTTAACCATATAAGTAGTAGCAGTATAAATCAGCATTAACAATCTCAGCTTCTTTGCTTTCAAGGACTGCTTGCACATACCAGTCTTGCTTCTGCTGTCACCTGTCAAATAAAGTAAACTTCATGTTTCACATACTGTTCAAAGACAACAGTGAGCTTCTGCAATGACAGTAGTGTACACATACAGTGCAGTGCAATTCCTTGAAAAGATTTCCTTCAGGAATCATCTCTGGAAAAAGAGCAAAAGCAGGTAATAAGAAATCAGATCATGTGTTTCTGTATGTTGATGTATATTTCCAATACCTGGGTACTTGGAACAGTGTATTTAAGTGTTTAGATACTGTCTTTGCATCCAGCTTTAATGAAATCATTTTTTTAACTTAGTGTAAGCCATGACTCATGCAAAGATGGAAGACAATGTATGTAAATAGCTTTGCACTATGTTGTTTTTTTCTCACCTTTCCTCCCCAAGTTTTCTTTTCTATTTTCTCTCTGCATACAAATATAATAGAGTAATTAATCATATGATATTTTGGGTTTGACAGCTTTAGCCTCAAATACATTTATATCACAAGCCAGAGCTTCTTTATGCCACATCCTTTGGCTTGCTATAGCTTGCCCGGTAATTCTTAGTGCCATCTACTATTCACCTCAGACAGCATTTATACAGCCACTCAGGAATGATTATCTATCTGGGAAATCAATAAACTGAAGGTCTATTAATAACACACATTATAAAGGATATGCCGAAATGACTGTCATGTTCTCTTGTGTGAGAGCTGTCTTAACATAGAGGAAGCTGTCAGAAACCCATTAGAAATAAATCATTCTGACACCATCATTCTGCTTTTTTAATAGAGGGGTGTCAGCACCTCAATATTTCCCTGTGCTAATAGATTGGGGAGGGGAATAAAGTTCACATCACCAGCAAGAGACTTTCATAGCTTGAGTTTTGGTGTGACGTAAAATGAAAGCAACAGACCAACTTATTATCTCTTGCCCTACGGTCACTGTTACAGTCTAGTGATTCAAACACACTGATTTGAGAGGCATTTGGAAGCATGCTTGCTTAGTTGCAGTGCGGAACTCTTGAAAAGATTCATATCAGAATAAAACTGAAAATTACTGACAGAAATCACAGCAATTTAAATTAATCTCTATCCCTGGATGTTGTATGTTTGCTCACAAACCATGATGGCAGAGGATCATATTGCATCTTGGGTAAGACAAGCAGTCTCCATCTGACCTTAGTGGCTACCTATCCCGATTTGAAAAAAACAGCTCCTCACAATCTATACCTCCATCATCCATTTCATGGGATGATATGACTGAAGTGTTATGACTTGCTGGTCTGCTCTGAATATTACATGACTCTCACATCGGCCAGCTGCAATCAAGGATGTGGGATTTTTGAACATAGCACTTAACAAGCAATCCAGGTTGCCCTTTAAAATAGGTAGTATTGGTAAAGAGGAATGGAAGGAAAGTAATTGTAATATTTCTAAGCATTCTTGGGGCTATATTTCACAGCAGATGGCTGTAGCTTTTCAGATTTGCACTGCTCTTTTTTCACTTCTTGCATTGGTTTTTAAGACTGAGTGATATCCTGTAATCCTGATTGACGAAATTCTGTCAGTCAGCAGGATCAGTTTATTTAACTTATTCTCAGATGGGGCATGCAGAGGAAAAAAAATATTATCATTTAGGTCCTTAGGTAACAGAAGCTCATGCACTACTGTATAAAGCTGAATATATGCTCTCCATTCCTGGGGAGAAAGATAGCTCCTTAGGCCCTTCTGAGGGAGAAAGATGCGGATACAGCATATTATGTATAAGATAACAACACCTACCACCCACATGTAGAGATCTGTTTTGCTAGGTAGATGTGTCTGCAGATCCCTGCCCACAGGACTTCACAATGTGAAGAGAGAAGACAAAGTTGGTTCTAATTTGTGCGTGGAAGTCTCAAGTCTCAAGTAACTGCTCATCCCATCACTTGAGCCACAGTGCTGTCCTGTCCTCACATTTGCTAAAATTATACATGGAGGTTTCAAGGACTGGGAGCAGTTTATAAGGAGTTTATCTGAAGCTCTGAGTGAACCTGAGGTTTCAAACACTGTTGGGGATTTGAGGGCTCCACTAGGTTTTGAATAAAATGCAGAAAGTAATATTTTTTTTACTAGTAGACTTTTGTGCAGAATTAACTGCTTTTAAACTTCTACAAGTAGACAAATGACAGTTTCAGCTATTACTTGTTATGAAATGCAAGAGATGCTGAAACCCCAGACTCACTGAGACACGAGACAATTGAAACAAAGAAGGAAATGATACACCAGTGCCTATGTGTAGAAGACATGAAAATTTACATAGCAATTAGCAACCATAAATGCTAGTGAAATAACAACTGCAATAGTGGAAATGTAACTCAAATTCAGAAGAAGGGTTTTGATAGATCTTTCAGTGAAATGTGGAGTTTCCGGGAGTTTAGACCCCAAAATTCTTGCCCTGCTGCCAACTAGCTCTTACCTCTGACTCTTTTGTGGTATAGATCAGCAACACTTTCCCATTGGGGTGTGTTGCTTCTCTCCAGTTTCTGAAGCTGACATGTTAGACATAGTCTATTGGCTTGGAAGGTAGGCATGCATATTTTCTCAGCCCCGGAAGTAGAGAAAACCCTGTAATATTGCACAAAGGTGGGATAAATTTGCCTCTTGCTGAAATGAGAAATAGGAGTGGGGATGAGGAAGTTAATAATATGCAAATTTATTTTTGCATTCATATCTATCCTCTGACTTACACATTTATGTGCTTTCCCTAAGCAGCAATGAATAATGCATTCTGGGATACCACAAAAGACCTGATGTTAACCTTGGTTGGTTACCTGTTTGTAGTTTATAAATCCTAGTGTAAAAAAACCTTTTAATTTATGTATTTGACATGAATTTTGGGACCATAGGACATCTTTTAGAAGTAAGTTAATATTTAGTTAATATTTGTGACTTTATATAGATTTTATGTATCTTTAATGGTTTGGGGAATTTTAGCCATCTCTGCTTGACAGAACGTTTACAAGTTTGCTTTGTGCCTCTGAATATTTGAAGAATCACTATTATTCCTTACAGGCAATAGCAAGTTCAAAAATATCATGTTGTATTTTTACCACAACTCACAAGGATCTGTGAGAGATAAGAAGAAAGGCCTTTTTCGCTCTCTTTTTCTTTCTTTTTTTTTTTTTTTAATTGCTGCATCTCATTAGTACTGTTGGTACAAGAAGATTTAATGGCATGACTGATATGGCAGATTAAAACCTATAAGCTATTTTTTCCCCCCACTGGTTAACACTGAATAACATAAAATTGTAGAAGCCCGAATAGTTCAGAACCTGCTCAAGGTTATTATTTACATTGGCTGTTCATAATTTATTTTTTTTTCTTTTTTTTTACAAAACAGAAAGCGTAGAGGCAGGAAAGGAATTCTGTTTCTGGCAACGAGGATTTCCCCACTGCATAGCCAAACACCCCAGGGCATAGCTAGGAAAGGTAGAAGAAGAGCTGATCTGACAGATTCTAGGTGCAAGAAAGATGTAGCCTCAGATTTACAAACTTAAAGAATATGTGAGGAATCATATCAGGGGTTATAGAACAGTATTTTCCATCAAGAAATAGATCTTGTTCTTATGCTGAGAAGCATATCTTACCTTGTAGAGAACTCCTTTAGGTATAAATGGGACTGCTCAAAGTAAAATATTGCTTAGTTGAAGTAAGAGAACACATTTTGTTACACGCAACTTGGAACCTTGAGAAAGCCTGGTTTTGTTTGTTCCCTTGTTATTTCTGTTACTTTAAAAATGTAGAATTATCATAGAACTTCTGCTTTTTAGAGCTTTACTACAGAGGATAAAGCAAGTATCTACGCATTGCTTAGGAATGTTAACCCTGCTCTACTTCCAGGAGAGAGGTGTTGCTGGTGACATTTAGGCTGCAGTCTCTAAAGGAAATATCAGTTTGTGCGGAGGTAGAAAGCAAAGATGCTTGAACATGGAGCAAAGCAAAAAGAAAGAATATTAGCATCCTCACAAAAGAACACAGTAGAAAGAAAAAATGGACATTATGAATGAGAGGCAAGCTGTGGCTGGACAGTAATGATAAGGATGGCAAGTAAGCTGGATTTAGAAGGGCGTGAGCACATGCACGTGTGTGTGTGAAGTTGCTTGGATGGCATTAATGGTTTGTTTGTTTGTCTGAAGCCTTAATTAACTGCCACAGTTTTGGAGGAAGAAAACAAAAGAAGAAGTAGTCCTTTGGTCTAGTTGATTTTCAGTTTGTGCAGTTTGTCATTGTGTCTTCAACATGAAACTGACATTTTGTGGTGTGCCACAATTCGTAGGGGAAGGTAGTAAGTTTTGTTAGCCCACTTGACAGAGCTGTAAAATAAACAAGCCTTCAGGCACACTAGTCTAGTAAGTCTTCCATCACCAGTATGTCTACAACATCCTATTTTACTTACTTAATTCTAGAAAACAGGCAAATGTGATTTACTAACCATTATTTAAAACAAAACATCTACAACATGCGTATTTGCATTTGAAACAAACTACTGAGAATCAAAATGCTGTTTGTTACTTAAAATGTATTAAAGGTATTGAAAGAAAGGTATTTAAAAGAAATAACATATAAAACTGCTACACAAGGGGTGGTAACTCTAGAAGGTGGTTGTCCGTGCAGCTCTGTGGGAAATTTTGTCTACATTTCTTCTCCTGATGTCATTGATATAAACATTATAAGTTGTGTTAAAACACATTTATTTTTATTAGGAGGAAGGCAGAAAAAGTGATATATATATATATTTGAATTATAATGGCTGTCAAGGGCTGTGTCATCCACACTGGATGATACAAAGGAGTTTTATGCTGCTTGCTGAAGAGCCTCTGTCAAAAGTTCCTGTACAGACCCAGATTGTGCAAGAAGGGTGTTTTAGATGTCTGCCTCTGTGATGCTGACTGAACAAGAGAAAAACATTTATGGGATCTCCCCCCCACACAAGCTCCCACTTACACAACCAAGCTTGTCAACAGTAGTATACTTTGCTCTCATACCATAAAATTTTAGCTGTCGATCTCAGATATGCAATATGCAAAGGATTGTTGAACCTATCGAACAGACAGAAAAAATAAAGTACTTGGATAGTGACTTATCCAAGGTCAGCAAAAGCACTTAGAAAATAATGTATTTCCCACCAGTATTTGAGTATTTGTAACCTGTCTTATCTCCAAGTGGAAGAGATGAGTCTCATATTACAGAATTGAGATCCTGACAATTAGTGAATCACGTAAAGTACATTATTAATATAGAACAATAAAGCTGCTTTTGTCTACATATTATTTTGAATCTACTTCCCTTCTTAAGACTAAGACTTCATATTTCAAGTTATTTTTTACTTAGAATATTACTGCTTCAAGCCAACCCCCCTGAAAATTGTTGATCTGAAAAGTAATCCATTCATTTGCCAGTTCGTTTGATTTATTCAAAGTGACTGAATTAAAGGAGCAGATGAGCTATCTGAGAACTAGACTGATTTGGGATAATTCTGTTGAAACCTAACAGATTCTTTTCTCCTGCAAGTTAATGTATTGTCATCAAAGTCCAATCAGCTCTTAATTTTTAGCATCACGTCCTTCACAGATGTAAATTGGTGCAGTTCCACTGACACTGATAGGGCTAAGCTGATTCTGTATTGCCTTAGGATCCTGGACAGCCAAGGTTGTTACGGAAGTAAACTGTATTTCAGAGCCTGAAAACTGGCTGGAAGTAGCCTTTAACATATAGTACACTTAAGAAAGCATTGAGAACCTCAGCATGTACACACACTAAAATGGAAATCCAGAAGCAAAATCAAACCTTCAAAGACTATGAAATTTCTGAATTAAGTGTGCCTGAAGAACTTTCTTGTGGCTTCCCTGGCATATGCATGTGATGCAAATTAAAACATTGTGTTATCCCCACCCACTTGCTCACTGCTTCAGAACAAATGGTAGTAAAAAACCCTGGGTTGCTATGCTGCATTTTGTTCTTGTCCTCATCAGTTAGTGTGTGGTCCAAGTCTTGTTTTCCATACGTTGTTCGGATGCTCCCCTGACAAGAAATTTATTCATCTCCTCCTCGTACCTGAGTGCTTCAGTGATGAGCAGTCCATTTATCTTCACAGTGCCCTTGGGAGGTGTTACAGCCATTTCAGGATCTCCATCTGAGAGCATAGACCTTTTTTTTTCTCTTTTCACAGCACTTTCACATTGCTTAGCATCTTTACCTCTGTTTAACTTCAGTTCAAAGGTGAGTGATTGGCTCGACCTTAAAATGGGACTCTGCTAATTCATACCATGCATTTAGAAAACTGGGAAGGCAGATGCAGTGGTTGCTGTGAACTATTGGTTGAAATAACTTGGTCAGCATTGCTGAAGAAATCTGAAGGGGAGGGAGAGGGGAAGCCAGTTCTGTGCAGCAGCATCCTACTGTCTTCACTGTGAAAGAGGCTGTGTTCCCCTTCACGTGCTGGTAACCATGGTGCTGCCTTCCAAAAGAAAAAATACTCTGTAGGTTTAACTGTATCCAGATGATAGGTTAATATTTTATACAAGAAAGATCAAATACCTGTTTTGGGTGCCACTGACAGTTTTGTTATAGGAAGAATTTAAAATGGGTATCGGACGTAAAATGGCACTTATTCATACTCTGGTTTTGGTTTTGGCTACCTTTCCTATTATGAGAAGTAGCTGTATTGGATCCCTTTTGAAACAGCATATGAGATGGGTTGGCCAAGGACGTAGTGTCCATCACTCTGCTGGGTTTCCAGGAGCAGTGTGAGAGGGAAGGGAAGATGCACATGGAGGCTGTCACTGGAGATGCTTACCAAGGGATGTGAGCAAACTAGCACCGGTCCATAAGTTGGCCAGGTTCTGGGCTCAAGGTCAGGTGAGACTTTCTTTCTGAAAGCTGCCTTTAACATTTGACTGAGAGCTCCCACTGCTGTTGGATCACATTCTCCTCCCAGGCATAGACAGACATGTCTGTCGCAATTAAATCAACAGGGCTGCATCAGGAAAAGTAGGGGGCGGGGGGAATATATAGTCCAGCACTTATAAACTCCTTATTATCTTACAACAGAGGTTTTTCAATAAGCAAACACAAAGGGAGAAGGGGTGAGAACTATTGTAGCAGATAAGATTACTCTAATTAAATTTAATTAATATACTCTTGCACCGCAGTATTTAAAATTCAGACTAATTTAATAAATATATTAATCATATTGGTTAAATGGAAATGAATAGGTAATTCAGTATGCCCTTCAGTTTCAAGAAAAGTATTAAATCTTTTAGCAAATTATGTACCTAGGATAGAGGAGACTGGGGAAAAAGATGACATTTGTCAACATTTCTGTCCTCTCAAAAGTCCTCATGGTTAAGAATTGCTTTTCTAGAGCAGTGTTACTCAACCTTTTATTACTGAAGGACCACTTCACCTTTAAAAAACAATCCATAGATCTTCTCCCCAGTATTGTTTGGTAGCTGAAAGGAAAGGTAGTTAATAGATTATTTACCATTTAGGTATTATAAAATTCTGTTTTGTACAAAAATGTGCTGTTATGATTAAGAATGATGTAGTTGAGCCTTCTGATGATTTAAAAAAATAAATAAAATGACCATATATCCATCTTCAGAAACTATTATATATTGTCAACTTTCCATGTGTATCTATTTTTTCTTCTTTTTACTTTTCTTACTAGTTCATTCATGAGCTTTTTGGGAGGGGAATTGATTGATTCATGAGGCCCTTTGGATGACCACCAAAAGACTGAACAATGTTGTTTTAGAAAGCTGATCTCTATTCATTAAATTTGTATGTGGGTATGAATCCAAATATTGAATTTGGGAGGATTATCAATGTGCTAGTCCACTGGAAAGAATGTGTGTTAATGTGCGTTAATCGTGCATTCAAAACCAGCCTAGATATTTAAGTCCAGTTCTTTAGTCAATAAAAGTGACTAAATCCTACTGTTTGAATGGTATTTGTGAAGTAGATCTGGTCCATCAGATAATATCTTCTGTTGAAAGCTGGTGACTAAGCCTATTCTATGTGAAATGTATGTTCTGTTTTGCATCCTTCAATCCTGGCCTTTGCACTATCCAAAATAGTGGACATTTTGGCTGACTCCATGCTTGTGCATTTAAATTTCCTTCCAAGGAAAGCACGGTACATGCGCAAGGGTCTCTCTTCCAGCCTTGCAACCAGTATGTAGCCATGGTATCTATATTGGAAACAGATTTCTAGAGCACAACAAACCTGTACTGCAGTGTGGATGCACCAGGCGGAGCCTTGATCACTAAATTAATGATTCTGGAAATGTCATCTCTGACATATGAAATTTGAATTATTTAACCCATACTACATTTTGGGGACTCAAAGACTGGAGACCATGTTCGTGTTCCCTGAAATGTGAGTGCACACCTCATTAGGCAATCTTAATAGAGGGAGAAGAACAAATAACACACAGGATTTGCACTTCTCTTGATTAAGTCATGCCTAACAATGAAATGGATAATAGGAAATCTCACTTCTATACTTTAATAAAACAGCCTTCTGGCTTCCAGAATAACTGATAACTTAAGCTGAGCTAAGCAATTGCAAAGTTATGGAGCCCTTTAAAGAATCAAAACATCTTCCCTTCTCAAATATCTCTCTAGATCGTTGCCAGGTATTGTCAGTAGACTGTAGAAGTGCCTGTGCTTAAGACCAACTAGACAGAGGTATCTGACAGTGGTGTGACATGCCACAGCAGACCTGTTTGTAGCGGGAAGCCAGTAGCAGAGCTCTGCAAGATGAGGCCTTGCAGAGTTCTCTCAGCTCCAGGGATCAGAGTCAGGAAAGGGGACCAAGAGCATTCTGCTCATGTTTAATGTTTGTACTGAATCTATAAAGGATCTGGGTTTCTGTTCCCTGTAGGAATTCTTAAGAGAATTCCCACAGAGAACACAAGATGTGGTGGGTGAATGAATAATAGGAATATGTGAAAAACAGGAAAAAATTTCTGTGACTGCACCAGAAACAATTACTTGACTATGGTTTTATATAAACACATGTTTATATATATATGTGTGTTTATATATATATGTGTGTTTACGCATATACACGTACACATTATAGACATATGGATTATGTCTCAAATATCACATTTTTCCTGAACTTAGTCCTGATGTCAGTTATTTTGCTATATATACTTACCATTTTACTTTAAAGAGTAGTTCAAGATAAATTTTTTTTAAAGCATTTTTAGGATTAAAGAGATCCCACATACATTCTTTACAAATGCGTGACAATTTTTCTTTTCTCTGCTCCCTGTGTTTTGAATTTTTCTTTCCTCTACTCCCATACCCATTAGAAAGGCCATGCATTTAAATTTAGCATCCTAGATTATCTGGCTGTGCTGAGGACTTTAGGATCAATTTCATTAAGTTGGATTAATGGCATCTGACTTTCTCTATGGTTGCAAGTTGTCCTAATACTTTGTAAAATCAGGCTAACTACATTATAATGGCCACTTAAGTGACTTTATTTTATTGTGGTATTTGTAGCAAGACCCCATTTTCCAATAAAGTTTTCATTCTTAGGCTCCCCAGTAACCAACAAACCAATATTTTTTAATTGCCTTTTCTAAGTGTGTGTTTCCCCATGTGTTCTCTCTCTTCTTGATGCAATCTAAATTTATAAAACAACATATGATATCCCAAAGTAAGGGTGTACAAATAAGTCTATACTGATGCCATTATGGTAAGCAACTTTGCTATTACACTCGTTTCCTCATCCTGCATTTTGGAGGATACCAAGTTACCACAGGTCACTTTGAGACTAGTGGCAGTGTTGAGATAAGGGGTATTTCAGAGGTAATGGTCTTGTTCTGCAGCATCAGCTTAACCTTGAACCTACAATAAATTCAGGTTGACTTACCTTCTTTCTTTTGATGTTTGACAAGATTTGCATCATGAAAATGAACACCGTGACAGTGACAGGAAGCGCAAAGCCTAGGACACACCCTGCTATATGGCAATGAGTCCAGTGCAGGGTCCCTGTGATGGTCAGGGCTGGAGCACAGGGTGCACAGGGAGAGGCATAGGGTGCTGGGCTGGTTCAGCCTGGGGAAGAGGAGGGGAAGGGAAGGTCTTTCTGCTGTCTGCAACTGCCTGGTGAGAGGCTACAAAGAGGGAGACAGACTCTTCTCAGAGGTGCATGATGACAGGACAAAAGAATTCTCAATAGATACAAGTGAAAAAAATGTTTACTAGGAGGTTGGTCAAACTCTGGCTGCTCAGAGAAACAGTTGGATCTCCATCCATGGAGGTACTCAAAACTTGACAGGACAAAGCAAAAAGTAATCTATTAAACAGCCCTGACCGGAGCAGGGATTTGGACTAGAAGAACTGCAGAGATCCCTTCCAATCTTTGATTTATGTTATATTATTGTGAATCTTTGATTTATGATATATTATTTTATTCTACTTTATATTCCAAGCTTTCTTAGGAACAGTCACAGGCATAATCCCATATTTGTACTTTCTATCTTGTATAGTGTTTTTGTATAAAGAACTGTTTTACGTTAATAATTCCAAGACAATATGTATTGGGTTTTTTTTAGTTCCCCCTGTGCTTTTTTTTTTCTTGTTCATATGATTCTCATATATTACTTTATGAATGTAATTACAACTGAAATGAGGTCATAAGGAGGCTTCATTTCCATGAAAAATCCAAACCCAGATTACTAGGTTTGTATCTGAATTTAGAGATGAAACCTTTACTTGGAGAATTTGTGAATTCAGAACTGAGCTTTCTAAAAAGCAATATAACTCATCTGGATCTATAACACTTTTTTTTTAATTTTTGTTTTTCCCTTGTGGTCAGCTTATTCTGAGTGTAGGGGCAGAAATCTGCTATCATCTCCTTATGTGAAATAAAAGAAATTGAATTAGAAATAACTGTTACCTCTCCCTTTGTAACTCTTTGTATTCCAAATATCTTTTAGACCTCTAGTATAGCCTACCTTCTTAAGAAATATGTGGTAAGCATAGATCAATCAGATGTCCAGGTTTCCTCCTTCAGAGTAGAGATGACTTGTAGGTCATGGCAGACTTCAGTTCCATGAAAGGAGTAAAGACTTTGCATCACCTCCATATATTTTATAACCAGGTGCTACATGAAGGTACAGTAATCTGTTGTGGAATGACTCGCTTTAAACCTCACTGGATAGCAAAGGAAATTTTTATTCTCTCAGGATGATACATTGAAATGAATCAGAATAACCTTAATATACAGCATGAGAGAAATGCGCATCAAAGTTAGGAGTTAATTCTAAAAAATTCTTGTTGCCCTAAAAGGAAAAATACTTTTGGTTTTCAGAACTCAGTACAGACATAGATTTATATGTATGGGTTTTCATAACAAGTGTGTGTTCCACAGTCTACTTCCACTAGGATCAGATCACATCCCTGAGATTTATGATGGAACCATAATGCTATTGCTTTATCTTAATGTCAGAGATACAGATTAATTTATCATCTTGTGACTTTGGAAAAAAAGGAGGAAGAAGTGTGGTTAATGGAGTTCTGCTCTTTCATCTGATGGAAGCCTTGAATGCAGTTACTAGAGTCTAGTAGAGAAGTTATTGCCTGTAGGTAAAACCAGTTCCTGTTACAGAGGAACGGGACAGTATGCAGCATTGGTTAAATCTTGCACATTGTCTGACTGGAGTTGGTAGACATAAAGATATGCTTATGCATCTTGAGACAACTTCAGGTTTCTCAAAAAACAAGTCAGAGTTTAAACATCAGGCTAAAGGAAAGCATTTATTTAATGCTTATCCA
Organism: Mycteria americana; assembly: GCF_035582795.1. NCBI lineage: Eukaryota > Metazoa > Chordata > Aves > Ciconiiformes > Ciconiidae > Mycteria > Mycteria americana. Next base: position 64,770,249 of record NC_134396.1, read on the forward strand.
TAGACTGTCATTTAAATGTTTCAAAACAATTCAGTAACTCTGGAAACCAGCAGCATGGCCACTACTGTTGGGAACTGCAAACCAGCCTTTCTTTTGAGGGAAGCAAGTTCATGATTATGAGCTCTGTCAGTGTCCTAGCACTCCCTTTGTGTAGTCTAAATGCCCAGCTGGAACTGAAGGCTCTGAGTGGGATGCAAGCTTGATGAAGAACAGCATCACATGGATAATTCCTGTTTGGGAACCTGTGCCCGTATCAGACTACATAGAAAATTTCAAAAAAATTTCCTACCATCCTATAGGCTGTCCACATGACTGACTGAGGTTGTGATCAATCTCCATATAGATTGATAGATCTAGTGATAGTGAGTCTTATAAGTTTTTCAAGTATATGGCTATTTTTTTTCCATTTATTTTCTGCAAAACATACAATTGTTTGAAATGTCCCCCTTCAAAATTGGAACCCAGTAATTGTGGAGGAGCTGGTTTGTACTGTAATGAATACATCTTCTTGAACAGTGAAATGTTCTCCTTGAAACAGACTATTGAGAGCTTTGTTTGGTAATGTTCTTTTCATAAATGATACATTCAATGCCCTCTGTTTATTACACATGAAATTTCATTCCTCATATAGCACAGAACTATGCAAGATATTACTACACTAGAAGGGCACCCACTAATTATCTTTAATGAAGACTTTTGTGAAGGTCTCTGTTTTAATGTTGTATTAAAGAAATTTAAAATTAACTTCAGCTCCTAAGAACCTGCAGTTTATATTGATAGCTGAACACTGCTAGCCCAACTATTAAAAAGTAAAAAGATTTAAAAATCATTTGTTCTGGGACTATTTAGCTTTTGTTATCTGGTTAAAAAGGAAAACCATTTGGCTTGGTCCTTTAATTTATCCTAACTCTTCCCCTAGTTTTAGGTTGTTGGTTTGGGTTTTTTTCCTTTTTAATCTGACTAAAATTCCTTTTTAATCTTTAAAATTTCTGAAGAAATTTTTTAAGAATCATTTGGCATGTTTTTTTGAGGTACATGCCAACTGTCATGAAGATAATCATAGCATTACTGTTGCAACATCCTTTTTCCCAAAATCACCAGCCAATCACGTAGATATTATGGTAGGGTCCATTAACAGCAGGAAATGGTGTACTTCTTGATCACCTCCTTTTTAAAGGCCATGCTGTACTTAAAATCCTCTTTAATTAAGCTGCTAGACTCAGACAGCAAAACTTTTTTCCAGTTCTTTTGTTTCAGGTGATGATTGTTTAATGAAAGAAATAGGAACAACTGGGTCAGTGGTGACCAGAACATAGGACTCTTCCTTTCCAAATCACTGAGTCATGCTCACATTGGCATTTTTCCCTGTGAGAAACCAATATTCTTTGCTGAACCAGTGAAACTGCTTCAATAGGAGGGACCTTTTTTTTCCCTTTTTGTGACTAGTCAGAGCAGTAAATCGCTTCTTTTCAGGGATGAAGAGAGGGAATATGATCTGACAGTCAAGAAAAGACCATGGAAGGTGGACAAAGAAGATCAATAAAACATAGAATGTGTCTTCTCTCTCGACAAAATGTGCAAATCTCAGAAAGAGGCAACTTGTCTTTTCCTTTCACTTGTAAATCTGTGACTGGAATGCTTCCATCAACTTCGTTCCGTTTGGTTTTAGGCTTCCAATTCCACCTTCTTGACTTGCTTTAGTGCTTTTCAGATTTTTATTGAAGACTGATTATATGTCAGAAATATATGGTAGTAAGAAAAAAAACTGGCATAAAAATACCCAACTATTAAAAAAGCAAAATCAGAATAATCAAAACAGCTTGGCTGCTCCAAAATTATTTTCTTCGGAAGACCGGTAAGCAATATTTTTAATTTTGAAGGTTAGTAATGGTGGTTAGAAACATGTTTGTCTGGTTCATGGTTTTGCAGATAGTCATTCCTTTAGATTAAGCTCTTGCTTTACTGCTAGTCAGGGACAAGTCTGTCCAGGAGCTGCACATGGCGAGTTGTACATGGCTTAGCTAGCACCAGCCGATTAGTTGTGCCCTTCTGCTTGTCTTTACAGAGGTGCAGGCTGGAGTCCACACAGCCATCCCTCCTCATCACTGCAGACAGAGACACTCATGCTAGTCACACTTGCATCTGGTACCGGGTTGCTCCCTCCTCGAGGGCCATGTAGACTAGCCCAGTTTGTAATGGCTTTTACTCACCTTGACTTTTATGGGAAGGTGACCCATTGGTGAAACGCTTTTTTCTGTTGTCAGTTTTCTTAGTCATCTGCTTCTGTCCTGATAACAATTTAAGATACCTTATTTATCTTCTCTCTCTGATTGAGGAATTTATATTCTGTGCGACACTAAAAGAAAACAGAAATAATCCTTTCAGACACAGAATTACGCAATATTTTGTAGCCAAACTTGAGACTTTGTAGCCAACTTGGTTGCTGCATTCAGCAAAATTTCATGCTAATATTTCTATTCTGTTTGTACTTCAGAATGCGAAGGAGAATGTGTGCTTGTGGTGTATTAATATGTATATATGTGTGTGTGTAGGGAGAGAATTCAGTATTAAAAGGAAGGCAACATAAAAGGGCTACATGTAAAATACATGATACAGAAACAGAAGTCGTCTGTACTTTAACCAATACACATAAGAGACCTTTACTTCTTAAGCAACACTTATAGTGTTAAGCAATGTAATCGGTATGCCAGTTAATAACTGCAATGAATGATGGTGTACTTCAATCCTGGTAAAAAAAAATCCTTACATTTGTTCTTTTTCATGGGTATTTTGGGGTGGGGGGGGAGTTGGATATGAAGTACATATGGGTCAGCAATCCCCAGGAATGAATACAGCTTGTGGTTTTACTGAAAACCCCATTAAAAACAATTTATTTTCCAGAGATAGATCTATCAAATATTAATAAACTTTTGTTATTTATTGAAGAAAGAATTTCTCAAGGTTATGGAACTAGGTAGAAAACTATTAACTAAATTAGTCCTAGAAACAGAGCCCAGTTCTTCTGGTGCCTTTAGGATGCATTTCAGTTGTTGTTTCACTTTAAGGTAAGTGGTGTTTTGTGTACAATATTTGCCATTTCATGAGCTCAGTAGTAAATGAAAAAAAAAAAGGTGATTAAAACCCCCAAACATGCCAGTATTTCTCTCTTTGTACCATGAGGATAGGATCATGGTCTTTTGAGGAGTGGTGTTTTAGACAGCCTGGGATCTCTGATTAACCAGGTCCCAAGTCTTTATTGTTGTACGCTTTGTGAAGTTTTTGTACTTACGGAAAGCATAGGCCATCTATGATCATGTAGCACTGGTGCACATGACTTCACAAGGGATTGCCTCAGACTATACTGGTTGAAACCACTAGTCCCTAACAGCGTGGGACTATCATCTGCTGTATTTAAACTCCATTTCCAGCCACATATTCCCTTGACTAGTCTCTGGGAAGTAAGTGATAGAAAAAGCCACATGCAGAAATTAAATACGTAGTCCCTGAGACTTTGAGTGGCAGGAATGCCAAAACAAAATAACTGGAATATCCAGTTATTTTATGGGGATAACATGGTAATATTTTGTACAGTTTTAGAGCTATTGGGTTTCCTTAGCTTCTTTTACAGGAGCTTTTTGAAGCTCTCCAGGATGCAAAGCCCACAGGCAGATGAACTGTATGTATTTACACAGGTTAGCATGAGCGGCTGTCTGGAAACATCCTGGCTGTGCAATCAGTACTACGTGGGGAGGAAAGGCAATAAAGCCCTCTGTGGCTTGCTCAGCTGCTCCAGAGAAGAAAAGTAACTTAATATGAGTCACCTTGCATCAGTAGTTACAAATTTCAGATGTTCCTAAGCTTTGATCCTGACCCAGATGCCAGCTCCTCTTGCACCTTTCTGTAAAACTGTCCACTTCCATCTCTCCAATTGTATTACAAAATCAAAAATGCTTGCTGGCTTCAGGCTGTAGGAAGACAAATTAGCTGATATTTTTGAAATGTTTTCCAGAGCATTATGCTCACATAAGATACATCTTTTGTCACTGCTAAATATTCAGCACATGTCCACATTGTTACAGCAACAGGATTATAGGGATTTGGTCAAAGGTAGCGTGGGGTAGAAATAGTTTAGCAGGTGTGTCCAGGAGGAAATTAATTTCATCCCATTAAATCGTTCAATAACAGAATAGAGGTGCTAGCAGTCCTCAATTTTTGTGGTGGATTTTTGCCCTGTAAAACACATTATGCTGCTTACTGAAAGTAAATAGAGCTGCATGTCTTCAGTAAGCATATGTGTATCATCTCTCACTAACAGATGATACACCAGTGCACTGAAAGAGGGGTATTCCCTAAAGGAACCGGAGATTATTTTAGAATAGTTTCTCTTTTCTATTAAGCACAATAATTAATAAAGTACCTAGACTGACATAACAACTCTCAGCATCTGTTCTCTAACCTCTACAGAGCAGTAAAACATGCATTACACTGAAGTTAGGTATTATCATCAACACCTGCAGTTCCTTACTTTTTTATAATATAAAAAGCCAGCAACCAGAAAGTAATTAGAAATGCAAATAGAAAACTGTGAGTGATACTCTGTCAGGGGATGAGTAATACAGGACAAATCATCAATTAGACTATGCTTAGGGCAAATTTAGGACAAATGCTGGGGGCTGGGGCAAGAGAAAAGAGAGGGAGAGAAAGTGGAGAAAGAGAATTTTTTAAAAAGTTGTTAATGTCCTAAAAGCCCTTTTTTTTTTCACTGAAGTGTCAATGTTTGCTTTAAACTACTCAATGGCTCCTCTCCAAATTTCAAAAATTCATTTTCTTCTATATAGTGATGCAAATCTATTTTTGCTTAAAAATATTATTTCTTAAATTACTACTCAAATTGGTATCTGAAAAATAATGAAAAAAATCTGGTGGAAATTAGTATGACTTTTTAAAATTTTGTTTTTCTTTGGGAAAAACCCAAGTCCTTAGGTCTTCTATTTCAGTAAAGTCATTAACTACAGAATCAGCATTAGGTACCCTTAAAATTTTGTTTCAGTCTTTGGCTAAAATGTGCAAGATTATTTTAGTTTCAATTAATGAATATCTTGGATTGTAATTTTAGAAAAAATTCATGCATTGTGACTGCAATAAATCTCATTAGAGATGACAAATTACATATATATGTATACATATATAAAAGACACTAAATGTATATGCTTTTAAGCATATAAACCTTCTATGGTAGGAACATATCATTGAAATCAGGGTAACTGTATCAGATGAGAGAGAAAATCATTGTTTGGACTCTGACCTTGTCTGATTGGGTGACTGTACTTGTCTGGGTCTTGTCTTGCCTGGGTGCTTATGCATTATATTTGTTCATATGCTCAGTGTCAAAGGCATGACCAAAGCCATCAGGAAATTTTTGGATTGTTAGGGATTTTGTTTACTTTGTTTGCTTATCTGTTTGCTTTTTGCATTTTTCTGCAGTATGATCATTTCTTCTGCAGCAACTGATCACCACAGCACCCATCCATATCTCATATAATTAGTTGCCTATCTTGTATTACTGACACTTCAGCTGTAGTGAAAAAACAACATATCTGAAAACTAGGGTTCAGAATAATTTTTTTTTACAATGTGATATATATTTGGAGGCAAATGGGATAATATGCTTACAGTCAAAGTACAGTTTGATTGGGAGGTAGGTAATGCATAGATCCATGTACAAAAGGAATTTTATGTTCCTTAGTGGAGACATGTTTGACAAAAGCTCTCTCTGCTGATAGCCAAAAATTTTGGCTTTTAGAATTTGTTTCTGAATTCTTTAGACTAATCTTCTGAACAGATAAGGTATACCTTAAAAGCACTGGTGTTCCCTTGAAAGGAAATGGCTCAAAATGTTTAGGAAAAATCTACAGAAATAATGGGATTGTAATGGTAATCAAAACAGGAGCTGGTGTGACAGTTTTGCTAAGTTATGGGATTTTTTTAATCAAAAGATATACTTTTGAGCTACTTCTTTTCTATGTGAGTAATCCACATTTCATAAAAAAGTATCCACTCAAAGGCAGAGTTAAAAGTGATCAAAGATGCTGTACTGTTATAATGAATAGTGACGTAATGGTGTTACTACAGCACAAGTGCCTCCCTCCAAGATCTTGTCAATGGCAAGAGGTCTAACTTTTTCACCTCTGCAGTGGTTAATAGAAAAAAATCCATCAAATTGAAGTTGTCCAAGGTATCTTTATTTTGTTCACATCCATCATACAACAATGAGCATTATTATGTGTTTGGATTATTATAATGACTTTAATTGTGTGTTGATGTCATATTGAAAGTTTATGCATGTATACTGGGATTTCTTCCATTAGTTTCTTGCATTCAAGTTGATTTTTTGTTTGTTTGTTTGTTTGTTTGTTTTGTTGATTTGGATTTGTAACCAACCAGGGTGTCTGAAAAGTTGTTTCTGACTTGTGGCTAGAGACCAACTTGCACCATGTTCTGAACTTTATTGACAGTGTATGTCAATAAACAGAACTATTCTGGAGAGTTGCTGCTGCCAACTGCCATTGTACTTTACCTGTATTTGCAAACAATAGATGACAGTTACCTTTCATGAATGCAAATGACGATATAAAGAGGAAAAGATAAAAAACCAAAAAACCCAACATCTGAAATGTCTCTTTTTCAGATGTTAAAAGTAAAATAATATGTTAGCCACTGAGAAACTTCAGTATTTCATAGGTACTGTAGAGAGGGTGCATATGAACATACTTCAAAGAAGAAAAACATACACAGCTCTAAGATTTCTCATGTATGATTAATACTCAGGTCTGAGTATTATTTAATCATATTGTGAGTCAAAAGTACTAAAAATGCTTTTGATTTTCACGTGATACGGGCTTGCAAAGGCATTACACTGTTCAAAACAAGCTTTTCATATATGAGCTCCTTGATACAGCTCTGTTCAGGGTTGAGCTGCTGGTTTAAAAGTTATACAAATTATAGCTTCTTACCCATGAAAGCACCCCTGGATTTACTTGGATCAAGATTGTGACCCCTCTGGTCCGAATTTTTATAAAAACCTACTTAATATTCTACAATTTGTCTGTTGTATACAATTATGCAATAATTTTGAAATGAATACTGAGAAGTAGACCTGTGTTTGTGCATGCCCAGGTTTAGCTTCTGAATGGACTTTCCAGCCTGCAATTAGTTCTCTGTGTGAGTTTAATCATCTACCTATGTCTTCACCATTATTGATTAAATCATTGATTGAAGTAATTTGTTATGTTCACCCAGCTCCAAGCATTTGCCATAACAAACCCTGTAAGGCTGACAATATAAGTGCCAGCTAAACTAAAGTACTTGGAAGTAGAACTATGTTCAATACTCTGATTTTATTTTTCTTCTACAGAGATTTTTTCTGGTTGGTTCTATAAGAACAGCTTTCTCGAAGATTAGCTTTGCAAAAGTACTGAAGGTCTTTGTGATAGTGACCTTTTTATTAACTGGGGAAAAAAAAAAGAAAAAGACTTATTTTCATGGCACCTGATCTTTTTAATTCCATCTTAGACCTGATGGCACAAAACATTTATCCTAATTTGAATAGCACCTACTGAAAGGACTGAGGATGTTGTTTCTCACCAGGAAGAGAGAAATTTGCATAATACAAGAGATGTATTCTAGCTGGAGATGAAGGAGGGAGATGAAACGATGCGAACTACATTATCAAATTTCAATTAATATGCTTTTCCCCCATTTTTAATGAAAAAAAAATTTAGGACTGAAGGCTTTTTGGTGCCAGTTTTTGTATTTGTTGTAACATTGAAAGGAATGGCAGCACACAAACAGTATTGTAGAAAAAAAGTCATTGCAAGGGTGTAACTTCAATTCGGTGACTGTCTTCCCTCTTCATGCAGCCGTGGCTTTGTAGTACTGATTTTTCTTTCTTTGTACTGCACTGTTGAGATGAAGACCTACAAGATATATGGTTGCTAGGAGCAACTCATTGCAGTAATGCTTGTAGCAGAACTAGCAAAATTAATTCTTATTTCAGAGGAATGTCTTTAAATGTCAAGGGCACTTTCGTACGGTTGTGGGGTCTCAAGTACATTACAGTATCATAAAATCATGTGGAGTTTTCATTCTAAGCTTTTTATTTTTCCTTCAGCACTGTACTGGGTCTGGCTGGAATGGAGTTAATTTTCTTCATAGCAGCCTGTATGATGCTGTGTTTTGGATTTGCAACTGAAATAGTGTTGCTAACACACTGGTTTTGGCTATTGCTGAATAGTGCATGCACAGTGTTGAGATTTTCTTTTTCCACACTCTGCACCCACAGTGAGCGGGCTGGGGGGACACAAGAGATTGAGGGGGACACAGATGGGACAGCTGTCCCCAACTGACTAAAGGGCTACTCCATACTGTATAATGTAACGAAATGTATGTTAAGCTAATCAGTAAGAAAGAGAATGTACATTTTATTAAATAACTTTATTTTGTACAGTATATAATTTTTATTGAGTGTGTTGTGTTTTCTTTAAGTCTGTAAAGCTTCACACAGTGTTAGCATTTGTTCTGCTACAAAAAAAAAATCTTTTCTCTGACATCTAAGACCAGGTAGAGGAACGAATATCTTAATGTTTAGTTATAACAATATACTGGGGTAGAATTAAGAGGATAGAATTAATTTTCTTAGGATAGAATTAATTTTCTTCCTAACAGCTCATACAGTGCACTAGGATTTTTGACCAAACCAGTACTAATAACACATTAATGTTCTAGCTTTTGCTGACAGTGTTTGCATCAAGGCCTTCTCTATTTCTCACTGTGTCCCACCACTGAAGAGACAGGGGGGTGTGCAGTAGACCAGGAGGGGACACAACTGGGCAGATGAGCCAAAAAGATATTCCATAACATAATGTCATGCTCAGCAATAAAAGGGAAAAGAGAGGGCTTTAGGGGGATTAGCCATCTTTTGCTCAGCCACTGGCTGGGCATCAGTCTACCCATGGGAGTGGAGAGTGATTGCTTTTGCATCACTTGTTTTGTTTTGTTTTCTTCTCTCTTCTTCCACTTATCCTTCACTGTTTAAATAACTTTGTTTGTATATTTGTTTGTTTGTTTTATCTCGACTTGTTTTTTTTCTTCCTTTCCTCTTTCCTGTCCCACTGGGGATGGAGGGAGACATGAGTGAGCAGCTGTGTAATGCTTAGCTGCCCCCCGGGGTTTACCCACAACAAACTGATTCTTAAAAATGTAAATACTATATGGGAGAACCTTGACTTAAACACGAAACTGAAATTTATTAAAATGAGTGACTGGGTGTTCCCATACAGTTTTGAAAAAAACCCAAACAAACAAAAAATGAAAAAGTGAATAATTTCTTTAATTCTACAGCTGATTAGAGTCACACAGACAGGAGTAATTTACCCATTTTTATAACTACATAGAAAAATATATTTACAGGAAGGTAAAAAGCAATTCAAAATAGAGAAAGCAACAGACAGCCTGGAGGAAATACTTTGGCTGTTCCCCACTGTAGAAAGGATGATTAATGAGTATTCATGTCTGCTTCCGAAAACTGGCCATTAAGCTGCATGTCTACAAAGTTTACATCATTTTTTATTCCGTCTTTCTTTCAATTTGAGAATTGTAGATTCATAAATGTCTTGAAGTATTCCACAAATGTAGAATTGATGCCTGCTATCATACTGCTTTTCTGGATTACTCATCTATGTCACTCATCTTTCTTTTTTTCTCTAGCATCATCATTATTGCTGTACATACTAGAAATCCATGGAAGAAACTAAAGTACCCTCAGATTTACAAGAGAACTGGTGACTACCAGGAAATGCAGTTCTAGTTGGCAGAATGATAAATAGGCAATGTTTTTAGGAAAACTTTTGGGTTTTATAGGTTAATGTTTTAGGAAAACCCATTTAGGTTAATGTTTTTAGGAAAAGACAATTGGTTTGATGGTCAATATTGTTAAGTTGCCATTTCTGACAATGTGGATGGTAAGAAAAACTTGTGGGAGTGTGAAGTTCAGTTGGACATTAGAAGCATCCCATCTTAGGCTGATAGAGCTGATTTCCAGGCTCACGGTAGGCACAGGTGTCTTGTCCCACTCAGTGGGTTGTGAGATGGGTGAATCTTTTCGATTCCCCGGTGGTTTGTGTACCGACAAAAGCCAATCTCTGCTTGGCAGAGCCGCGTGGTCGGTAGAGTCACGACAATGACCCAGAGGAACAGGCTGGCCAGCAACTTTATTCACTGGCGAATTCCACAAACGGACAAACTTAACGAACTGGAGAGCTCAATGAACGAACAGAGGCGATTTGGCAACGGAGCTATTTTCCGGGCAACCCGTCACAATTTATCCCAAACTTGCACATATATATATATATAGGAAGAGCAGGGGAAGAGAGAAGCGACAAAAGGAAAGGAAAAGAGAGGAGAAAAGAGAAAGAAAAAGTATCACCCCCCTTGGATCCTGTGATGACAATGACAGACATGGCAGTCCTCCAGTGGTGAGCGTGTGCGCGCGGTTCCCTGGGTGGGGTATGTCTTTTCTACGCTAATCCCCGCCTCCAGGTACGGCCCTTCAGGACTTACATGGTTCTTGTTCTAGAAAGTTCTCCATCTTCTGCGCAGGCGCTGGGGGAGGGGGTGGTCGTGAGGGGTCTCTCGGGAGGTTGCAAGCCCCTTCCTCAGATCAACTCTGTGTGACCTCTGGCCATAGGTGGTACGGTCCGGCGGAACCCGGAACTGCGCATCCTCCGACGCGCTCTCCATGTCCCGCACGTCCTGCTCCCGCTCTCGCTCTCCCCCACCCCGTGCTCGCCGACCTGCCGTCGCCAGGCAAATGCTGCCTCGCCTCACCACAATGTTTGAGACATTAACTCTTTCAGTCTCTCACAACAGGTGCTTTAGTAAATGTTTATAGATACAGTCATAGATACAGTCTACAAATGTTAAATGGATTTTACAAGCCAATATATACAGATCTATTCAGGTCACAGACAGCTACTTTCTGCTCACACTGGGAGACAAACACTTGGGCTAGAGATTCAAGAGTGTTAAAGAGCAGCTGTTTCAAATCCTTCTTACCTAAGACAGCATGTTGACTGAAAAAGTAAATGGAGCTGTAGGAATGAAAGGCTCTGGAACAAAGTCCCTCAAGGATCTGAAGAAACACAGAAATGGCCAGGGATATGAGTATAGTTTTTCAGTGGCTTCCATCTTGCCTCTTCAGGACTTTCCTGCCCTTTTGTCACCTGGAATAAGGAGTTTCTTCCAGGAAGAATGAGACACAACAGCAGTGTAAGCTTCAGAGACTCACCAGAAAAGGTTTTTTTTTTCTGTAACCAAGTGAAAAGCTAGACTCTTCCCACATGTAAAGCACTTTTCACAGCTGAATTTACCAGTACTTTTCTGCATCATTATTATCTTTTCCTCTCAGAAGGTTTTTGTTATATTTTCTACCATATATTCCTATAGGCTGTGGCCTAACTTTTGTTTCAAGGCTTAGTTCTTGTTTGCTGCACTATTTCTTAGCCCCATACATACAAGGTAACTTTCTTGATTTTTTCAGTTGGTTTTATTTCTTCTTGCTATGTTTTTGAGTACTAGTCCTGCGTGTAATTCTAATTTCTACTGAATAGTGCTTCTGCAGTTTAAATTCTGTGTTTAGGCACTTTAGTTAGGTGGAGGCTATAAGTTTGTTGTTATTATCTTCCTCTTCTTTCGCCTGTGTGATATGTTCTGCTTTTCTGTTTTGAAAAAATAGTTTCCACTGGTGGCCCCTCAAAGCACTTTTGTGCCTGAGTCCATTTGGTAAACAATCAGGCTGAGGAGAAACAGAATACATAATTCATCACAATTCCAGAATATGTCCCTTCAAAGCCAGGATGATCCAAACAAATATGTTTTTGGAAAAGTTTTTTTAAAAAAATAAAAAACAAAACACAACAAAAACAAACCCTACCCACTCACCTTTCTTTCTTTATTGCTGCTAGAGTAAGAATTTGCATTAAAACAATCACAGGTTTGTCTTTTCTTAGGTTTAATTATGAAAGCTGTGCACTCAGGATGTTGCATGTGTTGTCCAGCCTTATAAGTGAAGGAAAAGGCAAAGTGGATGAATTTTTTCACTTCAAATTTGTAGATTAAGTGGTTTTCCAGGTTCTCCACTGCTTGATCTGCTGGTGTGTACTCAGACTTCCCCTTCTGACAAGATAACAATTCACGTATTCAGAGGTGTGTACCTTCTACCTGTCAAAACATGGCATTGCTCTCCTAGAGCTTGGAGTAAATGGCAGAGCCATTTTTGCTGATTCATTTACATTGCTTAAACCTCAAAGAGCATTTTGCTTTGAAACAGGAATCTGTGTTATGTACCCTCAGAAACGTGTCCCAGATAATCTTACCAATGAATAACTGTTACCAGTGGAGAAAACAAAGGTGAGGTTATTGCCATTGTTCTGAGAAGAAGGGTCCATGTACAAATGCAAACAAAAGCACAAAAGTTGAAAATTTGATCATGAGAGATGATCTCCTTTGGGCCTGCTTGTGTGTATATGGTGACTGTTTTGTTTCACTTCTCCATTGTGTATTAAATGCTGAAAGTCTTAAAATGTGTGCCTGAAATTCATAAAATTTTGGCTCATGAAAAATTATAAGAGTCGACAGGACGTTTGTTTTGGGCATTCATGTGGGACTGGAAGCTTAGTAAACAACATAAAAATAGACCACTGGATTTTTGCCTATACTGTTTTGATAATCTGTTTATACTATTGTTCATTGTTTGACATCCAAAGTCAGTAACTCCTGTCTCCTATTCTTTTACCTCTATAAATTTTAGGCTCTCTGGTAGGCACTGTCTTTTATGCAATTTCTTTCACATACACTTTCTTGAATATAGCTGTGGCACAAATAGTCTGTGTTCCCATGAATATATTTTATCAATATCTGTTCTTAAATACCTCTTATGCCATACAGACAATAGACAGGGAGTAGATCATTAACCTTCATCCATCTTGTCTATTAAGCAGAATATACCGGAGAAAGGGATACAGGACACACATGTAATGGCTACATAACCTCCCACCACTTGCACAAAACTGATAATCAAGACAAAAACAACAATAACTACTATCCCAGTCATTTTAAGCCTTTGATTTGCAGTGCTCATCAGGATGACGATGTTTCACTTTTCTGGTACACGGCATAAGAAACCATGGAAATAGAGCAGCTGCAGAGAGCCTTTGGAATGACATAGGTACCACCTGGTCCATGAATGCCAAGCTCCTGCATCCTTTTGGATTTTCTTTTTACTGTCCAATTGTGTCCCTGTGTACTGCTGAGAGACATGGATTGCTGCTGTTGTTTTATTGATTCCTTCATGGAAATTGGAAAGTTGCCATGATAGTCTTTGTTCTTGTCCTTTGTGTTTCTTTATTCTCTGACTGGGACACCAATAGTTACTAGGCTGTTTTAATTTGCTGTCTGTATGTCCTATACCCAAACAGCTTGGTTTGTCTTTTTCCACAGGCCTTGGAATAGACTATAATTCAGTGTAGTTCTGGGAATATTTCTGAGAAGGACTTGCTGCTTTATTTGGAAAGGCAAACTCTGGTCCCAAACCAAGTGGTCATTCTATTTCTAAGTGCTTGGTTCCCTCCTGCCATCTCAGGCCTTTATTTCTGTTTGTGCCTTTCATCTGAAAAGACCTTCAGTCTTTTTAAATATTGCTTTCTTATAGATCTGGTACATCATAACTTAAAGCTTTGCAAAGTCAGTTTTACTAACATAGACAATCCTACAGATTACAAGACAACTTTTAAAACAGACTGATGGAAAGATATTTTGCTATCTCTTGCTGTCTTGTCAGGTATCTATTGCTCAGCTACAAAATTGTAGCAATTGTATGTCAGCCTCATCCTGATGGCTGCTGAAGTCAGATCATCTTGGTTTCATTTGCTTCCATTGATGGAGGCATTGGACTTGAGCACTCTTTCTGTCTTACTGTGTTATAGCACTGAATTAGAACCCTATGTTTTGAACACTAACTTCTCAAGGAACAGGGTTTCAAACAGACATAAAAAGATGAAAAGACAAACAAAACATTGACTTTATTCTGTTCAAACTTAACAGTATCTGAACTGCTGTCTTTGAAGGACACGTGGTTTTGGTCTGGAAGCACAAAGCCAGCTTTTCAGTCTTCGAATTTTAGAGACAGTACATCGGGAACATCTGCTTAACTTCCAGCAGCCAGAATATTCTCCTTAATATGGAAACTCCCTCAGTATGGAAAATTACCCCAATATGGAAAACAGCCCTTCCTTGTCTCTTTTCTTCTATACTTTTCAGCTCCTATTTCACACTCATATCTTTCAGATCCATTGTTTCTGATATATTTAACTGTCATGTTCAGTTATGAACTATATAACAAACACCACTTACTGAAGATTAATTCCTCCCACATGGGGAATGCCACATGGACATGGATACAGATTTCCTTCTGAAGGAAACTAATTTTAAAACCATAACAAATCTGAGTAAGTTTTTGGGTTTTTTTTTAGAATTGGTACAGTTCTTTTTTTCCTTCCAGAAGTCTCCTGAATTATAACTCTTTCTCTCCTGCTTGTTTTTATTACCTGCAAATGTAGGATGAATTAGTCTAATATAATGCACATAGCACGTTTACTTACATTGCTGCTTTGCTACAGTCTTCATAGGCTTTTATATCATTGTACAATTGCTTATTTAGCAGACTGTGTACTGGCTTTCCTTCTGTTGTGGTTTAACCCCAGTCAGCAACTAAGCACCACACAGCTGCTCGCTCACCTGCCCCCGCCCCGCCCTGGTGGGATGGGGAAAAGAATTGGAAAAGAAAAAAGTAAAACCCATGGGTTGAGATAAAAACAGTTTAATAGGACAGCAGAGGAAGAGCAAATAATAATAATAATAGTAATTATGGAAGAATGTACAAAACAAATGATGCACAATGCAACTGCTCACCACCCACTAGCCAATGTCCAGCGTGTCCCTGAGCAGCAATCACTGCTCCCCGACCAACTCCCCCTCAGTTTATATATTGAGCATGACGCCATATGGTATGAAATAGCCCCTTGGCCAGTTTGGGTCGGCTGTCCTGGCTGTGCCCCCTCCCATCTTCTTGTGCACCTGGCAGAGCATGGGAAGCTGAAAAGTCCTTGACTTAGTATAAACACTGCTTAGCAACAACTAAAACATCAGTGTGTTATCACATTATTCACATGCTAAATCCAAGACACAGCACTATACCAGCTATTAGGAAGAAAATTAACTCTATCCCAGAGGAAACCAGGACACATATTTGTGACTCAATAGGTTAAAGCACAATAGAGATTTATCACCAAATCTTTTGGTTTTCTTCTTTTTCCTGGAGATATGAGATCCTGACAATAATTTCTACCTCTTTTACTTGCTCTATGCTAAGCAAAACTTTAAAATGGTGTGTATAGGTCCATCTTACAAAGTTCTAAAAATCACTTTAATAAAAGTAAAAACTGAGATATTAAAATACTCACCACTCTGTATCATTAAAAAGAACAACAGATTGGCCACTCTAGTGACTAGTTTTGTGGGTGTTTTGGGAGGCAGGGGGGATGTTCTCAAATTGCAAGAATGAAATGTATGTCTGAAAAGTGGACAATATCTTCGCTTTCAAAAGGTTCTTCATTTTCCATGTCTCCACCTAATGGAATCCTGTACAAGCTTCTACAAAAGCAGCATTAATTAGGCTCCAAAGGAATACATGAAAATGCCAGATGTCAAAGTAGAAATATTAGCAAAGCTGTTAAATGCATGAACAGAGGAAGGAATAGCCCTTAGCATAAAATACTGTGTGTTTAACTCACTGACAGGAATTACAGAAATGGAAGGTTTATTTTAGTTGAAGATCTGCCTTGGAGAACGGATTCTGCTAGTGAAGGCTAGAAATCCTTCCATAAGTCCCAAGAGCAAATAGCTATTTAATTCTTGCTGAGTTTTTAAATTATTTTTGCTGTATGTTTCTAAAAGATGCTGCTGCTAACAATGAAGTGAAATTAAAACACCTGCAGGTAATGCAAAATTCAGGCAAAGTCAAATCCTAGTTTGACATAAACATGTTGAACTCCAAAGGAGCATTGAAATTGTGCCTTTTTACACAAGATTCATGCTTAATATGCAATATCTGCATTACTTTTTTGTTTTTAAGGATCTGCAAATACTTTGCCATTACCAGTTATCCGACCATAATTTCTTAAGCAAGCAGGACCTTAATATGCTCTATGCAGAACTTCAGTATGCTCTTGTCCCATTTGGCTTTCTACAAAATTTGCCTGTCTGACTTGCAGCTGGATGCAAATCTAGTGCTACTGCCATTTACATAGAGAACATCCCACAGAAGAATAAGAAGAGTAGGAATGTGACCCAGAATTCTGCCTATGTCAGAAAAGCTTTGCTGTTTCAAGGTGATTGCTGAGTTAAGGTGGTCCCCTTCTAGCCATAGTCAGGAGCCCCTGTGTGAGTTCACCCCACCCATAGACCTGCTTTTGTCAAAAAGTATGCCTACACAAGTAAACCTTTGTGGAGTCTAAATCTGAAGTGTGCCTTTGCAGCTTAGGCACCAACATAGGAAGGCTAAAAATCAACATCTTTCATAAAAATTTATGTGACCACAGATTTGAATTAATAAAAACATGCCTAGATGATAGTAATCTGTGTTTGACCAAATACAATGTAAGGACTTGAAATGCAAACTCTGTCTGTGAATGCTCAGAGCATTAAAACAGAATCACACATTCACAGAATGGTTGAGGTTGCAGACAACTCTGGACATTGTATAGTCCAACTCCCTGCTGAAGCAGGTTCACTGTGATCAGGTTGTCCAGGATCGTGTCCAGACAGCTTTTGAATATCCTCAGGGATGGAGATTCCACAATGTCTCTGGGCAACCTGTGCCAGTGCTCGGTCACTCTCACAGTGAAAAAAAGCTTTCTGATGTTCAGAGGGAACCTTCCTGGTTTTTGTGCCTGTTGCCTCTTCCCCTGTTGATGGACACCAGTGGAAAAGACAATGGCTCTATCTTTACTCCCATTCATGAGATACGTGTATATATGCACAAGATCCCCCTCAAGCCTTCTCTTCTGCAGGCTGAACAGTCCCAAATCTCTCAGCCTTTTCTCATACGAGACATGCTCCAGTCCCATCGTCATCCTCATGGCCATGTGCTGGAGTAGAGGGAAGGATCACCTCCCTCAACCTGCTGGCAACACCCTTCCTAATGCAGCCCAGGATACTGTTAGCCTTCTTTGCTGCAAGGGTATATTGCTGTGTCATGTTCAACTTGGTGTCTGCCAGGACCCCCAGTCCTTTTCTGCAAAGATGCTTTCCAGCTGGTCTGACCCAGCCTGATTTGGTGCCTCCCCAAGTGCAGGATTTTGCATTTCTCTTTGTTGAACTTCAAGAGGTTTCTGCCAGCCCATTTCTCCAGCCTGTTGAGGTCCCTCTGAATGACAGCACACCCATCTGATCTATCAACCACTCTTCCCAATTTGTATCATCAGTGAACTTGCTGAGGGTACACTCTGACCCCTCTTCTAAATGATTCATGAACAGGTTAGGCAGTATTGGCCCCAGTATCCTCCCCTGGGATACACCACTAGCCTCCAGCTGGACTTTGTGCCATTGATCACTACCCTCTGATCCCAACAGTTCATGCAGTTTCCAAGCCACCTCCATGTCCAGTTATCTATCCCATACTTCATCAACTTGCAACAAAGCTAAAGTAAAGATGGATACTAGGAACAATTTTTTACAGCAGTGGACCATCTTTAAGATTCTTTCTTACTGAAATCTGTTTTATCAATAGATCAGAAAGGATTAACATGTTATTATATATAAAATATGTAAATCAGCTTTTGGAAGGCATTTTCTTCTGGCATTCTGGGGGTTCTTAGCTAAAACTGTTCAGTGTAATGAACAATGTTTAAAGCCATATGTCTGACCCTTGACATTTGTCTGTTTTGCAGAATGTATGATGTATTTCAAGTGCAACCAACAGCCGCCAAGTACAGTGTTCTCCAGCAGACACTGCAGTTTGCTAAGCCAGTTGTATTGCATTAACTTATGTGATTAGCCTTTAAAAGTTCTAACAATGGAGTTTTGAATATGAGCTTTACACTGACAGGCACTTTATGGAAGTTCTGTATATAATTTAACAGGGACTATATGGTGGTTTAACCCCAGCAGGTAACTAAGCCCCACACAGCCGCTCGCTCACTCCTCCCTGGTGGGATGGGGGAGAGAATCAGAAGAGTAAAAGTGAGAAAACTCGTGGGCTGAGATAAAGACAGTTTAATCAGGAAAGGAAAAACTGTGCACACAAGCAAAGCAAAACTAGAAATTAATTCACTCCTCCCCATGGGCAGGCAGGTGTTCAGCCGTCTCCACAAAAGCAGGGCTCCATCATGCATAATGGTTCCTTGGGAAGACAAACGCCATCACTCCGAAAGTCCCCCCCTTCCTTCTTCTTCCCCAGCTTTATATACTGAGCATGACGTCATATGATATGGGATATCCCTTTGGTCAGTTGGGGTCAGCTGTCCCGGCTGTGTCCCCTCCCAACTTCTTGTGCACCCCCAGCCTCCTTGCTGGTGGGGTGAGAGGCAGAAAAGGCCTTGACTCTGTGTAAGCACTGCTCAGTAATAACAAAAATTTCTCTGTGTTATCAATATTGTTTTCAGCACAAGTCCGAAACCGCCTCATACTAGCTACTACAAAGAAAATTAACTCTATCCCAGCCAAAACCAGCACAGACTACATTGTCTAATGCACTTCAGTCCTTTATACATTACGAGGAACACAGCATTAATGTATTTGGATGGAAATGCAAATTCCCCTCATTACTATACATTTCATGGGGGCTATTATTATTTAATTATTTTGCAAGAATGAAGTGATAGAATTTTTCAATGTGGTGTTATTTAGTCTGTTGTACTAAGGGTGGACAAGTGTTTGTATTCTAAAATTTAGATGTACAATTATTTTTCTCTGAAGTATTTGCTGGATTTAGACCAATTTGCCCATATTCATTTTCTCCTGCTGAAGCAGTTCTTTCTGAACAAAGCAATATGACCTTGTCAGTTGAGATGAACATAGTGTTGAGCTTAAAATCTTTTAGAGCTTGTTGGCTCTGAAATTAAATTACTTATTGCACATGAGAGTGTTGTTCTCACACATATTATGGAGAAAAATTTGAGAGCATCGGAGATGCTTTTTATTTAAACTATGAATTTATAAATGCATTTATGTCATTGTTATCGTGATCAGTAATGCTACCACCTGAAGCTTTACTTCGTGTCTCATTTCTCGTTTTTCTCGGGAAACTAGATGTAAAGTTACATGAAGAAGTTACTTAGGGGTATATATTTTGGGAAAAAAAATAAAAATCTAGCCTTCATAGGTTGTTAATAAAAAAAGAAAATACTGAAAAATATGAACTGGGAGGTTCCAGTGGGAAGACAGTTTTGAAAGACAAAAAGCAGCATGGATCTTTAATATACTGATAAATTTAAATCCAGATGTATGGTACTGGGTCATTTGATTTAAATTTTTATGTGCTTGAAACTGATGATACTGATTATTTTTTAGAAACATTTCTTAAATTCCATTTCTATTGTGCTATTCTTTCAATGAACAAGCTGCCTGTTCAGGTTAAGAAAAAAAGAGGAGGGGGAAGCTTATATAACTATGTCCTCATGTCTGATGCAAATGTTTGGAACAGCTTTGTGGAACTAGGGCTCAGATTTCCTGGATTTCTTTCATGTTGAAACTAGATTATATGGCAATATTTTTCAAAATGTTCTGTGATAAAGCAGTGTAGCAAATAACTTTTTTACCCATTGTACTCTCTTGTCAGCCTGTATTATCAGCAAGTATGACAGATTCCACCAGTTTGTGTCTGTAAAACCAAATCTAGTTTATTTTATGTTGTAAATTTGTTTTGCCAGTTGACCTGGCCAAATTCAAAATTATATGACAAAAGTTAGGTTCTCTGTTTTGTTGAATATACTAAAAATGTCCATTTTCTGCCTGGCATTCACAACCTTAAATCTGGATGGAAGAGTGACAGAAAATAATTTACACAAGCAGGGGCCAGCTGTTAATTTCATATCCTGAAAAAAGAAAATATCTTTGCTTCACTGTATTTTTTTCTAAAATTTTGACCCTCAGTATTGTTTGAGGACATGGCCTAGCACTTCAGGAAATAGATGGAAAATTTCCCAATACCATGGGTATTGGATTGACCACCTAATTGGAAGGCAGCAAGTATTCAAGAATGTCTAGAGTCATGATATTCTGGGATATATCCATTTGATGCTTTGTTTTGTTGCAGAAATAAATCAATGCTCATTTAATGCTTGCTCCAGACTCTATGAAAATTAATATAACAATGATATTGACTTTAATATTCTTTGAATGAGAGCCTGGAGCACCAAATTAATCATAGAACCACACAGGGTGACAGTGAACCCACCTTAGATTGGGGTCTACTCTTTAGTGCCTAGAAACATCAGAGCACTGTTTGGAGTAAAGCAGTAATTTCAGGGTTTAAGTGGCCAAGCATGAAGAGCAGCTAAGTAATTACCAACTTTGTTTTTGAAGTGATTCGCTAAAATGAATATTTTACCTTTAAAAAGACAGTGTCTTCAGTCCCGAGGAAGAATCCTGTTAAGTGACAGTTCCTCTGTTTGTTGTTTTTTCCCCCATCATTTTTTAAAAGATTTCTTGCAATTTTGTGAGGCTGAACCTAGGTCTAGTGGACCAGTAATTATCTCAAACAGAGTGAGTCGGTTTCATTTTCAGTGCAATTAGTGAATGGCACCACGAGTGTGTGTAGTTTCCTCCTAATGCAAGAGAGATCAGGCTACACATTTGATCAGTTTTAGCCTTCCTTTGCCTCTGGCTCTGTGGAGCTAAGGGGAGTAATGGACTGTGAAAGGAAGGAGGTGACACACCAGAAAATGGCAAGACTCACACTATTTCCTGTGTCCTGCCTCATGGCAAGTGTCTATCAGGATAAGTAAATATGTGCAGCTCCTGCTAGCCTGTAAAATACTCATTTGGCAGCGTTTAAAGTCTCTAAATCAACATAGCCTGTCTTTACTGTCTTGAAGGTAAGAAAAAGATCCCATTCAAAACAAGATCAGCAGCCAGAACTGAGGGCTGTAGTGACCATACTGTTCCAAGATTTCAGATTTCAACTAGAAGTTCACTGTTATCTGCCCACCTGGCTCAAGAAGATATATGAGCATTTACCTGATGAACACACACACACACACACACACACACAAATAAAAAAGTATATCTAAAATATATGCCAAAAGTTGAGCTCTTTGATGACTAGAAGTACAAATCTCTCTTTAATGTGAGTGCAGGTAGACTGATGCTTCTGTGAAATGAAATTCTCTTTTTACCAGTCAAAGCATAAGAGGTGATGATACAGGCTTCCTTTAAGTTGTTTTGCCATGGCACTTCAAGTAAACTCAGGAAAGCTTGTTTGGGAGGAAATGTTCATTAGTATAGTACAGATTTTCACTGAATCTGTGTGATTAAGACTGATAATTTAGCTCTTATTAAACATAAAACTCTAAAACTGCCTCTGCTATGGAAGTTGTATTTCTGTAAACATCTCTCTAAAATCAGTTCCCTATTCTTGAAGACAAGTGTCTATAATAAACAGAATTATTTTTCTCCAGAAAGTCCCTTTATAATTTTCCCCAAACTCATATGCTACATGAGCATTTTATACAGGTTTGAATATTTGCACTTTCACATTTTTTTCTGTCCTTTTCATTCTTTGCACATTGTAGGCATGTGCTTTACAACACATTTGCCTTTATCTCCTTCTGGTAATGTCCTGTTTCCATCTTAGAAACATTAACATTTATTGAGAAAAATGGAAATAAGGGGAAAATCAAGACAGCCTAAAAAATTCCAGTGTCAACATGGTGCAACTTCTGTCTCTGTGGAAGTTCTTCTTGCACTGTTCTTATATAACTCCCAATCTTGACAGCTGGAGATAGGATTTCATTGCAGTATGTGTGTGAAAAGCCATAGTAAAAAAATGGACTAGGGAGGTATGTGCTGTGTCTGTTTGATTCAATGAAGAGAATAACTAAGATGACTAAATCCAGGTCTTAATGCAGGGATGCCAGGGGTGAAGGGGAAGGGAAAGTATGAAGCTTTTTATATACTATAATTCAAAAGTTGATTAGTTTCATTTCAATTAAAATAAAATTTATTTTGTGTGTGTGTGAGGGGGGATATTGTTAATCTTTTGGGATCTTGCTATACAGAGAAGGTGTGACCAAGGACTCCATCAATCTCTGGCCAACTCGTTATCCCATCAGACAACAGTTGACCTAAATGTTACCATAGGATAAGTCCGAATCCTGAAATGGGGATGCTGCCAAAAATAATCATATTTGCCGGAGCAGCATGCAGCACAGAAAAATTAAAGAAAAGCAAAACTTCCTCCTGCAACACTTTTTTAAAAGCTGAAAAAAATGTTCAATATCAATGTCCCTTTTGTTCACTCTCTAAAGAGGAAATCCTGTAGAGAGATTCTCAATCCCAAGAATATGAATTTGTGATAGCAAAGATGGAGGGTTTTTCTTTTAGACGGACAGCATAGCAAAAGGAAAATGGAATATTATTCACTCTCAAAGAAGTAATGTGAAGGAAAAATTACAGTTTTTATTCTACTTAAGGGCCTTTTGGCTAGATTCACTCAACTGTACCAGTCACTGTCAAATCAAGACCAGAAGCTCAATGGAGTGGCCACATTAAGCTCAAATTTAAAGACTCCCCCTGTGATGTTTAGTGCTTTGAGACTCAGGCCAGACCCTTGGATACCTATGGTGTATTTCCTGGTTGCACTCATGAAAGAAGGGGCAAGCACAGAGTTGCACAAGGGTACTTTACAGTGCACAGTGCAAAGATGTCTCCACTAGCACAGTGAAAGGGTGTGCCAGCTGGATCCACAAGCACTGTATGGCTTGTCCTGTGCTTTGCTCCAGAGACCCACATTGGTTTTCCCAAGTAACCACTGCACGTGATGGAGCCCTGCTTTCCTGGAGTTGGCTGAACACCTGCCTGCCCATGGGAAGGAGTGAATGAATTCCTTCTTTTGCTTTACTTGCACACGCGGCTTTTGCTTTCCCTATTGAAGTGTCTTTATCTCAAACCACGAGTTTTCTCACTTTTACTCTTCTGATTCTCTCCCCCATCCCACTAGGGGCGAGTGAGCAAGTGACTGCGTGGGGCTTAGTTGCCAGCTGGGGTTAAACCACAACACCATCCTTTCGCATTACTCACCAAGTACATCCAGGTCCTTGTGCAAAAACAATCCCACAAATAGGTTTTCCTTTGCCTGAGGCAGGAGTAACCCAGACTGTCTTCCCCAACATGTTTTTTATGTGCACTTACAGGGACTTTATCCCCTTGTACAGTGCGTAAAAGTTTTGATTGGGCAGGGCCAGCTTGATTGGCAGATCCCCTAGTGTTGACTAACCAGGTGGCCTTTGCTAAATGTGTATCCCAATCTTTGGATGTCCCACCACCCATTGCTCTCAGTGTGGTCTTTAACAGTCCATTGTATCGTTCGATTTTCCCGGAGGCTGGTGCATGATAGGGGATGTGATATACCCACTCAATGCCATGCTCTTTGGCCCAGGTGTCTATGAGCTTGTTTCAGAAATGAGTCCCGTTGTCCGACTCAGTTCTCTCTGGGCTGCCATGTCGCCATAGGACTTGCTTTTCCAGGCCCAGGATAGTGTTCTGGGTGGTGGCATGGGGCACAGGATATGTTTCCAGCCATCCAGTAGTTGCTTCCACCATTGTAAGCACATGGCGCTTGCCTTGGCAGGTTTGTGGGAGTGTGATAGAATCAATCTGCCAGGCCTCCCCATATTTATATTCCAGCCATCGCCCTCCGTACCAGAGAGGCTTTAACCACTTGGCTTGTATGATTGCAGTGCATATTTCACATTCATGGATAACTAACCTGTGCAATAGTGTCCATGGTTAAGTCCATCCCTCGATCATGAGTCCATCTATATACGTTGCATCTCTTCCTTGATGGCCTGAGGTGTCATGGACCCATGGAGATATAAATAATTCACCTTATGTTGCCAGTGCAGATCCACCTGAGCCACTGCAATCTTAGCAGCCTGATCCACCTGATGGTTGTTTTGATGTTCTTCAGTGGCCCGACCCTTGGGTACATGAGCATCTACATGATGTACTTTTACAACTAGGTTCTCTACCTGGTTGCCACAATACGGCAGCCCAGATGGGTTTACCTCTGCGCTGCCAGTTGTTCTGCTTCCATTGCTGCAACTACTCCCACAGGGCATTTGCCACCATCCATGAATCAGTATAGAGATAGAGCACTGGCCACTTTTCTCGTTAAGCAATGTCTAAAGACAGCTGAATGGCTTTTACTTCTGCAAATTGGCTCGATTCACCATATCCTTCAGCAGTTTCTGCCACTTGTCGTATAGGACTCCATACAGCAGCTTTCCATCTCCGAGGCTTTTCTACAATAAGACAGGACCCATCAGTGAACAGGGCGTATTGCTTCCCATTTTCTTGTAGTTTATTGTACGGTGGGGCCTCCTCAGGATGCATCACCTCCTCCGCTGGTGATATTCCAAAACCTTTGCCTTCTGGCCAGTCCATGATCACTTCCAAGATCCTTGGGCAACTGGGGTTTCATTAGACTTCCGCACTGGCCATATAGGACTGTTAAAGGGTGAGCAAGTCTTGCTGATCACTCCTTGGCTGATCACTCCAGTCGAAGAATCACCTTATGGATGGGAATCAGGGAGTCTCGGCTGGTGCGACATTGCTGCTGGTGCACAGCTGTGGTAGCAATTGGCACCTGCTGTTCTCTGACCCTCAGCAACCCCACAACAGAAGGGTCCTCCTTCAAGAGACCGGGCAGGGTGGACAGCTGTTTAATTTCCTCCATCTCCAAGGCAGCTATACCAAAAGCCCACTGGTACCCTTTTGGGTCCTTGAAATACCCTCTCCTGAGGCAGTCTATGCCAAGGATGCACGGAACCTCTGGGCCAGTCACAGTGGGGTGCTTTTGCCACTCATTCCCAGTTAGGCTCACTTCGGCCTCCAATACAGTCAGCTGTTGGGATCCCCCTGTCACTCCAGACATACAGATGGGTTCTGCCCCTGTATAGCTCAATGGCATTAGGGTGCACTGTGCACTGGTGTCTACTAGAGCCTTATGCTCCTGAGGGTCCGATGTGCCAGGCCATCGAATCCACACAGTCCAGTAAACCGGGTTGTCCCTTTCCTCCACGTGGCTGGAGGCAGGGCCCTGCCAGTCCTGGTCACAGTATTCGTTACCCGCTTCTTGTACGTATGAGTCAGAAATTCCTTCATTAAAATCAGGAGTAAGATCAGCCCTTCTACTCTGTCTGGGGAACTGTCCACTGGAAACCGGAGCAGCAATTTTCCTGGAAGAACCCCCTTGTGTGATTGTTTTTCCTTGCAACTCACGTACCCATGCCTCTAGGGTCGAGGTAGGTTTTCCATCCCACTTCCTCATGTCCTCTCTGTGGTCACGCAGGTAAAACCACAGGGTGCCCCATGGTGTGTACCCTCTATATCCTCTCTCTTGAGCAGAGGAACGCTGACTCCTAAAAGCTGAGACACTGGTCCGTACAAGTGGGGAGTAGGACCTATCTTCTTTGAGTTGTTGGACCAGCTTCTCCACAGCTGAGACGAAGGGAGGAAGAGATACTTTCTTTGTATTCCTGGAGCTGGCTAGCTGCTTCATTCACTGTTGGACCGTCTCCGTCTTTCCAGGTCATTACTGCCAATGAGCTGGCATACGACGCTGGTGCGTTCCGTACCAAATTCCACCACATGGGTCATGTGCACCTGACTTCATCTGGATCTTTGGGTAATTGCTTATTGTCCAGGTCACCATAAATCACCTCCAGCACAGCTAATTCCCTCAGATACTGGATACCTCTCTTCATGGTAGTCCACTTGCCTGGGTGACATATGACATCTACCTAGAAGGGATACATTTCCTTCATGCCTGACAGGAGTCGCCTCTAGAGGCTGAGGACTTGTGCCCCTTTTCCAATCGCTTTGTCAATGCCCCCTTCCCTAGAAAGGGATCCCAGCTGTTTGGCTTCCTTACCTTCTAATTCCAGGCTACTGGCCCTGCTATCCCAGCATTGGAACAGCCAGGTGACAACATGCTCACCTGGACGACAGCTGAAATCTTTTTGCATATCTCACAGCTCACTCAGGGATAGGGATCGGGTGGTTTCCATCTCATTTACAAGTTCTTCCTCTTCCTCTCTTTGTGATAGCCCTGCTCTTTCATCTTCGCTTTCTAAGCAAGCTGACTTTCGCTTCCAAGATTTCTTCTTGTGTATACGAGCGACTGATACCGACATGGGTTGGTTCCCTGGTTCAGCTGCATTATCTGTCATGGGGGGGAGGGGCTGGAATAGCCACAGTGCCTGCTGCAGGAGGGGCTGGAGTAGCTACTATGCCTGTCACAGCAGGGGCTGGTGTCACCACAGTGCTTGTCGCGGAGGGGCTGGAGTAGCCATTGTGTCTGTTGTTTTGCCACCAGATCCAGAGACCTTCTCTTCCCCTTGAGAGTTCTGAATAGCATTGAGCAGGGCTTGGTAGGCATGAGCCAGGCCCCAGCACATTGCATTGAGTTGTGTCTCCCTAGAATTGTCAGGGTGACAACATACTTTTTCAAAATATTTTACAATTTTTCAGGATTCTGCACTTGTTCAGGGGTGAAGTTCCAAAACACTTGCGGTGCCCACCATCCTAGGCATTTGCCCATGCTATCTCACACACCCTGCCACTCATAGCTATCCAGCCTTGGGGCAGATCTCTGGATGATATTCTTAAATTTCTTACTAATCTTAGACAAAACTGAAACAATATTCCCAAGCAATACCAATAGATGTATCTTAACTACCCAAGGATGCTCAAGATACTGAAAATTTATGGTAATGAAGGAGGAAACATCATAGAAGAAGATAGCAAAGGTGCCATTTTGTATTTTCTCCATTAAAAAGCTCTCAGAGGAAGAAGTATTATTGCTAATTGTCTCCATGAGGTCATACCTGAAGTACAGTAATGGTTTCAGTATGAAACATAGATACCAAATTAAACTCAAGGTCACTGTTTTAATAACAAATCTCCCAGGCAAAACATCACCAATTAAAACAGAGCACAGCAAACTGCAAAAACCAACACCGATCTTTAATGTGCACAGCATAATATGAACATGGTGCAGATCAGATAAACCAATATCGAGAACAGATGAATCAATACTTTTGCCCACAACCATTAACATATCTAAATTCCTTAATACGCTCTGGTTAATCTGTTATTATCTCAAAACTTTTGTGTCCCATGTTGAGCACCAAAAGGGACTGTTGTGGTTTAGCCCCAGTCAGCAATTAGGCACCACCCAGCCACTTGCTCACCCTTCCCCCCCCAGTGGGATGGGGGAGAGAATCTGAAGTGCAAAAGTAAGAAAACTCATGGTTTGAGATAAGAACAGTTTAATAATTGGAACAAAAACCTAACAATAACAACAACAACAACAATAATAATACCAACAATAATTTGTAATGAGAAGGAAAACAACAAGAGAACGAGGAGAGGAACAAAACCCAGGAAAAAAACAAGTGATACAACCGCTCACCACCTACTAAACAGGTGCCAATCGCTACCCCCCGGCCAACTCCCCCCAGTTTCTATACTGAGCATGACCTCATATGGTATGGGATAGCTCTTTGGCAGTTTGGATCAGCTATCTTGGCTGTCCCCCCTCCCAGTTTTTTGTGCACCCGTCAGAGCATGGGAAGCTGAAAAGTCCTTGACTAGTCTAAACATTACTTAGGAACAACTAAAACATCAGTGTGTTAGCAATATTATTCTCATACGAAATCCAAAACACAGCACTATACCAGGTACCAGGAAGAAAATTAACTCTATCCCAGCCGAAACTAAGACAAAGGTGCAAAAGCCTTGCATAAGGCAGGCAACATGCAACAAATATATCAAAGTGATTCTTTACACATTCTGAAATTTCTTAATGTGCTGAAATTCTGTGACAGGAATGTTAAGGATGCTGAGAAACCCAGGTACTCTGATGGTGAGGACTATGAGAATAGTTGAAATATTTGGACTATAAAGTTTTTTGGAAAAAATAAGACCATTGCACAATAATGTCTTCCTCATAGCTGAACTGATGACGCCAGTGAAGACCTTTTCATTTGTTCTCCAAATATTGTGTTCTAAATCAAAAGTGGTTTGCATGGTGAAGGAGTGAAATATGTTTAAGAGCACAAAGATCAAGGTCATTCTTTACTTTTGGTCCGAGTCGGATATGAGCATTGCAAGGAGACACCTGGTTCCACCAATAAACTGATGATGACATGCAACTGAAATTGTTCAGTGTTTTGGATCAATGTTGTGTGTTTCCAGGGGGACTACAACATTGATTAGCAGGACTTTTTTCCGGGAGAGGGAATAGCTGTTACCTACTCAATAAAATATGCTTCTATTGTTTTTTGCAATTCTGCCAATTCCAGTAATCTGTTGTTGTTCTAGCTTCTTAGAAAAAACAATAAATTTACTCATTTGAATTCAGTAGATATTTGGATTGTCACAGGTTAGGATTTCATTGTCAGCAGGGAACAGCTGATATACTGCTTTTATTAAGACATTAAGGAAACATTTTGTGTCTCTCCTGATAGTTATACCATGTTTTAACATTCTTAGCAGAAAAGGACTTCTGAGACTCAAATCTTGTGAATCCATCAGAAAATTAATGTCAGCCTTGTAGAGTTGTTTCTCATTTGCAAATAATCAAGTTTTGTGGGGTTGTGAAGTGGGGTTTTGTTGGGGTTTTTTTGTAAATGAATCCCTTTTTGTAGCCAATACACAATATGGGATTTTTAAGCTGGGATTTGAAGGGTTACAGTGAATTGTTGAGTTGCCTGAATAAGCTTGATTGGAGCCACTTTTAACTTTCCTAGCTTTCACCATTTGTTTGGTAACTTTCTGGATTTGATTTATATATACAGAGATGCTATATAGAATTCATGTAGAAAGATACATAAACCCTTTGTAACCAGTGCAGGTCCATACAGAATGCACTGGACCTCCTTAATCTTGAAGTGGAAAAGACATGAGTAAATACAGTGAGGTCTTAGTCTGAAAAGGCATAGAGTTTTGTAGGATAAATGCAAATAAAGCTATGGTCGTGTTCTACACAGCCATCCTCAACTGTAAACCTGTAAGAACTTTAAAACCTGAAAGCTTTACTAAAAGAAACACCAGATACCCTATTATAATGTTTGGCAAATTCTTGTTTCTTCCAGTTCACCAAAATCATCTTTCCTTTCTAGTGCCAAAGTCCCAGCACTGATAATCTTTCCCTGAATGCTACTGTGCAAAATAGAGAAACGTACATACATACCTGTCTGATTGAGAAAAGTGGATAGTAGCTATCTAAACTGTCTCTGCATAAATAATATTAAGAAAGCCTGGGGGTAAGGAAACAACTATTATAATAAGCCTGATAGTAGTTCATGTGATACAAAGTCCAGCTGATATTCTACCAAGGTATAAAACTGTGACATGTTAATAGGATGACCTACTTTCAGGGTGGTACCTTTCGTTTGCTGATCAAATATCAAGAAAGTTTAGAAATAGAAAAGTTCATACCCCTTTGGAAAATGATGCTTAAAAATACTTGACATGAACCTGAAATTTATGTTGTTGTAAAAATATACAAATGCCACATAATTTCAAATGAATATGTAATTAGCAAATTACATAGATAGGCAACACAATCAACAAAACTCATATGATACATGTTACGACATCATTGATTCTCCACAAAGCCTCCTCTGATTCATTTGCATGCTAGTTATCTTATCAGCAGGCTTTTACTTTGCAGGTCCATGACAGCAATGACTTAAAATATTAAAGAATAAAGGTAAAAGTTTTTTTTTTTTTTCTTTCTTTTGTTGAAATACAACAAGTTAGTTAGCTTTTAGTCATAGATGTATTTGGTTTGTGTTTTAAGGTACCTATTGCATATTAATTAATATTTATTAACTGGGTGGGTTCTTTTCTTCAGATTCCTTCACCTTTTCCTTTCTAATTTTGAAATCAGACTGTTGATGAGGTTAACAGAAATCTGCTCAGTAGTTTTTGGTGGTTTTTTTGAAACAGTTCATATCTTTTCTACAGTTCAGTATAATTTTAATACAGATATATATCACAGTTACATTTGAAGCAAGTACATTTTCCATTCCTAAATACGGTGACATTGAGATAAGGTTGCTACAGGGAGTATAAAAGGCACCTGAAAGACATCTTCTGAAAGAGAAATAACTTACGCTGCATGTTAGTCATTAGGTTGACAATGCTAGCTGAGTAGAGAAAGAAACTATTCAAGAGAAAATTTTACACTGGAGAAAAAAAATCACTTTCCTGAAGATTTAGTAAGGACCAGATATTATGATAGCAGAGCTTCACATGACAAAGGGTCAACAAATAGAGAAGAAATTTTCAGTGCTGTGACAAGAAAGCAAATGAGGCCCCAGAGTTAAATTCTTAGGTGCCTGCCTGTGAATTTTTGACATCCACCTGATTTTCCAAATTTCTGTGAACCCAAACTCTTCTTCCAGTCGTATAAGTTATGGTAGTGTGTCAGGTAGCATATGTGATTTTATCATGTACCTGTTACAGAGCAAAGGCATTTAGTGTTGGCCCAGTTTTACAAATGGCATAAACCAGAACATGTCCTAATGCAGATGCTTGTAATTGGCAATAGAGACCAGTGTGATTTTTCACATTATGGCATTATGCACCTCCATGCCTAATTTTGTGTCAAATTAACTCTTGAGTCTCATTTGTGCTTTGCTTTTTTCTTCAGTAAATTTGGGTTCCTGGTGACACCAGCTAGAGATGTGATAAACTGTAGATGATGTGTGCATGTGTGTATGCACGTGCACTATCTGTGTAATACACTTATATTGTGAAAGGCCTAGATGAAAAATTCATGCTTAAGATGCTGGAATAAATTTCAGGAAAATAGTTTTCAATTTGGTTATTAGTTGTATCAAAACATTGCTGTGTTACAGGTTGCTTGGTCTAGGATGTTCAGTCTAGCTGACAACGTGAATTTCTGAACCCTTTCGAATCAAACAAGATTTTGTTGCTGGAGTTTCTCAGATTGGTTTTGAACCCCAGACTTCCCCAGTGAACTCCCTCCCTTCCCCAGTGCTCTCTGCCACATTTATCCTCCATTTTCTCAAGCTGATTACTGCCCAAAATGCCAATACGTGTCAAATACTTCAAATCTATAATCTCAGCAGGTTACTCTGTGCGCTACAAGTTGCAGAAGTCACTGTTTGTGTGTGGCATGTACCTTGAAGAACACTTATTAATAAGCATATAGGCAGCACCTTCCCTGCAATATTCTGAATAGAATCAAACAATTTTGGTCTTGTTATATTGTTGCGTGTTATTATTCTGCATGTGTGTGATGTGTCATTTTGAATTGTCAAAGGTTTTGGAAGTAATCAATTGGTTTTCAGTTATCTGCCTGAAAGGTTTACTAATTAAAAAAAAAAAAAATTAAAAACTTTTCAATTTCTTCATCTCCTTGTGGTGGTCTGAAAAATGGCATTTCCAGCAGTGCTTTTCTGGTTGCCATAAAAGCCTTGTTTGATTTATGATAAATGTTAATTGCTTTCATATAGCTTCCAGGCTGTCCAAGCAAGTGCTCTAGGACAATAAATGCCACGCTCATTCAAGCACGCTGTGTTCAGAATATTATCTATTAAAGCCACTGTGGATTAAATGAAGCAGATAATATGTGATGAAATGTTTATTCTTTTCTTTTGGCTCACAAGACAAGTATGCATTACTACATCGCTAGATGTCTTGCCTGAAGGAAGAGAGTTCCTTTGCAATTGTGTGGCTCTAATGCACTGCTTTGTTTCTTTACACTGCATGTACATTATTGTTTTGCTGGTGGAGCAGGAAGACAAACACTTAGCTGGAGAAGAAATACATTTTCTCAGGGCAAAATATTATTGCAACCTGAGGTGAAGCAAACTGTGAAAGCATTAAATTCAAATGAAGAATGCACTTTTAAAATCAACAGCAGTGTCCCTAAAACAGAGAAATGATATTATCAGTGTGTTTTCTCAGCCAGTACAGAGGAATGAGAATCTTTTACTGCATTTGACTAAATACATCCAATATCTTCTCAGAATTGAGAAAACTCATAATAGGCTCCTTTGGTGTCCTTTTTTTTTTTTTTTTGACTTTTTGCCTCAAGGGACTTGGCTTCAAGTAAATCCATCACAGAAAAGTATCAGCAGTGACACTTCCACTGCTGCACTACATGATGAAAGATTACAGACTGTGATCATTGCAGATTCCTCAGAGTGTCCTTACCGACCTCCCCTAACCTCAGGCAAACTCAGAAACACCATTTAACCTCACGATTCCCTATAAGGTTTTCTTAGAAGATTTTAATTATCTTTGTTCCAAGGAAGGCACAGAATTTCTGTATCTGCATCTGTACCTGTATCTGTGTCTGCATCTGTATCTATATCCCTCTATATCCCTGTATCTCTCTCCCTTCATCTAATCTCATCTCATCTCTATTTATATTTATATTTATATTTATATTTATATTTATATTTATATTTATATTTATATCTATATCTATATCTATATCTATATCTATATCTAATCTACATAATCTGCATCTCTCTCTCATCTATATATGCATGTATATGTATACATATAACTATAGCATTTCTATCTATCTCTGCTTTTATCTATCAGCTCTATCTCTATCTCATCTGTCATCTTTGTCTCTATTTTTATGTCCATCATCTCTATCTCTATCTCTCTCATCGATATATGCATATGTACGTATACTTGTAACTATAGCATCACTACCTACATCTATACATCTCTGTCTATATATTGTTGTATTTTCTTTTTCATTCTTGGACCATGTTCATACATTAAGTAAACTGGCATTAGTGAAATGCAGAGAAATTGGCAGTCAATGCAAAACCAGACAAGTCAGTTTGGCAACTATCTGTATGAGACATTGTAACACAAAAAGTGTTATTTCTTTCTAGCCAACAGATCAGGATTGGACCTCTTTTTAATCTGTTGTTTCTTCAAAAAGGCATGTTAAAATAAAATAATGGGATTTAAATTGCTGAATATCACGTAGTTGGTGGTTCACCACTGCTGTTATCAAATAAGAAATGCTGAAAACTGAGGTCTAAATTTTAAAAATATTGAACACAAATGGAAGCAACAAAATGCACATGTAGAGCAAAGGTAAATAAAATGGATTGCTATATATGTATGTACAGAAGTCCTGGGGTTGGTGGGAGCAATTCAGTTGCAATGTACCTTGATTTTTGCATGCAGAATAAATACTTCCTTTTTTTTGTATTTATGTTTTAATATATTTCCCATTCTCCTTTTCTGCCTTAGGGTACCCCCCCAAAAAAAAAAAAAAACCAAAAAAACAAACCCAACCCTTAAAGACTGTGGTATGTTTCACAATGCTATTGTCATGAAGGAAATAATCAGAAGGTTTTTTTTCTAACCACTTAAAAAGCTTGTTGACATGATTAATGATCCTCTTGTTTTTTAATTCAGGGGGGAATTAACTGCCACATTGAAGCATTTGTGGTTTGAAATTTTGCTTATGTATGCTTATGTCTGTGTTAACATTTTTTTAAAACATACTTGCTCACTAAAACATACCTTTGCTCACTATATTCAGCTTTTCTCAATGTTCCCTTCACGTTCATAGACTGACATGTTTGTACTAGTATTCTTAGTTCCTATAATAAGCTAATTAGTGATACAAACCGGTCCATGATCTTTTCTTTTAGTGCATGTTTTTCTTTCTGAATGCAAATGTGTTCACAAATTTTTACAAAAAAAGAAAGACCTTTTTTTTTTTTTTTTCCAGAAAGTGTTTTACCATAAGTTAACTTTCCTCCTGTGTGAATTTAACACTGCAGTAAATCTGTGCTGAGAGATGCAAAATATTATGGAGAGATTACAATGATAGATCTCAGTCTATGCTGTAGTCATTGCAGAATGCGCTTGAGGACCGTGCCTGTATATTTAGCAGCAGTTTTCTGGCAAGCAAAGAGAAACCTATCACACACCTTCTCTTTCAAAAGGTCAGACAGAATGTCATTTAACTTCATCTTTCTTAGGAAAGTAATGTTATATTTTTTAAAGAGACATGTAATAGCTTTTGTGTTCTGCTTCTTCTCTACCACAGTGTGCCTACTAATACCATAGTTGTTTCCTTCTGTGCAAAAACATACATTTTTTTGTGAGGTTTGGGAGTTTGTCTGTGTTTCACTTTATTTCCAGTGAAAATGTGTTTGTAAAAGAATAAAGATATCATTTTCAGATAAAGAGGATATATCATATAGCTCAAAATGCAGCTATTTGTGTGGTCCACTGCCCTTACAATAGATGTTAATGACAGAGGAGAACCCCTGGCAGGCTTTGACTGATATGCTTTGGCAATTTCCCTGTAAGATTTGCTGTGTAAGGTTTTCCAGTGTTGACACCCTGGTGTTCAAGGTTTTGCCCAATCGAGATTTCTATATGAAGTCAGTTCAATCCTCAGATGCAGTCAACAGTTTTAGAGAGCATACCGTTGTTTTTGAGCTTTGGTTCCTATTCCTCCCATGCTTTATTATATAGCAAATATATTTCCCTATAAATCAAGCTTTCTCTTTGTGTTTCTGACAAACACATGGTGCTATTGCTAAAACATGCTAGTTATTTGGTATGACCAAAAGTCTTTTCACAGGATTTTTCTTGTGTGTTTTTGCAATGTTTGCATAATAAGATATAATTGATTCATGGTTTTGGCTTTCTGTCTTCTAATCAGATTATATCAAAAACTTATTTACCTATGTTCAGCTTTAATCATGCTGTGTCAGACATGCTTGAAGACAACCTCACATTTGGTGTTTGAATGCCTCCAGACAGATAGGCATTCAAGCAGGTAGACTAAAAGGCAAAAGAGTTGCTTCCATTTTTAATATTATCTCAAAATCTAATGCATGAAATCAATATGCACAAAATCTGTTTTCATTAACTTACTCTTTAGTAAGGTTTTTGGTTAGCCTTATTGACTTATTTTCTTAATAGGAAAAACAAGAGAAACTGGGGGTATGAGAGATTTTACAATACTTCATTTTAAGGTTTTTGAGACCTTATTATTCTGGGGTTTTTGCGGCACATGAGAATATGACCAATGTATGTTTTTAATTTCTAGTGGAAAAATAAGAGGGAGAAATGTACTCTGCCTCCGTTGGTAGCTTCATCATTACTGCACTGATCTGGATTTGAGTTTTTAGCTCAACCCATGCAGCACAAGCATTCCTGTGTCCCAGTCACTAGAATGACTAGAGCCTGTGTCCCAGGCTCTTCTAGTCTCCTTACCAGCCAGAAAATCTTTTCATACTGAGTTTAATGGAACTGATGTGAAGTCTTGGCAAAAAAGACCTAATGTGATGAGGAGAAAAAACAGCTCTTGTGAAAAGTTCCCAGTAGGTGTAGCAGTACTGCTTCTTAGAGCAAATTATTTTGATTACTTTGTGTACTTGGGTATAAAAGACTGATTTTAAGGCTTTTAAATATTAATGGCTAAAGAGAAGCACAATCAGTCTGGAATTTAGGGAGCTCTTGAAAGAATTTGTAGATGTGGATGGAAAGCATTTGGGAACCAAAGGCACCGATTTTGCCAAAGGTTTTATACTGAATTTTAGATAAATGAGTTAGTTTCTCTCTGAGTCTCAATTCAGCATCTGTAATATTTGTCAAATTCTCTTGCTTTTAATTTATATATTGTGTGACTAATGATATATACAAGCGTGAACTGCTTCAGCACTATGGGAAAGAAGTGACAAATGTGTAGTGCAAAGCATTATTAAGTAGAACAAAGAAACAGCAGAAATTTCTTATCTGCCATGAGCTCTGGAGTATAAAGTGACTCTGCAGAAGAATATCTGCCTCGATGCCACAGCCAAATTTACCTACACTAATTTATTTCCCTTCGTGTGTCCGCACATAATTCCGAGATGGCTGTTATGACCAGAAATCAGAGAAAGGACATTCTTATGGATGCATGCATTGAAACTAGCGAGCTTTTCTTTTCTAGAGAGCTGTCTATTCATTTCCAGTGGAAGCTGACTAGTACTGAGCTAATCCAGTAATTTCTGTTCGTTAGTGAGCAGTTTAAAAGTATGGCTTTGAGAAGTGAAGTAGCTATACTTAGGTATGCATAAAAAATAACCTCAAGGAGACCTACTGATCTCAGGGGCTGAGCAGTTTTGCAGGATCAGGGTTTTGGTGAATTGGCTTTTCACAATAATACTGTTAATATCATTCTTACTCTATACTATGAAACTATTGGGAATTAATTTTTTTCATCCCATGACACAAAAATTTTCTCCTTCCCAATTACTTTGTACATTAGCATGACACTACAAAGGACAAAATATCACAACATTTGTGTATTATTATATAGGTACTGTCAGTGTAAGTCCTTTTCTGCTCACAGTTACTCCTCTTGGAATGCACTTATTTTCTTATACATACATACCTACATCCTATTTGTATGTGATTATATATGACTGCATATGCATTGGGGACATATTTACATTTGAAAGATACAATCTGGGAGATTGCTTCAAGATATGAAATCCAAATACTGAAATTCTGTGTGTGCATCTCAAGGTTTCTTTTGATTCCTCCAAGTTATCTGAAGCAAGTCAGAGAACAATTATATGAAATTTAATGATTAAAAATATAACTTTAAAATTGGTAAACTAGAAATCTTCATTTTTAGCAATCTGCCTTTTCTGTAAACTATATTGTTTCAAGAAGTTTGTATTATTATTTTTATTACCATTGGCTGCACACTACTGTAGCCATTTTATGTATTTATACAGGTTTGAAAGATTAATGAGACCATTTTATTTTATCTTGTGGCAATTTATACCAGCCACTTGTTGTCCATTTCCTCCCTGTGCTGTCAGTAGCATTTTTTAAATTCTTCAACAAACAGGTGTTACCATCTGTAAAACAAACAGAGTGTAAA
This sequence comes from Mycteria americana, assembly GCF_035582795.1. Classification (NCBI taxonomy): domain Eukaryota; kingdom Metazoa; phylum Chordata; class Aves; order Ciconiiformes; family Ciconiidae; genus Mycteria; species Mycteria americana. Next base: position 64,807,555 of record NC_134396.1, read on the forward strand.
AGGATAACTGGCCTGTTATAGTTTGCATTGCAAACTGTATGAAAAAAATCAGTCCTGGACTGTCTGATGTAGATGGCCAGTACCATAGTTGCAAGCAAAGCTCACTTTCAAGAAGAATTCTTATCGTGCTTTTGCACAAAATTTAAGTCTGAAATGCTGACAAATACAAACAAGGAAGCTCACTAAAATCTGATAGTATAATGTATGGCTTGTACAAAATTTTGACCTAACTAACAATGAAACATTTATTGTGGTAGCTAGTAAAAAATGTTTTTATTTAAATGACTTATCTTTGGAAATTAACTTATTCTGTTTCTTAAATATTTTCTGCTTTTCATATTAAGAATAAAAGCTGGTAATTGTATGCTGTTTGAAATTGGAATTATCAGATGTTTATTAAAAAAACTATATTTCTTAAAAATTACTATTTTGTGCCTACTTTGGAAGAACATGTGGGGTTTTGACCAGCTTACCAAGTGCTGGTCAGAACTCTTGTAATCCCTGTAATAAGCAGGTAAATTCTATCTGTAAGGAGCAAATAATGTCCTAATGTACCTTTCATTTTCAAGTGGCTAGAAAATTTGATGACAGTGTCCAAATACTGTATGCATATTGCATATACATAAAATGACACAAGAGTAAGAATAAATAGAATAAAAATACTTGCAGTTGTACTAAGGACAACAGGCTTGCTGAACTGAATAGAAGTGTCACATATGGGATGTTCATAGTTGAAATTATTTTTCATGCAACCAAATCTTCATAGGGGTTATACACAACTGCCCCTGTTGTCTTGTTTATTTTATTGCCAGCCGTATTTTTTACTGGGAAGTTCAATAGCCACTGGTATGGAGGCTACAGAGGATGCTTCAATACAGGAGATCTAGGAGACTGTGTACTGGTCTTATTGACTTGGGGGCATGCCATGCACTTTTACATACCTGCTGAGTAGAGTGGGTATAGCTAAAGACTAGCTTACCAGTCTAATACTCTTTCATCAAGCTACCTCTTCAGGAAGAGCATGAAAAGTGAAGATCATTGGGGACTTGTGGGTGGGTTATGACATCCAGAACCTTGCTAACACAATCACCTTGCTTTGGAGTCCTCTGCAGCAGAGTTCAGTGATGTTTGGAAAGCAGTCACCTTTCCCCTCCCACTGCACCCAAGTTTTACATCAGGATTGAATGTATGCGAGGAAATGCCTACAAGGCACCGTTATGGAGAAATCCCCAAAACTCTTTCTAGGAAGTCAACAGCCTGGTGTGCCTCTGTGAAGTGTTTGTATACTAAAGCATGCAGTATGATGAGCTAGAGATCTGTGTGTAGTTGTAGAGCTACTATCATGTTGGGATCAAGCAGACATGGTGGGATGGCTCATATGACTGGAGTGTTGCAATGAAAGGCTATGGGCTTTTCAGGAAGGACAGGCTGGGAAGACAAGGAGGGGGAGTTGCCCTTTATGTGAGAGCAGCTGGAGTGCATGGAGCTCTGCCTGAGCATGGATGAAGAGCCAACTGAAAGCTTATGGGTTAAGATTAAAAAGATGACAGGTATAGGTAACATTACAGTGGGTGTCTGCTATAGGTCACCTGACCAGAAAGAACAAGACAATAAGGCCCTCAACAAACAGGAGCAGCCTCACATTTGCAGACTCTGGTCCTCATGGGGGTCTTCAGCCACCCCAAAATCTGCTGGAGGGACAACACAGCACGACATAAACAATCCAGGAGTTTCCTAGAGTGCATCGATGACAACTTCCTGACCCAAGTGATAGAGGAGACAATGAGGAGAGGTGGTCTCCTGGACCTCATACTTACCAACAAGGAGGCACTTATTGGGAATGTGAAGGTCAAAAGCAGCCTTGGTTGCTTGGCAGCTTGGCAGCCTTGGCCATCAGATGGTGGAGTTCAGGATCCTGACAGAAGGAGGAAGGTAAAAACACAAACTCACAACTTCAGGAGAGCAGACTTTGGCTTCTTCAGAGGTTTCCTTGGAAGAGCCCCATGGGATGAGGCCCTGGAGGGAAGAGGTGCCCAAGAAAGCTGGTTAATATTCCAGGATCACCTCCTCCAGGCTCAAAAGCAGTTCATCTCAGTGAATAGGAATTCAGGCAGAAATGCCAGGAGGTCTGTGTGAGTGAACAAGAAACTCCTGACCAAATTCAAACACAAAAAGGAAGCATCCAGAGGGTGTAAGCAAGGATGGGTTACCTGGAAGAAACACAGAGACATTGTCTGAGCATCCAGGGATGAAAGTATAAAAGCTGAAGCCCAGTTGCAGTTGAATCTGGCCAAGGATGTCAAAGACAAAAAGAAGGGCTTCTATAAGTACATAGGCAACAAAAGAAAGCCTAGGGAAAATGTGGGCCCATTGCTGAATGAGACAGGGGACCTGGTTACACAGGACATGGAAAAGGCTGAATGCATTCTTTGCCTCAGTTTTACTAAAAACACTGGCCTTCAGGAATCCCAAGTCCCAAGACCGGGGGAAAATGTGGAGCAAGGAGGATGTACCCCTGGTGGAAGAGGATCAGATCAGGGAATACATAAGCAAACTGGACATACGTAAGTCCAGTGGGTCCTGATGAGATGCACCCATGAGTGCTGAGGGAGCTGGCAAATGTCATTGCAAGGCCACTCTTGAGAATCTTTCATCTATCATGGTGATCAGGAGAAGTACCTGACGACAGGAGGAAAACAAATGTCATTCCTATCTTCAAGAAGGGCAAGAAGCTGGATCCAGGGAACTACTGGCTGGTCAGCCTCACCACAGTCCCTGGGAAAGTGATGGAGCAACTAATCCTGGAAATCGTTTCCAAGCACATCAATGACAAGAAAATCATCAGTAGTAGTCAGCATGGCTTCACCAAGGGGAAGTCATGCTTGACCAACTTGGTAAACTCTTATGATGAAAGGACTGGCCTGATAGATGAGGGGAAAGCAGTGGATATTGTCTACCTAGGCTTCAGTAAGGCTTTTGACACTGTCTCCCATAAGATCCCCACAGAGAAGCTGTTAATGTATGGACTGGATGAACAGACAGTGAAGTGGACTGAAAACTGGCTGAATGGTCAGGCCCAGATGGTGGTGACCAGTGGCATAACATCTAGTTGGAGGCCAGTAACAAGCAGTGTATCCTGGGGCAAATACTGGGTCCAGTCCTGTTCAACATCTTCATTAATCATCTTGGTGATGGGACAGTGTACCCTCAGCAAGTTTGTAGATGACACAAAACTGGGAGGAATGTCTGATAAGCCAGAGGACTGTGCTGCCAACCAGAGGCACCTGGACAGGCTGGAGAAATGGGCTGACAGGAACCTCATGGAGTTCAACAAGTGCAAGTGCAAAGTCCTGCACCTGGGCAGGAACAGCCACAGGCACCAGTATATGCTGGGGGTTGTCCAGCTGGAAAGCAGTTTGGTAAAAAAGGACCTGGGGGTCCTGGTGGACAACAAGCTGAACATGAGCCAGCAATGTGCCCTTGCTACAAAGGCAGCTAAGGCTATCCTGGACTGCGTTAGGAGGGGTGTTGACAGCAGATAGAGGGAGGTGATCCTTCCGCTCTAGTCAGAGCTGGTGAGGCCACCCCTGGAGTACTTTGTCCAGTTCTGAGCTCCCCAGTACTAAAGAGACATTGACATAATGGAGAGAGTCCAATGAAAGGCTGTGAGGATGATGATGGGACTAGAGCATCTCTCCTATGAGGGAAGGCTGAGAGAGCTCCAGGGTTCAGCCTGGAGAAGAGCAGGCTTGGAGAGAATCTTATTAATGTATACAAATACCTGACAGGAGGGTTCAAAGAAGAAGAAACCAAGTTGTTTCCAGTGGTGCCGAGTGACAGGACAAGAAGCGATGGTCACAAATTGAAACACGGGAGGTTTATCCCGAACGTCAGGAAACACTATTTCACTGTGAGGGTGACCGAGTATTGGCACAGGTCCTCCAGAGAAGTTGTGGAGTCTCTATCCTTGGAGATATTCAAAAGCCATCTGGACACAGCCCTGGGCCACCAGCTCTAGGTGGCCATGCATTGGCAGGGGGATTGGACTGAATGACCTCCAGAGGTCCCTTCCAATCTCAACTGTTCTGTGATTCTGTGATTCTATGATTCTGTGACTTCATGCTGATGGTTAGCAGCCTCATGGCAGCTGGGAATTTTTGCTGCTTCCACCCTATGTGTATTCTTTGCCCATTTATCTCTTTTTGTGCTGGCATGAGTGTTCCTTTTTAAACAGCTTTTCTCCCTCTGTACGTTAGTCTCCTCCCTCGTCACTCCCCACCTTGCATTTGTAGAAAAGTGACATCCTTAACACAGCCCTGTTTCTGTTGTCTTGGAAAGCATGGCTCTCTTTTCCTAGTTTTATTTCAAATTAAGTTTTGTGTAATTTCTAATTAGCTTCTTTTTCCCTACCTGTTCACATTCCAGATCAGCTTTTTCAAAAATGTGTCTTTAGAATTGTGAATAGTATTCAACATGAGATCTTAGCAAGATTTTGGACAGTAGCATTCAATAATACCCTCTTTCTGTGAGAATTAACTAATAAATTCTACATTTGTCTATTTTTTAGGTACATCATACTGCTGACGTGTTCATCTTGTGATCAGTTATGACACCAAAGGCCTTTTCAATCATTCATGTTTGTTAAACTCACAGTTTATGATAGTAAGTTTTCCTATAAACACCTGAGAGTGTGTTCTGTATTTTGTAGAACATATTTAATTCTATCTTACTCCCAGACCCATCCTCAAGGCAATTCAGTTATTTCTGTGTCTGTATTTCAGTATCACCCTGATCTTTTTCTGTATTGAGGATACTTTGTGTCATCAGAAAATTTAATCAGCATGTGCCTCTTTTACCGAAAGGTTACTAATGAAATTAAGCAAGGCTGGTTCCAAAGCAGGCCCTGAGGAGATCTGCTGGTGACTGCTCCACTCTTCTTACTGCACTTTTCAGTATTAATTTTATGCTCTCTCCTTTTATGCAGACCCCTAGCCACTCTGCAGTTCCTTAACTAATGCCTTCTAATATTTTCTTCAATATATTTCACTGAAGATATTGAAAATATAGCTTTGGCTGGACTTCGTAGGCATATGCAGGTAATGTGTATGTAAGACTTTGTCCTGGTTTCAGCTGAGATAGAGTTAATTTTCTTTATAGTGGCTGGTATGGGGCTATGTTTTGGATTTGTGCTGAAGACAGTGTTGATAATACAGAGATGTTTTAGTTGTTGCTGCACTAGTCAAGGACTTTTCAGCTTCCCGTGCTCTGCCAGGTGCAGAAGAAGCTGGGAGGGGGCACAGCCAGGACAGTTGATCCAAACTGACCAAAGGGCTATTCCATACCACATGAAGTCATGCTCAGTATATAAAGCCGGGGAAGAAGAAGGAGGGGGGGATGTTCGGAGTGATGACGTTTGTCTTCCCAAGTAACCGTTACGCGTGATGGAGCCCTGCTTTCCTGGAGATGGCTGAACACCTGCCTGCCCATGGGAAGGAGTGAATGAATTCCTTGCTTTGCTTTGCTTGCGTGCGCGGCTTTTGCTTTCCCTATTAAACTGTCTTTATCTCAACCCTCAAGTTTTCTTACTTTTTCTCTTCCAATTCTCTCCCCCATCCCACCGGGGGGGAGTGAGCGAGCGGCTGCGTGGTGCTTAGTTGCCGGCTGGGGCTGAACCACGACAGACTTAAAGAAAAATGAATGTAGCTGGCTTGTGACAACGCTGTCTGAGTAAACAAGATAATACGTATATCCTAGCCACTTGTTGGAACAAATAGGTACTTAGTAACTGAATTCCTCAAAGAACAGCTCCAGCCCCACCTGCAAAGTTATTAGCTTGTGTCATGATTTAACCCCAGCCGGCAACTGAGCACCACACAGCCACTTGCTCACTCCCCCCCGGCGTGACGGGGAGAGAATCAGAAGAGTAAAAGTGAGAAAACTTGTGGGTTGAGATAAAGACGGTTCAACAGGGAAAGCAAAAGCCGCGTGTGCAAGCAAAGCAAAGCAACGAATTCATTCACTCCTTCCCATGGGCAGGCAGGTGTTCAGGCATCTCCAGGAAAGCAGGGCTCCATCATGCATAACGGTTCCTTGGGAAGACAAATGCCATCACTCCAAACATCCCCACCTTCCTTCTTCTTCCCCAGCTTTATATGCTGAGCATGACGTCATATCGTATGGAATAGCCCTTTGGTCAGTTTGGATCAACTATCCTGGCTGTGCCCTCTCCCAACTTCTTCTGCACCTGGCAGAGCATGGGAAGCTGAAAAGTCCTTGACTAGTGCAGCAACAACTAAAACATCAGTGTGTTATCAACACTGTTTTCAGCACAAATCCAAAACATAACCCCATACTAGCTACTATGAAGAAAATTAACTCTATCCCAGCCAAAACCAGCACAGCTTGAGAAATAATTTCTCAGAGGAGATAGTGCTCTCTCACGCAGTGACCCAGTGGAAACGGGAAAGAAGGGAAAATCAGCCCTTGCTTTGAGCAAGAAAGAATTTTCAAAGTTTTACAAGCAGAACAAGTGGAAATGTAAATCGTGATAATTGGGAGCTAATTATTCCCAGTAGCACTTTATGTACTCCCTGAGATGCATGCATGAAAACAGACTGAAAACAAAAGATATGATTACTTCATTTTGACCCTTAAGTAAAGGTGTAAGTAAAAATATCCCAAATAAAATATAAAACACGGTTTAATGCTCTGTTCCTGAAGGAATATAATTTAACCTTGGAGTTTTATATAACAAAAGTATAAAGTTGATTTTATGTATCATTTATATCTTATTTCTTTTTTTCCCTACCTCTGTGCCTAGGAAAAAAGAGTTTCTGCAGTCTTTTGAAATATATTTTTAAATATTGCATTCATGTAGCATTTGGTCTTGTGGATGTTAATAAACCAGAAGAACCTACATAGTGCATGAATCAGTTCATTACATGTAAATAATAATTTATTTGTTCACTGAAACTCTGACAGAAATGCCAGGGGTGACGGAGGGACTCACATAGGAGTTCAGTGTTAAGCTGTAAGCATGTCTATTCTGTTAACTGAAGGCCTGCCAAAATTAGATGTCTCTAAAGAATTTCCTTGCTAATGTGTTCAATAGCACCTACAGCTGAGTGATGCTTTGATTTTGCATGGCATGATGGAAGAAGATGGAGACGCAGCTCATTTCAGCACAGGAGTATGAGCACCCACTGACCGCCAGTGACAGGGGACTGCTGTGCAACTCTAAAGGTAAAAACACTTCAGGTGGAAGACCAATAGGAAGACCATTAATTTATTCAAAAGAGAAAAATCAGACTAAAAAGGTTAGGTATTACATTTTTTAAGAACTACTTACATTAAAAAACTGTTTAAACTGAAAACTGTACCTCCAAAAGTTAATAGACACCTAGATGGATTTTAGTACAGGCAGTCTTCCTGTCTAGGTACTTGACTTCCCTGATGGTGTGACTTCCATTTTGTGAAACGTTGATGTTTTGGCAAGTCTTTTCATTGCACATTTTTGAGAGAGAAAGGAGGTGAGAGAGAACAGAATCCACTTCGGACCAGCCACCTGTGCAATGGTTGGAAACTCTTCTGCTTTTTGGGAAACTCTGACACATTGTCTTTTCTGACTGGTTAGAAACAGCTTAATCACAGAGTTAGAGCCAATTCCCTTTATCTCTTTTTTTTTTTTTTTTTTAATTCTACCAAATTCATCTAAATAATTAAGTTACATGAGAGAGAGAGAACGAGAGAATTACCTGAAGATAGAATCACCTTCCGCATATCAGGTGAGTGGCGAAACTCAACTTGATAGATTCCCAAGAAACATTTAGCAAACTTGCATTTACTGATATCTCTCCTCAGATATGTTTTCTTGACAATTTTTTTTCTCTTACTATTAATGTTATATTGAACTAATATGTATCAGTGGTTACTGCCACATGCCACAGACTTTCTTTTTAATATTACAAAAAAAGAAGTGCTTAAAAACTCATAGGTGCACTCTTAAATTCTTTGATATAACCACAGCTGGGAAGATGTGGCTGTCTGTGAGAGCATTTGATGTGTTGTCTGGAAAGTTAAGCATATAAACTAGGTAAAGGCAGCTATATGGTGCTGTGTGACATACTCACATTGTACAATGCATGTCTAAGATTTTTTTTCTCCTATTTGCTTGATATTTTCACTGACCCTTTTCTCTAAAAGAATTTAGCAAGGTATTTTTTCTCTTGTTTGCTGAAGCAAATATTTTTCCATCGTGCTGTTTTCAGATGCAAAGTGCTTTATCATGGCAAAGGATATTTTAAGCCTGACATTACAGTTAGAGAGAAAGAAACAATAGGAGGTTAATGACTTCTGTTTCAAAGGTGGTGGTAATCACAGAAGTCAAGGTGAGAAGTGATTTCATATTTTCCAGAGTAATATAGATTCTTCTTAGAGGAATATGGGGTCACATGATAAGAAAAAATGTTCTATCATTCTTTGAAAAAAGTGGTTGAACAGCTCTGTCTTTCTGATATGACAAATCTATGCAGATGCTCTGCATTTTGTTTAAGAGCAAACCTTAACATAGAAACTGAATAATTGCCTGTTTTTTCTTTCTGGAGTGTTGAAGAGCAGAGAAGGGATGAGAAATGTAGAAAGAAAAAGAAGACAACATAGCAACAAAAATTAATGGAAAAAAAATCATCAGATAGTTTGCATATTTAGCTAAATGTCAAGTCACTGAAAATTTAGCACAATAATTTTAGGCCATCACCAGAGAGTGAAATGCACATTTACAACAGAACAAACCCAACCCTGTGGATAATATGACATTTTCTGTCACTGTATAAACACACACCAAAAAAAAATCTACCTCAATATTTATAAGTTTTATATAAAATCATGAGAGTTTTATTATTCTACAGAACCACATCACTATGATAATACATGCATCTGTAATCTCAAAAAGGTTAAGACGGCTTTTTTTTTTTAAAGACTCCCTTAAATTTGGGAGTTTCATCAATAGCAACACACTCACACAAACTGTACTCTCAGAATTTGATTATGAATTGAGGAGCACAGTTTTGGTTGACTTTAACTTTGATTGACATCATTTTTTCAATGCTTAGTTAAGTTAGAAGAACATAATTCTTAGCTGGAGAAGAGACTGCACAAAACCAAAGCAATTAAAAATGTCATAGAAATGCAGAGACAGCATTAGATACCAAAACTGGATTTATCTGAGGTCATAACACAAAGCTTCACTGGTATTTGTTCACAAGAGAAAACTATCTGCTGTGGCCCTGATTAGAATACAAGAGTTCGGGTTAGTATATTTCTAGCAGTTCTCAGTGGCCTCATATAGTTCACTACTGTTGTTCAGAATAAGCTTCTGGATTGCTGTGGATGTGAATGCAAAAGCCACTTAGTATGGGCAAATAGCACAATGCTGCTTTTTGTCTAACGTTCTCGTAAAAACTGTTGACAGAACTGTTCAAAGACTGAGAGATCCTACATATAAATATGCAAGATGCTAAATATGTGGTCAGATTTTTGTGCCTGTGCTCTATATATAAAAGTAACTTTCAGTACTGAGGTACTTCAGTTTGTTTATTTTGACCTTTTTTCTTCCTTTTATCGTGGCAAAGAAAACATCCAAAACTAAACAGGTTCAAAAAGGCCATGTTTCATCAAACAAAAGGTTTGAAAACTTTCTCTGCTGAAGACAGCAGCATGATTTTCCCAAGTAAATGTTTCTGTATCTGTACTTTTTTCCTGAATTCGTACAGAGCAGTAACTGACTGCAAATATTAGAAACTGATTACGTTTGGAGCCTAGCTCCTGGGTAGGCTCCTGTGTGTGTGGAATGGGAATGACAGAAAAGAAAAATACAAAAAATGACAAGACATGAACTAAGGTTGCACTCTGCACAGTTTTAAAGAGATTTTGAAGTACAAAATCATATGATGCCTTTCAGGCATCTGCATGGAGTTTAGCCTTCTATTCTAGGATCAGGCCATCATTTTTTTCTGTGTTTCCATATCTGTAGCCCTTACTTACAGATACTTAAAAAAATGTTTTTTAGTCCCTGTATGGCAGTATCCTCCAAGCACAAACACAGCAATTTTTGATGCTCAGAAAACGAAGACTGCAGGGGTCAGTCCTGGGGCCTGTCCTGTTTAGTGTCTTTTTTGGAGACCTGGGAAGGTGACTGAACACATTCTGTCAGTTTTTCAAGTGACACCAAGTCTGCAGGGCTGGGGCTGGTTCAGCTGGGAGCAGGGATAGCTTCGGGGCACTTAACAGCACCTAACCCACCTAACAGAGGGAGTTGAGGGGACGAGGATTGACAGGAGGGTGAGACTGCAGCTGGAACAGGAGAGGTTCAGACTACACATATTGTAATCAACATATGACTGTGAGGATAACTAAGAGGTGGAACAGGTTGCCCAGAGTGGCTGCGGACTCCCCATCTCTGGAGATTTTCATGCCCCCTTAGGACAAAGCCCTGTGCCTCCCCATCTGAGTTCGGTGTTGGCCTGCTTGAAGCACGGGATCACACTCAAGATGTCCCGAGGCCCCCTCAAACCCACATGATCTGGTGATTCTGTGTACAAAACAGAGAGAAATGTTTGTGCCTTCAAACAGCAGTTTTGAGATGGCATTTATAGGCTGTGTAACAAGGAAGGTTTAGTCTGACAGCGAAACAGAACTGAATGCATTATTTCTGTTTTGGGGCTTCCTTTGCTGTTTTTAATATTCTTGTAGGCACCTGTGCTGAACAGATGGGCTTCCTCATATGTGATTTGAGAGTGGCCTTTCAGTTCCATCAGCTTTCCTGTACATTTCCTATTATATTTCTTTCTTTTTCAGCAGCTGGTTCTTCTCCCAGCTGCATAGGTTTCAGTTGTGAAGGAAAGTCATTAATAGCCAAAGATAGATGGGTTATATCTTCCTAGTCCTGGTGCATAGCATTCTCTGGAACATACATTTTGAGTAAACATCGTTGCTTTCTCTGCCTTGTAACTATCACAAAAGACTAGAACTTTACTCTATTAAGATTGATTTTTATATTTTTTTAAACAAAAATCAAGTGCTTTGTTGGATTTTATTTCTTTATTGCAAAGGAAACAAAATACAAGTTCTGAAAAAACTTCTATTTTTTGAACATATGAACAATCATATAAAGCAAGACAGCAGTTTCTCTACTCCACTGTTCTGTTTCTGATAGCAGTCAGTTGCAAAGCCTTAGGAAAAGTGCAAGTATAAGGCAAATCTATGTGATACTGTCTCAGCCATGAGAAACTTAGCATACTGATGCACTTTGAGCCAAAAAGCTGCATCTACATCTTTCTGTTTACCACTACTTTATGAACTTGAACATTAATTTGCCTATAAGTCTCTGGTCCCATCCACAATATCCTATAACTAAGATATAACCAGTTTAAATGATGTCTTATGTGGAAGGTAACTTCTTTGTGTCTTTGTGAGGTTTAAAAAATAAAAAATAAAAATCTTGCTGGCAACAGTCATATTATTTGACATCCTCCTGTGTCCACCACACAGGTAGTTTGAAGCTCTCTGAAGGACTTAGCCCTGGCTTAGATACTTTTGTCTCTAACAGGGTTTGGAACAGATAGTCTGTATCTATAGAGGATTCTACAGCACAGCTTCCTGTGAAAGGAACTAATTTGTTCAAAACCAAATCCATCCTATAAATTGAACCAATGTGGGGGTGTTGGGTAACTGGGGACAACTGGCAAATCTGCTTCAAAATCACATCCTTGCTCCAAGCCAACAGTTCTGTGTGCATCAGCCATTATTCATCCAAATTATTAATCTTCCTCAACAGAAGCCATTTTCAGCTTTTTTCACTCTATTTTATAGTCTCTGAATCATTTCTTATTCTTTCATATCATTTTTCAAAGGGGAAGCAAGTGGGAAAAGGGTGTGAGGACTATACATGCTCTTCTAATTTTCAGTGCCACGTGGCTTTAAAGAGAACCATAAAAAAGTTTTCAGTTTTTATTCCTTTCTAATAATTCCTGACATTTGATTTTCTTTGCTGTTGCTCCTGAGTGCTGAGGTGATATTTCCAGTGAACTATCCATAAGGACACCAGGAGCTTTTCCAGAGTGGCAACAGCTCACCAAAGTATATTTACAGTTAGCTTGTTTTTTCTCTCCTTTCTGCTTTACTTTGCATGTAAGAGCCCTCAGTTTCCTCTCTCATTTTCTGACTAGACCATCAGCACAGTACAAATCTTCAGCAAGTCTTCACAGTCAATTTTTGTGTTGCCTGTCTTGAAGATGTTATTTCACTTACAAGCTTTGTCATGTTACAGTTTGTCTCCTTTTCAGGACTTTTAGAATAAGTTGGCATTATATTGGGGGGGGGAGAACAAAAAACCCACCTCCTGGTTGTGATACATGGCCATACATTACTATAGAATAGTAATAATAACAGTAATAACTAACCTATCTTTCTGTGGTTAAGCTATGTGAGATTAATCCCATAACAACTTCTTCTTCTTACTGTTTTCAAGGTGTCTCCTTGAGAAAGCTTTCTAAAAATACAGGTATATTCTGTCAGACAGATCCCTGTGATCTCTGACCTTTCTGAGTCCTGCAAGGTACTCAAACATATTTGTGAAGTATGACTTCCTTCTGTAAAGATCATGTTGACTCTTTCCCCATTTATCATATTTATGCATGCTTATTATTTACAGATGTTCTGCAACCACTTAAGAGGTTAGGGTAACTTTTCAACTTGAGTAAAACACTCTGTTTTCCTCCCTTAGATGTTTCATTTTCAGTAATGTCTGTATCTTCTCTTAGGCCAAAATTTCCAGCCATGACAAAACAGAGGAATTAATTTCTGTTTAGAAAGTTCCATTTTAGAATGCATCAAAGTTTAAAAGTAATTAAAAGCAAGATCTGAGAATAAATAATATACTAGGCATAGTAATGAGGTACGTTAACACTTCCTATCGTTTATAGCTATCTACATTGTATAATTTAGAGAAAAGAAAGAGGAAATATTTAGCTTTAGAGCACTATACTCCTTCAGCATGTAAGAAAACTATTGTCAGTCTTTCTGGATAAGGTTAATACAGTAAACCAATAGAAACATTTGGGTGTTTTCAACCAGTTTTAAAGCTGTATCATCAGTTAAGAAGCTAAAAATTAAATTTTTACGTATAGTCCCCAGGTAAGAAGGTTAAGTGATAACCAGTAAACTCATTTTGCCACTGAAGTTGACTGCTAGATGATCAAATCTGCTTTGTACTTAAGAGACAAAATTGTGCCGTGAATAGAAAATCAGAAAGCACTTGTGCCCTGTTTGTAACCCAAAAGAAAAACTGCTTTGCACTTGGCTGTTTCTGTGCATGTTAAATATTCATGACCAGATTTACCCATTATAGAAATGCTCACTCATATCATTATGCCATATAATGAATTGCTTCCCCTGTTGAAAGTAGTCATTATAACTTTGTATCTCATCCAATTGCATATTAAGTTTTCCCCCTTCCCCACTTCTATACCTCCTTTTGTTTGCTGAGCATTTTTTTAAGAAATAAATGTAGGGCTGATATCTTACAGGATTAATTACAACCTGCACCATATAGTTATAGGTGCCTTACATTACACCTGTTAGACCTTCTGAGGCCAAAGACTTACACAGCAGATCACAGTCTGCATATTAAAATCTGCCTTTTCAAATGAAAACGGGCAATGCCTTTGAAATATCCCTCACGGCATTAATTATCTTGTAGACTATCTCCATCATAAATTATGTCCAAATTTGGACCTTGGGCTTTCTTCTGGTGAGGCACTTTTTGCGTCCACAGGGTTCACCTCTTCTTCTCCATTCTCAGAAAAGACAACCCACAGCTCTTGGTTCAGTGACATGACCTTACAGCAGGAAACAGAAGAGGAAACAGGAGGAAGTGAAGTCCAGACTAAGGTGGATTGTCCCCCTTCCCTCAATCCTCAAAAGCAAGGCTCCTGGTCACCACTCAGTGGGTATTGCTAACCACCCTCTCAGTGACACAGAGGGAACAGAAAAAAATTATGAAGTCTCACTTTGAAGAGGAAGCAATCTATTTCTAAAAATTTCAGTTATCCTAAAGAGTTTGAGAGCTGGAGCTATGGGAAACTAACGTTTGAGTTTTAACCCAGTTTTGGATTGTAAACATTTACACAGAACACAAATTATGGCTCAAACACAAAGTTCTGACTTAACCTAAATTCTCTGCACTCCAAGAAACCATGAATCACCTCTGCTGGTAACTCAATTTTGCCTTCTCTTACCTTTTTATTACCCTAGAGTACTTTATTTGCATGTAAAAGGTTTGAGTTGAACAGAAGGTACAAGCCTTGGTCACTGAAAAATGTTCAGCGTGATAATGCCAAGCATTTCCGTATGGACAGAGATATTGAATGCCATATATGATTTTTTCAAAGCATATTACATGGAAAAAAAGTCAAATAATAGTTTGGGGTTTTTTTGTGCTGTTTTCTAACTTCTCTGCCTGTGGCATGTAATTTTTTCTTAAGATTAGAAATGTATTTTACTTATTTTATTTATCAGTAGAGATAGCTTTAATCAGACCCTTGACACAGATACATAAGTATCCTGAATTCTCAAGTGTCTGATTTTATAACATAAATAGCCACCTGTAACAAGAAACCTTCTTTACAGTGAAGTTGTCCATGTTTTCTGAAAAAAGTTTTGCTGTTACTGCTGAATCACTATGAATAGTTAATCTAAGAGAATCAGCTGCAAGATGGAGGGGTTGGGAAAACATTTCATTGCAAAAATTTTTAAATGCTGCAATTCATTAATTTGGGACTGGGAAAATTGGTGGTGTCATGCATATGTGTATGTCTACCTGCCTCTATGCATGTATATGCCTGAGTTATAGATATTTATGTACTTTCAAAGGGATTAAGGAAGAGAAGTTTCAGGAAGCACAAGCTTATGCGATACAGTTGATAATTTACCTATTTTAAGGAAATGGAAGAAGTTTATTTAAATAACCTCTAACAACACGTTAGTCCAGATAATTCAGGCATTGTATTAATATAATTTCTTTTGATATGGAACTCTTCAGAGGTGCCCAGCAAAAAGCCAGTGCTTGTTTACAAAGACCTAAGGAACAACAATATTTTCTTCTCTTTGAGGATCTTGGTTGCAAAATAAGAACATGAACTTTCTGGGATCATCAAGCACAAGGCTCTGCAGCCCTCAGCCTCCTTCTGTGACATGTGCATACCTGCAGAACAGCAGCTCCAGCCCTTCTCACATCCGTTGTCAGACTGAGCTAGATTACACACCAGGTGGAGAAGTCTGAAGCACAGTTTGTTGCTAATTTTGCCCACCACAACAACATGCTTTAGGGTAGTACTCAGATATATATATGGACAGATATCTTGTTTTAAGTTTCCTTTCCTTATGTTTAAATGGAAGTTTACAGGAATCCAGCCCATTTTAATGATCAGACTGTTCATGTCAATGATTTTACACTGGTATGAAAGTTTAAAAAAAGAAGGCTTTTTTTGTCACAAATAGCAGTACTTTTTCTGGTTCTAACAGTGATCTGCTTCATGACTAAAATAGTTTCCATGGCGTCTTTTCTTGAATGAGGAGTCCACGGTCTGGTCCTTTTGGCTAGCTGAGTAGGTGAATGGAGATTTTATTTTTCCAAAGACCAGCAGTCCACCATCATCCTTAAATATGGCAATGAGTAACTCCTTGTGCTGTAGTCCCAGTAGTCTACCTCTTTATGGCTTGACATGCTCTAGCCTGCTGCAGACATGACAGTCTGAAGGCAAGAGAAACAGAGAGATTACAGATGAGAAGATAACATATTTATATTTTTATCTTATTTTTAGAAGTACAACCAATTTTCTTGAGGCAGGTCTTGCAGTATAAACGTTTTTATTCAGTGACAGAAAATTATTGAAAGTATGCTTGTACACTGAATGAGTGTGTATATATCACAGAAATTCTGCTAGCATTATTTAAAATGTAAAAGTAAACAATACTTTATATATAGCATTTTTCATTCACGGATTTCAGAGCATTTTGCCAAAAAAGTTATTGTCACAGGAAATTTAGCAAATTTTTTAAGGTCATGGGAGAGACTATTGGCAGAGTGAATGACTGAAGCAAACATTTTGTCTGATGCCCCATTTAACTGTTTATACTATTTCACTTATAGGAGTTCACCTTGACTACATACGTCAAGAGGCATTTGCACATTCATTAGCTTAGTCTGAAATAAATCTTGAGTCAGAGCTTCTACTATATTAATCTCCATAGCTCTTTTGACACTGGTAGAGATGTGTTTTAAAAGACCATACATTTTTGCACTGTTGCTCACTCATTTTAAAATACTGTCCTCAAATATGGATATTGCCTGCTGTTTAACAGTTTCATTTGAAAATAAAATTTCAAAAATGATACTGTTGTGAGAAGCTTAAATGGTTGGCAAATTGATACATCGTTTAGCAGACTTGGTCCTCAGCTAATGAAAGATCAATATAGTCATTCCTGAAGTCAAGACTGAGGACGCAACTTTTCAATTCATACAAACTTAACAGATATACCAAATCACTGTAAAAAATATTTGACAGAATCCTCAGGTGCTTGTAGATGTATCTAGATGTGAGAGAGCTGTGTAGAAAAACAATACCTATGCATTTGAGAGCCTAGAGAAAAATCAGAAGGAGATTTTTCAGTCCCACGAAAGATGATAATCATGCATGATAAGTCATTCAGTAATTCAAAGACCAACTGGTACAGCAACCTTCCTGTGGCCAACACGTAGACACTATACATGCTAATGCACTTCATGTGAGCACAGCTGTCATCCCATTTTGAGTACTACGATAATCATGGCCTTTATTTTTAATGAAAGTAGAACTAACGGTATCCTACTGTGCTTTGTATATAGCCAAAAAATGTACCTGGATTACCAGAGTGCAAAAATCTAATGGTATATTGGAGCCTCATTGCTCCAGACTGGGACAAAGAGGAGTCAGTAAAATTGTTTCACATGAAACATTACATAGTCACAGTCATGTTCAATGAGTGTTTAGCAAGTGGTATGTTATACAAAATTATTAATTAATTTTATTTTGCAATTAAAATATCTCTTTTAAAGCTGTAAATAGAAATTTTGTGGACAATAAAATTTATAAATAGAGAATCTTTTCAAATAAGTTAATCCAGATGTTTGTTTTTTATTGTTTAAAAAGATGTTCTGGATGGCTTAGTATACCTACTTATGTGAATAACCCGGGATTGCTTTACTCAATCATAAGAAAAGGTTTCAATTATTTTGTTTGTTTATTCACATATACTAAATGTCTGCCCAAAGCAAAGTCTAGGTGACTTAAAACACATAGGCAGTAGAACAAAAATGTATAAAAGTACTATTTTGCATACTTGATAATATACTATAAAAGAAGAAGCCTTCCCAAATAAATAACAAAATAAAACAGTCTTATAGTCTTCTCATTTTGAAGGAACTGACTTGACTCTGTATGACAGAAAGAGAAAAAGCAGAAAACATGAGTAGCTCCCCTAGTTTTAGTATTTTCTGGTCTGGATGTCTCTACTAATTTATGGTAATACTTCACTCAATGACAAATTGGGCCTTGCTGCGATTGTGGCCAATGGGAAAAAGCTGGGTAACCTCCTGAACTTCTTTAACTGCCTTAATGCCATTCTTTTTTCCATTATCACATGTAACTCTCTCTGCTGATGTTTTCAGGTTATGTTGAGCAATATAAGGAGTTTTAAATCACTGAGAACAGGTCCCGTGTGACCTAATATCTACTCAGAGGTGATGGAGGTGCAAAAGCCTGTGTATAGTATTGACTCGTTGTGTCGAGGAGGCACAGTATTGTACATGCAGAAATTATGAAGAGACTGAGCCCCCTGAGGTGGATTCACCCTCGGTAACAAGCAGCAGTTGCAGAAATAAGTGACTCCTGTGTGAACAGGTGCAGTTTCTCCCTCTGCCCAAACTTCCACTCTCCTTATCTGCTTTCAATGACAGTACCCAATTTTCCAGCATGTTTCTCACAGAATGAAAATGAAAGCTATACACAATTACAACTACTGTAAATGTGGCTGTGGGAGAGGACATATGAGGTTTTTGTTTTCCCAAAGCAAAAGAGAGATTGTTGCTATTGAGGTGTGTGAATAAAAAAAAAAGATTAAGGGAAATTGAGTTTCTTTTGTATCCCAAGCCTGAAAATAGAGTTGAGGTATACTTTAGTCGTTGCCTGAACTGTAAATCAAGATGTGAGGATTTCTTTGCATAATTGTAATCATATAGCATTATACTTACTGAGTATCCCCACCTACTGCTATGGCAATCCAGATCACAAGAAGGGCAAACTGCAGCCATATATATTTTTTTTTTTTTTTTTTTTGGTGCTGTGGTTTTCTCTGTTCAGATAGATTAGAGATACTTACTGCTCACTTGATAGTAAGAGTAGTGATAGTGACAGCAGACAGATACAAAATTTTCTGGAAGGTTTTGTGAACCGTAATCAGGAACATACCCAGAGGGAATAAGAGTCTAGAACCATGATGTGGTTCTCCAAGTTGGAGTACTTGATGGCTCAACAAGAGGGTGCTAATGTACATTGGTGATACATAATGATTCTATCACTTCCCTGATGGACATCAGAATATCATCTTCATACAAGTTGTGTGACTGCTGTTATCCAGGCTAGCAGAGGTAAGAGAGGACATAAGGAGTTTGTCTTTGGAAGGTTAGCTTAGGTTTGATCCTCTTATTGTCAAAGGAGTTGCAACAGGTCAAACTTGTGCGTGATATACTAGTACTTAATGCATCTAAAGTCCAGTTTGTTATTTAATGTCCCTCAATATCTGCATGACATAGAAAGCAACATATTTTTGTTCTTCATGTGAAGTCTGTTATGGGACTGTCTACTTCAGGCACTATATAAATCTCATTATTCAATTTTAATACTTTTTTCCACAATTGCAGTGTATACTGTTGTTAGGGAACAGTTGAGACAAAGTGGCATGCCTAAAGTCATGCAGAAGTATTTGAAAAACAGAGAACTGAACAGTGTCTGATGATGCTTTTATAATAACTGAACAGTTTTTTCCTTTTTACACTTAAGCTCACTAAATATGTAAATGTGAAAAATATTGGTAACAAAAAGGCACATCATCTGCATGTAAACAAAAGAACAGAGAAACCAATGAAACTGTTCTGATCACTCTGAAGATTTCATTTCCTATCAACACCCATACAAACTTATAAGTTTAGTGGCCCAAAACTTATAGCTTAAGTTGTTGTTTGTTATTTTGCACTAGGATATAGCAAATATTTTGGGGGGGAAGGAAGAAGGAATTGTTTTACTATAATTTGTTTTATTTATTTGTCTTTTGTTGACATCACAACCTTGCCATTTTCAAATTATCTGAGCAATTTTTGTCACAAGCAGTAATTAAAGCCATCTCAGTGATTTCAGTATGGTTTCTGCTTGTCTACTACTCATTTATAAAGTGATAATGTTGTGTGTACTCACCCCTCATTTTTACCTTCTGCATTGCACTGCAGTTTTGTCCAGGGAAGTTCATGGCAGTTCTGTTCTTTGTCCTTCTATGACTGATTTTTATACTCTGAAAAACAGGGTGATATGAGGTTGCCCACATATCACACTGGGGGCAAAGGTAATGTGTATTGCATATCTCAAAGACTGAAATGTACAATAAGCTGTATCTGTAATTCTGACTTTCTGTGTACATGGAATGACTCTGCAAGCATGAAGAAGTTTGCCAAACTTCTGTGTTGGTCTAGACTGCAAAGTCAACTGTCTTAGGCAATTCAATAGTAAGCCTGAAAAATAAGCTCTTTGAGAGACTTTTGACCTGTCCTTCCTCTAATGTCATCTAGAATTCACAGAAAAATGTGAAAATTTTCAATAAAAACTGTATCACTGAAAAAATGTGTTCCACAGAGTAGAAAACTTTGCCTTTAGATGTGAGTCATAATGTTCTTCTGTGTAATCAGAGAGAAGTAGTTGTAAACTTCTATCACTGCAAGGACCTGCAAGGAGAAGTACACAACACACACATCATCCTGTCAGATTCCAGGAGGAGTGTCTGATAAAGGATGTGATGCAGTGTTAGGTGCATATGTAAAAAGCCCCGGTACTTTTTTTGAGTGTAACTAACGATCCCAAAGGTTAATTGCCACCCAAACCTACCTGGATACCAAATTGAGCTGCATATTGCAGGTAGTCAAACTTACTTCTTACATGCTACTGATCAGAATTGAGAAGTTCAGAGACAAACTAAAATGGAAGAGCTTGAAAAAGGTTGCTTTGTTCTAGATTTTTGACAGAACATAAGGTTTTATAAATGTACTTATTAATAATTTCTAAATTCAGTTATAAGTAATTTATAAAAAAAAACCAAAAGGAAGCATTTTTTTTCTTTTAGAGGTTCTGTTTACTAATTTCTAGAATCTATTGATCAATTTTACTTTTATGAAATTCTTTATTTACTTATGATGCTAGAATAGCTCTATTTCACACGAGCTGTCTTTCCAAAAGTGCTTATGTTCAAAAGTGCAGAATTACCAGGGAAGAAGCTTTACTTCTAAACGATAGGCTAAACCTATGGTTTAGCTGGCTTTCCTCTCATCATAACAAGCAAATTTTCTCCTCTTAACTTTGTTGGCTGAATCTCTGAAAATATAAATCCTTTTTTCTTCTAGCATAAAATACCAATGAAGGGATTAAATGGTCTATGGAAAATTAATTTAGTTTTGTAGAAAGTTGTCCTTTGAAGTACAGGTGTCTTCATGTGTGTCTTAACATTTTCTGTTTGTGTTTGTTAGCAAATTTTAATTTTATTGGTCTACCAAGAAAGCAGTTCACTGTATAAGCTCTGTTAAAACAGACATTTCATAACATTTAGGGATAAATTAGTTCTGTATGCAGAAGGTTCAACATGCACCTCCGCAAGGACTCTCTAAAACTTCTCTAATCATGTAATTGTTATCCCAATAGGTTATTTTCTCTTAATCATGGAATCCTGGTAAGTAGCGGGTCACTGTTACAACTTGAACTTTGATAGATACTGAGGGAGATGGTGTGAAATACTGTCAGTTAAAGCTCCTTTAGAGATTACCTATTTCAGGTGGTACTTTTGACAGGCCTAGGGGTCAAGCTTCTTATTTTCTGGGAGTTTCCTGTCACTTCATATCAGTTGGCTGTATGTCAGCTCTACCTAAACCAAAAGACAAGACTTCTCCAGATGTCTATGAACAGATCTAATCTTTCAAGTCAACTGCAGATGCTTTATCACAAAGTAAAAATCAACGATATAGGTAGCTCTTGCTTTTAACAACTAGTATTAACTTTACTTTTATTATCTATACTGTGGAACAGTTGTGATTTGCAGTTAGTACTCAGCAAAATGTATTGCTATGTCAGTGGAAATCACTAGACATAACTAAGCATACTACTTCTTGAAAATAGAAAGAGGTCAACAAAGCTAAATATCAGCTTTAATTGTGTCTAAAACTGATTTTTATATATAATCATTGCTCACGTTTAGCATCAGCTCTTGATCTTACTGCTGGTTGGTTGTAGTGCTACTACTACTACTACTGCTACTACTACTGTTGTTGTTTTTGTTGTCATTATTATAGCCATTTCTAAATTATTTGGCAACATTTTAGAATAACACTTGTACTAAATTCTGGTTCTAAGTTGTCTGGGGTTGGGAACTGAAGACAGGATTTTTTCACTTTTCTCAGACCTATCTCTAAATTAGTCAGGTGGCTTCTAAACTACAAGACTAAATGCTGCAAAATCAACTAATTTCTTTGTGTTCTTCCTACACTTTATTTCTTGGCATAGTCCCTTGCATCTATGAGGTTTGGGTTCTCTTGGAAAGATATTACTGGCAACCCTTACTTGGAGATGTTTGAAGTACATATATGTCCTTGACAAATCCAGGAATAATCAAGCTGAAGAAACACCATACTCAGGAGAAACTGTAGAGTTGCTGTCTCAGCTTTATGGCCCATGATGTCCTTCTTCTGCTACAGGGAGAATCAAAGGACAAATATTAATAAGACTGCACACACTAACTAAAATGAGTGTTGGAATAGATTTAACCAAAACAGTAGCCTAACCAGAATTTTAAGTCTTTGTTGCCAAAGTAGCAAGAGAAGAATGGCATTCCCTTAAACATATATAGTTTATAAAGTTGTGACTAACACTAAAACTCAGGTGTGGAAGGGTTACATTAAATTATTTTAAATTGCATTGTTTCTGTAATAGTAAACCAGTGGATGTGTGAAATAATTATATGGTAGAAAAACTTTCAAATCCTGCTGCCAGTGTTATCTTACTTACAGTGGTCTAGGCAGAAATTCTTCCACCTTTTATTGGTGTAACTCAGGGGAAATTCTCCATTCCTGTGCTTTCACCTTCTCATTTTCATTTCCTTCCATTTTGCCTGTATGGAGAAAATGAAATGAAGATATTTCTACATGTTTATAGGTTAAATCCAAGGCCTTATTGAAAATTACCTTTCAAATAACATCTGGCAAGGCTTTAAATTCCTAAAAACCTATAAGGAGATAATGTTCTATGGTTTATTCATTCTGAATATCTAAACTTTATGTAAAATTTTAATCAGGAATTTGCAAAGAGTAAATTATTCTACTCATATGTTATTGCATTCATTAGTCTGAGAATTAGTGAAGGAAATAGCTGCCAGTATTAACCAAAAATTCTCTCTGCCAGAATTTTCTATTACTATATTACTGATATTATTTAATTTAATCTCTGTTTAATGTAAAGTCAAACCAAACAGTAACCATGAAAGAAGATTTTGACTACTCTTTGTTAATAGATGTCTTCAAGGTGGGGAGAGTTTTCGTCAGTGGATTGAACTCAGTAGATATTTGAAACATAACCCATACTATTCCCAACAAAAATGAAACTTAGAGAAGTCAAGAATGACCTGATTTATGCAAAGATCTGGTGATCACCTCATGGCATGCCTAATAACAGCTTTTTCTTTAATCTTGATATAGCTCTAAGATCATAAATGGTGTTGATTTTCTTAAATATCCACTATTAAAGATGTGGTCTGTGACAGGGGGGTTTGTTTTTTTACAATAATGTAAGGATAGACTGAATGCCTTATTGCAAGTGTTAAGAGTTGCTCTTAGACAGAGTATATCTATGCAATAGTCCAGGTGGTCATTGCCCTATTTTTCATTTGGATAGCAATGACACTTTCACTATCAATATTGTCTTCACTAATTATTAAAGCAACAGAGCATCCAGCCCAGGCTGCACAAACCTGTGGTGGGTATTAAGTGCCATCAGTCAACAAAACTAACCTAGTGAGAAATTATTTGCACATAAAAGAGAAGTGGCTGCAATCCAGTCTTTGCAGTATGCACATTTTCTCTCAGCAAAGCTGAGAGTGAGCACCTGGAAGTATCGTCTAACTCAAATGGCACTCTTTGTTTTTTGCACCCGTTTGTTTGGCTGAGTATAGGATTAACAATGCTAATATACTATATTTTTGTTCCATAGTGAATTGGTGTATATGAAATCACTTTTGCCTGAAGAGTGAAGTAAATAAGAAGTTTGCATATACTGCTGGTTTAAATTTTTCACTGAAATCTTCAGCTGAGTTAAAATATTGAGTTCTTGTCCTTTCCAGTTTTGCTGAGACTAACTGGTTTCATCCAAACTGAGTATCTCATTAAGTGTGTAATTGCTTTCATTCCTGAAAAGAACAAAATCTTGTAAAAGTAGATTATTCTCAAAATCAGAACTTAAAGTGAGAAGTGTGTACTGTAAGTGAATGAATCACTTGAAAATAAAATATGCTATATAATATTAAAAACCAAACCAATTTTATTTGATTCACTATTAAGAATATACAGTAGCACATAGACATAAACACAAATACGAACATGAATGTAAATATAAAAATAGGTATGGTTCTTTTAGATAAAAAAACTTAAGTTCTTTGATTTAGAAACATCTTGGAATATCACTTTGTCTTTCAACTTTTTTTTTTTGGGGGGGGGTTGGGGGGTGGTATTTTGTCTTCCATTTTGTTTTCAATGTCTGTATAAAATTCAGGGCCTGCTACAAAGCATATGACTTCAGTTAGAGAGTGGCAACCTTAACTGAAGGTTGCCCAGTGGCAACCTGGAGTTACTGTCCTTTCAATAGATGTTTTTCCTTACATTAAAAAAATGCATGACAAATAGATATCACTTTTGGTTTTATTACGACAAATATTATCTTTCTTTTGCAGCTTAAAAAGATTTGTGTTATTACTCCTGTCAGATGACAATGAAGTTAAAATGATTCTAAAATACATTTAGTACTTCAGAAGAAGTAAAAACCATTAGGTTTTCCATCCAGCAGGAGCTAAATATCGCTGTTCACTTCTTTTTCTTATCAGGGTTTTTATACAAAATGAATTTTCTGTTCAAAAGAAACTAACATGTTAATACTGTCACTTTTATTCAAGTGTTGCTCCAGTACACTAGATGTAAGAAATTAAATGGAATAGTTGAGAATGACTGGGCAGTGACAGGTTAAAGATTTCTTCTCAGTTATTTTGATTCTTAAGATATTTATTTATAAAAAAAAGATTATTCTTTTCAAATGATTCATATTTCTTCCAGGAAAATAAGATATGGCTAAGATATCTGATTCGTAAAGGAAACAGATGGTTATAAAACTTTAAAGTTTGAGGAGACAAGATTTCTGAATACTTAACACGTCTTCAAATAATCGGATAAAAATAAACATTAATATACTGACTCATAGCTTCCTATGTAACAGTTTTGAATTTTTTGAAGGTAAAGGAACTGTTCATAAGAGTGAAGCAAAAGCAAAGGCAAAAGCAAAAGCAAGAGAAAAAATAAAATTAAAAGGAAAAGGAAAAGGAGAAGGAAAATAAAAAATAAAATTAAAAAAGGAAAAAAGAGAGAGAAAGAGAAAGAGAAAGAGAAAGAGAAAGAGAAAGAGAAAGAGAAAGAGAAAGAGAAAGAGAAAGAGAGAGAGAAAGAGAAAGAGAGAGAGAAAGAGAAAGAGAAAGGAAAAGAAAAAGAAAAGAAAGACAAAATAAAAATAAAGATAAAGATAAAAGAAAAATAAAAATATCAAAAAAATAACTAAATATAACAATAAAAAGAGAAAGAGGAACAAGAACAAAGAAAAGGAAAAGGAAAAGAAAAAGGGAAAAAAGAAAAAGAAAAAGAGAAAAAAAGAGAAAGGAAAAGGAAAAGGAAAAGGAAAAGGAAAAGGAAAAGGAAAAGGAGGAAAAGGAAAAAAAAAGAAGAATAAGAAAGAGAAAGATAAAGGAAAAGGAAAAGGAAAAGGAGGAAAAGGAAAAAAAAAGAAGAATAAGAAAGGAAAAGGAAAAGGAAAAGGAAAAGGAAAAGGAAAAGGAAAAGGAAAAGGAAAAGGAAAAGGAAAAGGAAAAGGAAAAGGAGGAAACGGAAAAGAAAAAGAAGAATAAGAAAGAGAATAAGAAAGAGAAAAAGAATAAGAAAATGAATAAGAGAAAGAAATAAAAGGCTTAGTCTCCTGATTTGCTGTATTGTTATTTAACTGTTTATTTTTAGAAGTCATCCTTATGACATTTTCCTACCCAACTTTCCAAAAACTACAAAACTGGATTCACACTGAATAATTATAAATGTGTAGGAAGTCACTGTATTGTTATCTGCTGCAATGTACAGTTCTCTTGGTGAAACTGAAGAGTATGTGGCAATGGATCCAGCAAATGACTATTTGTTGCATATAGGACAGGAAGTAAAAGAGCAGACTGCCATGAAATATGTGTATATCACAATGTTGAATTTCCAGAACAGCCAAAGGTCAGTTGATGTTTTAATATGTGATTCCAACTTGTACAAAGATTCTCACTTTGATGTGTGTGTTGAATATCTTTTCTTTTTTTATAATGGAAATAATGTTTAATTTTGTCTAAGTTTTTAGCATTAGCACTATCCTAGGCAGGAGAAATAGATTCATTAACAACTTCATTACGTTGATTAAAGTTTTAGAATTCACTGTCTTCCTAATTGAGTTATGTATTACTGATCTGCCTTACTTTTAAATGTTTAATTGCCTGAGCAATTCCCAAGGGAACATTTCTTCTTTTTTTTAATCCAAAATAATTTAGTAATAATAATAAACTTTTAATGAGGGAAGAAGACAGTGATTTTTTACATTCCTACTTGATCTGACATGCTTGACTTATGTGGCTTACTGAATTAATCTACTAAACTAGGTGAGAAAATTTGGTTTTGAAACATTGGTTGTAGAGAGTGTAAGCACTTCATAATGCTATTTTTTAATAGGCAGCACCTCTTACCGTTAGAGCAATTCTTCATGAAAAGTATAGGCTACTTGTCCAATAGGTAATGCACTCAAGTTAAATCTGGGAAACTGGGGTTCCCATGCTGTCTCTCTCATCTTTCTGTTGGTTTTAACCGTCATGACTTCTTTTTCATTTCTGCAAAAGCAAAATGTCAAGAAATTTGTTTCAGTTGGTTACCTCTGTGATTCTAGAAACCTTCACAGAACGTGAATTTCTCTGACTGACAGTCCCCACAGCCATCCTCCCTAGTAAATCTGACATCCTTTGCTTTATGAAAAGAACCCAGATTTACTTTTATTTTGTCTGCCAATGTTCATTGTAACAAGGCTTTGAGTTAAAATATTCAGATGACCTGTTTGCTGCAGATACTTTTTGGACCATTCCACAGTTGCTCTCCTCATAGAAGTTTCCAGTTCTTTTTTTCCATCAATAACAACAGAAAAAAGACTTTTTATCCCACTATGGTCAGTTTTCCCATATAATAAAAATTTATTGTGAGCTGACTCTTCATAACTCTGCATGAGCATGAGGGCTGGGATATGTATGTACGTAATTATTGCTTAGCACGAAACCTGAAAGTCAGAGATTCCATGGCTGCATAAAGTCTGTGTCAGAAAATAGGAAGAATTTGTAAGCTTTAAAAAATATTTTGTTTCCTATTTGAAATAATAAAAAAAAGTCTTTTGATATTTTACTTGTACTATATTAAAGTGTATTGGTCTTTTTTTTTTTTGATCATATAGAAAGATATAGAAAATACCAGGTCTCTGGTACTGGATATTATCAAAGACATGATCCTTAAGTTTGATCTTATGTTGAAGCATTTGTGGTCATATGATCATGCATGCAATGGCATCTCTTTTATTCCAAATATCCTTATGATTTGAAAAGAGGCACTCCCTTTAAGACACTCCTGATGAGATGCATCCCAGAGTCCTGAGGGAATTGACTGATGTAGCTGCCAAGCCACTCTCCATGATATTTGAAAAGTCATGGCAGTCAGGTGAAGTCCCTGGTGACTGGAAGAACGGAAACATTGTGCCCATTTTTAAAAAGGGTAGAAAGGATGACCCTGGGAACTGCCGACCTGTCAGCCTCACCTCTGTGCCTGGGAAGATCATGGAACAGATCCTCCTAGAAGCTATGCTAAGGCACATAGAGGACAGGGAGGTGATTCGAGACAGCCAACATGGCTTCACCAAGGGCAAGTCCTGCCTGACCAACCTAGTGGCTTTCTATGAGGGAGTTACCACATCAGTGGACAAGTGAAAAGCAATGGATGTCATCTGTCTGGACTTCTGTAAAGCCTTTGACACGGTCCCCCACAACATCCTTCTCTCTAAATTGGAGAGAGATGGATTTGATGGGTGGACTGTTCAGTGGATAAGGAATTGGTTGGATGGTCACATCCAGAGGGTAGTGGTCAACGGCTCAATGTCCAGATAGAGATCAGTGATGAGTGGTGTCCCTCAGGGGTCCGTACTGGGACCAGTGCTGATCAGTATTTTCATCAATGACATTGACAGCGAGATGGAGTGCACCCTCAGCAAGGTTGCAGATGACACCAAGCTGAGTGGTGCAGTTGACACACCAGAAGGACGGGATGTCATCCAGAGGGACCTGGACAAGCTGGAGAAGTGGGCCTGTGTGAACCTCATGAGGTTCAACAAGGCCAAGTGCAAGGTCCTACACCTGGGTTGGGGCAATCCTCAGTTTCAATACAGGCTGGGGGATGATGTGACTGTGAGTAGCCCTGAGGAGAAGGACTTGGGGGTATTGATGGATGAAAAGCTGGACATGAGGCAACAATGTGGGCTGGCAGCCCAGAAGGCCAACCGTATCCTGGGCTGCATCAAAAGAAGGGTAGCCAGCAGGGTGAGGGAGGTGATTATGCCCCTCTACTCTGCTCTGGTGAGACCTCACCTGGAGTACTGCATCCAGCTCTGGAGCCCTCAGCACAAGAAGGACATGGAGCTGTTGGAGCAGGTCCAGAGGAGGACCACGAAAATGACCCGAGGCCTGGAACACCTCTCCTATGAGGACAGGCTGAGAGAGTTAGGGTTGTTCAGCCTGGAGAAGAGAAGGCTGCGGGGAGACCTTATAGCAGCCTTCCAGTACTTCAAGGGAGCCTATAGGAAAGACAGAGACAGACTTTTTAGCAAGGCCTGTTGTGACAAGACAAAAAGCAATGGTTTTAAACTAAGGGAGGGCAGACTTAGACTGGATTTAAGAAAAAAAATTTTTACAAAGAGGGTGGTGAAGCACTGGACCAGGTTGCCCAGAGAGGTAGCGGATGCCCCATCCCTGGAAACATTCAAGGTCAGGTTGGATGGGGCTCTGGTTGCTATGGATGGGGATCAGGTTGGATGGGGATCAGGTTGCTACCTGATCTAGTTGAAGATGTCCCTGCTCTTGCAGGGGGGGTTGGACTAGATGACCTGTAAAGGTCCCTTCTGATCCAAAGCATTCTATGATTCCATGATTCTACGATTCTATGATTTAAAGAAACAGATTGTCAGGAGTATATATGATACAAAGAAGGAAAAAAAACACCTCTCATTTGTAATCTTATGTTTCCTTCTGTTTTGGAGACAGCTCCTTTGTATGGCTTATAATATGATATGTTAATTTTGTCAAAAATATGAGCTCAGTTTTCTTTGTCTTTCAGAATTCTGACCCTGCTGCAATGTTATGCAGGTCTACATTAGGACCCTCTGCTTGTAATTTATTCTGTGCAGGTTATAATGTAAGCCTATTTTATAGCTTCAGATCTTCATAAATTCTTGTCATGACAATGTCTTTTTATTGTTTCCAGCTTTTGAAAACTTTTTTTTGTTTTAATTTTCCCAACATACTGCATTTTTCTATGGCATTACTGCCCCTGTTAGTGCATTCTGACAAATGCATAGTTATTAGCACATGTTCTTCTCATTGATTTCAGTCTTCCAGTTCTTCCTATCAAACTGCTAGTGAAGTTATAACTTGCTGAATTGGAAACTTAAGGAGTTATTTTCAGGATTGTTTTTTCCAGGGTTTTTTTTCCATCAGCAACTATATGCAACTCGATGGAACTGAGTGGGAGAAAGAGATCCTAGAGATTTTTCTACCAAAAAAAGTTTTAAAATCTATCTTTTGTTCTACTGATCCCCTTTATCCATGTGTCCCAAGGCTAAATTTGCAATAGAATAAAAACACTGACACATCAAAATAGAAAATTTGGATTCTCAGAACAGCCCAGCAAACGCTGCACAAATCTCAGTCCACAAAATACACAGCGTTCAACAGTATCAACCCTCTGCTGCCTCAAGCTGTCATTACAGGCATGCACATGACTGCATAACCTCACCTGTGCTGAGCAGTTTAGCACATATTTTGGTCCCTGTGTCGCCTAACTACTTTGTATGTGGGGTCTCATCTGGTAAAAATGCAAACTGCAGCTCTCTCCCAAGAGCTTATTTAGAAAATCAAGCAGGATCTGCCTGAGAAACTATCACTTACCTCCTCAAAGGACATCCCAAAACATCATCAATAGGGTATTCATTGTACAAGAGGTGGTGACAAAGAGAACTATTTCACAGTTCAGAGATTTGGACGTTTCCTACAGCTTTTGACTGCTCCTGCCCTGCCAGCAAAGGCTGCCTGGGTGCCTCACCAGGGTCGTGGCATCAAGTCTTAGCCAAATAGCATGTTACAACCATCTACCTTCCGTCTGTGTTCTCGAGCAAATAATAATTTATAATTCTAATTTGTGCATACCCCACTTGCAATCTCTCCACATATGGCTGATGATGTTCAAAAAATATATATACCCACTTCTATAACACATTTTCCCCTTAGAATCTGCTAAGCTTTTTTGTTAACCTCTTCGTGCAAAACCAGATCAGCATTGTATGATGCAATGCGGACTGCCACAGAATAAGCATATTGCTAGTCAAACCATCAACTGCTAATCATTTAGCCTTTCAGTGGTTATTGTGTGTCTAGTCTTTTTCATTCCTAAGCTATTGTTACCATATAATTTACTAACATATCTCAGCAGCCATCAGTGCTAATGGCAATTTCATATATTTTCTTGAATCAAGTATTTTTAAATGACTGTATTTATCTTGTTTGTTTGGTTTGTTGGCAAAATTGTTGTTAATACGTCTTCACCTCTGTTAGACCACAGCATGAGAAACACAGTCTGTTACACACTCTTTGCAAGGAGTTTTTCTTACAAAAAGCGTGGTTTATAACTATGTAATTGTATTTCCTGCACTGTGGCTATATTAATGATTTCTCATTTAGTTGCAGATTATTTAAAATCATAAAACCCCTCTGTAGTGTGTCATCTTTTTTTTTTTTTTTTAATTTGTTTTGCAAAGAATTAGTCCACTTCTCGTTTAATATTTTTGTAATGAACATGGCTTGAATTAATTGTTTAGTCATAAAAAAATCTTGGGATAGGAACTCCTACCTAGGTCATGTCCAGAAGGATGATTTTTTGAAATGTAACAACTATCAGCTGATGTCAGCTAGTTTGATGACATTAATTGCATTCCTTTCTCATCCCGGGTTGAATGGATGGATGAAGGTAATTTAACAAGAAAGCTGAAGCTCAGTTCATTTCTTTGGACAGCAAACGTGAACTCCCAGGAAAGATGTTGCTGAGTAGGCTAAAGAATATCTTGTTGCGGGTAATGTACTATACTTTCTAATACTGATGTTTCTGCCAAAGAAAGCCTAATTAAGCAAAACAGAAAAGCATCAAAAATGGTGATTTTGAGAGTCACCTTTGCCAGCATGTTCTCTAATGTAGTAGCTAAGGTGTTCTCTGGAGATACGAAAATATCCAAGAAGGATTTCAGAAACCATCTGAAACAGGTTGAACACAAGTCTTTACCAACCATGGGGGAGGCATCCTCCAATGCTGTAAATTTTCTAAATAAGACCATTATTTTTTTGTTCTTCTTCTTCTCTATTTTTGTTGTTCTCTGCTTAAAGCAAAAAAAAAAGATAAAATATTAGAGGAGGTAGGCTTAGTTTCATGTTAATACTCTCTTCTTTACCAGTGAATTTAGACTCATCTCTATTTCTTTTGGGATTACTTTTAACAGTAATATCAGGTCACTGTACTACTGTCCTGAGAATTTACACACATCTTCCAGGAGAAGTTTTGAGCAGTATCTTGTTCTTAATCTATATAACACTTAGTGTTCAGGTGGCGTATAACGTGTTTCTAAGATTTTTCTCTTAAAAACTAACATATTGTAAAATTGGAAGCCATAGAGAAATTAAAATGGATGAAGTATGTTTCTAGATTTTCCCTTTCTTTTTGTTTTTCCTTTTTTGTAGTCAGAGGCAAAACCAGAAAGAAATCTGATATTAAATTCACTCAGAATAACTTTTTTCTTTCTCCAGGCTTTCCACTTTAGCACATAAGGTAGGTATCATTCACACATCTCTAAACTGCTTTGCCAATAGCCCTAGAATCCCAACATGTCAGACAATCACGTAATTGAATCTAGAGTTATGACATCAAATGATTCTCATGAAATGCATTTAATGTATATATTTAGAACACATATGTATAGAAAATCTTTCTGAAGTAGGATAATTTACTTCATCCTTTTGAAATCAGTTCCACCAAGCCACTGTGCAAGAATGTAACATTCTGCCCATTCTGATTAAGTGATGCATGGGATGACATTTTACAATGAAACAATAAAATCTCCTTTGTTACTATAATTATTGAAGTTCCAGGGTAAGACTTTATAGTTTATCTTTCACTCATTTCAACCATAAATTGCACTTTTTTCTTTAAGTCTGGTACAATGTTTTAAGGAAAACACTTTCATTTTACTCATTAACATGTGAATTAATACATTAACTTAAATTATTTTTTCTTGGTTCTTCCTGGTGGAAAATCTGCCAGGATTTTCATTTATTTTTCCCATAGCATGGTCCATATACAAACAGTGAACAGTTCCACCTGTAAGTGAATTGCCCTTACACTGAAAAACTAAGGCAATAGTCTCCATCCTGTTTTCTAGGCAACTACCCTGCAATTGTGATAGGCAGTTTACAACACATAAAGCATGCAGGAGAGTTTTTCATTTGCATTTTCCTAAAAAAAAAAAAACAACAAAGAACCCAACCCCAAACAAAACACCAAAAAAAGCCCTACTAGGCTTTCAAGTTATTCAGCCTTCAAAATATTGAATTAAAACTTGCCAGCAGCATAGATTTCTTAAAAATTCAGAGGTATAAACTAAAGACATAGGCAGGTTACATTGTTCTCTGCTCATTCCCAATACAGTTGTAAGAGGTTTTGTAACATTAAACTTCTTCTGCACAGAATGGATAAGGACTCTTCTGAGTGAACTTGATATATAACCGAAGGCTAATTCTCCTGTCCCAGATGTACACTGTGCTTGTCAGTGGCACACATTATGCTTTTGATTTGTGAATGCTTGAAATACAAGTGCATAAAACCACCACATTGAGAAGGCTGACATTTGGGATTTTTTCTCTATCCATTCCCAAGGTTGGTGGAATTTCAAAAAATTGGAAGAAACAACAATGCACCCCTCACTGAAAATCGATCATGGTGGGTAGTGAATCACCTGCCTTCAGACACTAGTGCACTGGTGGAGGATGGATAACTTAATTGGTAATCCACTAGATTAGTAATTAGGAATTTTGAGTGCAATTTCGTTCTCTGCTTATTTCTTTTCCCTCAGGGAAATAATTTAATCTCTGTCTCATTTCCCCTTTTGTAAAATAGGAATAATATTGCTTTATGTAGTTGGATGGAGGGGAAGTGCATAGTTGTGTGGGACTTACATGTTTGTAGTGATTAGGTAGGAAATGTTAGATAACCTGATAGGAGGACACAGGGTAGCTCCAGAAAGCTTCAGGAGGAGAGAAACACAGGTGTTTGAAGCATCTGCAACAGCAAAATATATTTAAAAATACTTTTTTCTTGGAGAGGGTCACACACATTTATATTCCGCATTTTTCCTTCTTCTTTTGGTTTCCTTTCTCCCTTACTGCCTTTCTTTTCCAGCCCATCACATCTTCTATGGTTTTTTATTAGTTTTTCCTTTTCACTGCCTACATCCTTTACTCAGTTGACTTCTCCTTTACTCAGCCAACTTCATGTCTTCAATTATCAACTCTCAACTCTACATTTGCCTTCTTCCTTCTCTATATGTCCTTTTTCTTTTGTTATACCACTCTCTAATCTTCACAGTTGGCTCTATGGCCATGTTTGCTGATCCTGCTGTTGTTTTGTACTGCAGAGTATCTCTCTGAATTTGAACTATAGGAATGTTCCAAGGCTGCTCTTTCCACCTGAGTTTCAGACTTACCTATGCATACTTGGAAAAGTCACCATGAACAAGGTGTATGTTGTTTTTCCCATGTGGACATTGATGTCACTTGTGGTTTTGGCAGAACAATAAGATCCCTGCTGATGTATGTGTATCTCTTTATGCATTCTTAGCATTTTGTAGGATTGTATAACCAAGGAAAAAAAAGCTAAATTCACAGAGAAGTCTTTTCTTTTTTAAAACTTTAAAACTTTAAAACTTTGGCTGCAAGCCAAAATGTATTTTCAATGCACAAATGGTTTCTGAGTTCATTTATGCAGCACTAGAGAAACTAAAGTATTAATCTGATCTGAGGTACTGCGTATACAGAATGAGACACAATTTTATAACCCAGTAAAAACAGGGAAATATAGTAATCAAATAATTCAGATTTTTAACTTGCACACTAAGTGACAAAGAGCGAATCCAAACTGTTTTCATTCGTCTGCAGTTTTATCCCTCCTTGCTCTCTCCAGAGAGCAGTGATATCCTATTCTATCTGTGTTGTCCTGATGTGAAAACAAACAACCACACGTGGCTTGTGAGCTCTGAATGGAGAAACATGTCTGAATGTAGCCTTGTCAGAGGAGACAATCTAGTGGGCCAGAAATATTAATTGGGAAAGAAATAACTCTCATGTAATAACTTGAGTAGTGCATTGCTGTGACTTGTGTTTTCTCAGAAAGACTCGCCAAAAGCATTGTGGTTTGGGGTGATAGCAGCCCAGTTAATTCTTTTCAGCAAAGACAGTTCACCATTTGCAGCTTTTCTCATTTGTGTGCAAAGCCAAATAAGACAATTATCTTTATCTTATGGATCCTGCCCTCCTTTCATTAGTATATTATTCTATTTTACAGCTAGTAGTCTGGAATCCAGTCCTCCAGGACTTTAATATCTCATTGGGCCAAAATAATTGAATGGTTATTTCCTGAGGCAAAAGAAAAAAGTCTGAGTTTTTTGTTTGTTTTGGGTTGTGGATTTTTGTTGTTATTTTTTGTTTTTCTTTTTCTCTCCCTGTTCAGAATAAACAGGACCACATTTCTAAAATGCAAAAGAAGTTATTTCAGTGCCAATTGAAAGGGAAAAGAAAAATATTTAGGAACTGGGGAAATGTTCTTTACCTATTAAAACTTCTGTGTACTGCATCTGTAATTTTGGCTGATTTCTAATTCACTGCATGGTCAGAACAAACAAGGCCCAGGTGTTGATCTGCCCTCCTTGGTTTAGTATGTTCATACCTAGAATGAACAGATAAAGGTTAATGTCAGTTTCAAAGCACTCAGCTACCAAGGCAACCTTTTCTATGTGCTTGGGTTTTTCGGGGGGGGGGGTTGGTTGTTTTTTTTGGATTTGGTTTCCCAAAAGAAAACTTGACTGCATTAGTTCCTTGAACTGTCTTTGTTCCACTCCATGTCCAGAATGGGCTATGATGATGTAGCTTTCTTTCTGAAAGATTTCTGGAGGAAGAAATTGGTATTACCTTTGCACTGTGATTTTTTTTAACCATGCATCTCAATGAGTACTCTAACAGCAGGACTGTTTGAGTAGTAAGATCTTGGTAAAAGTAAATAATATCTGACCTTTGATTAAAATATCTGTCTTGCTTTTAAAAACAAAATATGGCATTGGTACATTCATTCAAGTGGTATATTCATTCCAAGTATTAAAAAATTGATGAATCAAATTAATTGGAATAGATTATACCAGTGGTAGTTACCAAACTGGTTAATGTAAAACTAAGCAAAAAATATTAATTCTTCATCCCAATCTCAAATTAGAAACAGGCAAGGATGTGTCAGATTAACTCTATTTTTACTCAGTAATAGTAAAGTTTACTCTACACTTCCCATGCCGTATTAGAACTGGAAGCTGATTGTTCAGATTGCCTAGGAGGTAAGAATGCTACAGATATATTTAAAGGCTAGAATGAAGCAAACTCATCCGAATTGTAGAATTAAACTCCTTTTGGTGATGACCAGTTAAGGAGCCTGCTAGCTGGAAGAAGACATTAAATCTTAACCTCAGAGTTTTAATTATCATCTATGACAAACAAAAATACACTACTTATTCCTACAAAGCCTGAATGATTTGCTGTGCTCCACGTATACATGCACATGCTTCTGTTTTCAAGATTCCTAGAGGGGAATCCATTACACAGCTCAATATGTATTTCATTCTGTCTTTGTGAAAATCAACCTTTTAATTAGATATTACTAACGAGGGAAGAAGGTCACAAAATATAAATAAACTATTCCTGCTCCTTTTATTTCCCAGTCATTCTCATATTACTGCCAATTTCATGCTAAACCCGAGGCATTTCTGAGTGCTGCAACTGTCACTGACTTCTCCAGCAATCCATTTGAAGCATCACTGGTTTTGATCACCTATTTCAATCATAATCAGAGGATAAATCAGTTGACCACAGCTGTGGACAACTACTTGAGTGTATTGCCCAGACAGCACTATTGGAGAAGTGATGTTGAAAGTTTAAATGGCTGGTCAAATTAGATTTTTTTTTTAAGCTTCTTTGTGTTACAAGATGCTCAGGCTATGCTAATGATTAATAGAGAGAAACTGTGTTCCAGGATTAGGAAAGCTTCCAAAGTTTTTCACACACTAAAAGGAGCAGCAGTCTGTAGCAAGCCTGCCATGTGGATACATTGCGTTAATTATCATCAATTTTTTTTTTCCCCATAAGAAACTCTAAGAACAATTTTCTGAGATACTATTATATGGTCTGTGATCCTCTGAAAAAAGATGAGACACAAGCAGTGGATGCAAGTTGTAAATTGTTTAAAGGGAGTGTCAATGATTTACTACAGCTGAGGATGTAGACCTATAACCTGTAAAACATTATTATTGATTTAAGGCTTAACTGTTAGCTGCATGATATAGAAATATTAGTAGACTTATACATACAAGACTTCAGAAGACAGATAAGTAAAGCTAGAAAAATCCATTTTGGTGATCTCATCTGACAAGTCCTCAAGAGATACCCACACTGTTTAAGAGATCAGTCACTGATGGATAAATGGCAACTTTGTGGTCTAACCCCAGCCCAGGCAGTGCCTGGATATGCTTTTATCAAGCTGGACTTAGAGCATGCCACCGTCTGAGTCCTACTTCCACTTTGCTCCTAGTTGATATTGTTTTGAAAGAGAATCCAAAAAGGTCAGGGTGATCTTCATTAGTTTTTCCTCTTCTATCTGTAATTCCTGTGTTCTAGCCCAAAACCAGGTAACATAATTGCATTGCTATTCTATATGAGAGTATAAATGTCACATCAGAGTCCGGGCAGAAAAACAGTGTGCTTTATAAATAGAAAAAAAGTCCTTAAATTACAAAAGAGGCAATTATTGTCTTCAAAACACCAGCTATCCACCATTCCCACTTACGTGCATTGTAAATGTGTTCATGAAGGAAGCAGAAGATGCAACATATTGCCTACCACAATGTGTAGTGCTTCCAAACAAATTAATAAAGTCTTATTCATGCAGACCACTTAATGATGTTCTTTTCTTCATTATCATGGAGGTGACTAAGGTAGGATCTGATTTTGTAGTGGTGTAGTCTGGCATAAATTAATAGACTTTTTTTGGACCTGTAATGCTTTACAGTGCTGAAGTTCACACCATGTGCTATTGTAGCTTCCTTAGTTTATTTCACAATTTGCAACTTTCTCAAAGTTGGAAGAGAGACCTAATCTTTCCCAAAGATCCCTAAAATTGTCTGGTGCTCCGCTGATCCATTCTTGTAAACAATGGTCACATTATATGTGTGATCCTTGCACCCTCAAGTAGAGAATGCTGGAAAGACGAGTTTTAAGTTCTTCAGTTACTGGAATTTAGTTGGACTGAAAATATTAGTATAAAAAGATCATAT
Source organism: Mycteria americana (assembly GCF_035582795.1). Taxonomy (NCBI): domain Eukaryota; kingdom Metazoa; phylum Chordata; class Aves; order Ciconiiformes; family Ciconiidae; genus Mycteria; species Mycteria americana. Next base: position 64,845,213 of record NC_134396.1, read on the forward strand.
CATCTAATCATTATCTCTGTGTACTGCTAAGGTCTTTATAAGCCTGCAGCACTTCACATTCACTTTGACCCTGGGCAAATAAAAACAGCAGGTACAATTTAGCAGGAAATCAGAATCTGTTCTTTCTTGTTGTTTTTGTAATAGCTTACTATGTCTGTCCCTACCAAATTCCAAATTTAATGAATTGCAGTTTCAAGGGTGGGTCGTTCCTCTGTCTTGTAATCCAAGCAAATGAGTATGTGTCATTCAGTCAAAACAAACTTCTGCAGAACATCATGCTGTAGTAATTTAACACAAAAAATGAAAGAGGGGGAAAAAATGAATCAACATTGGTGTTCCTGACACCAAGAAGGAGAGAAACTCTACCTCCAGCTTGGAACTCCATTTATCCTTGTGCACCATTGACCATACATCAAATCATGCAGTCTTTCTTCCTGACACCTGGAAAATTCACCTTGCAAAATACTGGACATAAATTAGGTGTGTATTCAGATGTTTTCCTGGTGTGACAGGAGGATAGATCCCATGTTATTATAGGACTTCTCACAGTAAAGGCTGACTGATACCTGCAGCCTTTTCCCATAGCTAGAGCAGTCCTGCCAGTGGTACCGTTACTGTAGCAGGTAGCATTGCCAGCAGACAAGAGACCAGTAATATTTCCTTTCCCATAGTTACAGGTCTTGCTTCAATCGTGCTGAAAGAGGGAGGTGACTTCAGGGCCCTACAGCTCTGGGAGAGTGGAGGAGGAGAAGATGATCGTAGTATCTTCAGTACTATCTTTTACTTCAGTCTTGAACACCAAACGGTGTCTCCAAATGAACCCCACAGCTTTTAAATATTTAAAGGAAAAAAAAAAAAAGAGAGAAACTCACTTTTCCTCCTTCTTCTTTCTCTCTGCTGTACCCTTGGAACTCCACTGACCAAAAGCTTGAAAAGCCTTGTAACAACTGGTGATATCATTATATTGTTTAGGGTAGTCAGATAACCATCATTGAACAGTTACTTAGCCTTGATAATCTTGCCTTTGATGGCTAGATTATTACTATATAATTCCACTATGATTAAAGTTGTGTGTTGTTCGGAGTTACTTACGGAAGTTCAATGAGATGTCTATTCCCTACTGTCCTGGTTTCAGCTGGGATAGAGTTAATTTTCTTTATAGTGGCTGGTATGGGGCTATGTTTTGGATTTGTGCTGAAGACAGTGTTGATAATACAGAGATGTTTTAGTTGTTGCTGCACTGGTCAAGGACTTTTCAGCTTCCCGTGCTCTGCCAGGTGCAGAAGAAGCTGGGAGGGGACACAGCCAGGATGGTTGATCCAAACTGACCAAAGGGCTATTCCATACCACATGGCGTCATGCTCAGTATATAAAGCCAGGGAAGAAGAAGGAGGGGGGGATGTTCGGAGTGATGACGTTTGTCTTCCCAAGTAACCATTACGCGTGATGGAGCCCTGCTTTCCTGGAGATGGCTGAACACCTGCCTGCCCATGGGAAGGAGTGAATGAATTCCTTGCTTTGCTTTGCTTGCGTGCGCGGCTTTTGCTTTCCCTGTTAAACTGTTTTTATCTCAACCCTCGAGTTTTCTTACTTTTACTCTTCCAATTCTCTCCCCCATCCCACCGGGGGGGAGTGAGCGAGCGACTGTGTGGTGCTTAGTTGCCGGCTGGGGCTAAACCACGACACCTACTTTATCTGCTGCTTCCTTTTACCTATCTTTATGTTGTGTTTAGAGATTAGGAGGCTTTTTAAATTTCTTGTTACTGATGTTACAGCTGGTATGAGAAGGTATAACCCAAATTAAAACCTATTCCTTCCCTCAGCAAGCTCTCTCATATTACTCAAAAAATGCACGTGATTTTACATCTTCAGATTCATTCTACTTCATATTTTTATACTTTATGTTCAGCTATAAGGTGCCCTGTTTTAGCTAATGGGTTTTGCAGACAGCATTCATAATTTCAGATTTACATAAATTGTACTTCTTTGTCTATATTTTGGTAAATGTTAAAGGTTCTGATCCCATCTATGTTTATATCATTATTAGAAGACATAAAACCAAGGATAGCCTACCTTACTGTTGTTTGTCTAAGTATTTACTAATTATTATTAATTTGAGTAGTACAGCAAATTAAAAGAGAAAAGAGTCAGAGTTTATTCAGAGTTAAATTACAGAAATTAGTGGGTTATACAGTATTTGCATTTTAATTAAGTCATGAACATTTAACACTATGTGATGGAAATACAGATGGATTCTCTGGCTTCATTGAAATTTAACATTCATCTCATATTATTTAATTTTTGGTAGAATTTTGTATCTATTTATCTGCAAATATCCACATGTGTAAGCACACAGTTTTGTTACTAATACATGTCTGTAACATGCCAAAATTAACAGACAATTGTTTCCTATAGATCATCAAAACAATCCTAAATCTGCACTACAGGTAATGCAATAATTTGGTTTTATTATCATTAAATAAACTTTAAAATAGACCTTGATACTTGGCTGTTGAGGTTATAGGCTGGTTGTTGAGACAACCTTAGATTTGCAACACTCCAGTTAGTGAAGTGCTTTTAAACCGTAGACAACACAAGTTCTTCACCTTAGGGTCTGTGCAATGTAAATGCTAAATAATAATGTTTAGGCATCTGGTCTCCATTCTGAAATTCAGTACAAAGTTCTTCATAGGTTGTCTTTATATAATATGAAGGGAAAGTTAAGAATCTTCCAGGTTAATTCACAGTAACCAGACAGCAGTGCAGAGACAAAACCCTCTGTCCAGACTGGCAGCTGTCTCTGAGCTTGGTACCTCCAACCAAGGCATTTCAAGCCCAAACAGAAAGTAGGGGCCTGCAGACTTTCTTCAAAATAACTTTTTACTTTTGGCTTCTTTGCTTTTCATGGATATCAGGAGGATGCAATACCACTCACTCTCTTCTGTACAACAGCCAGGATAAATTATTTCCATGTAAAAGAAGGGGGATATGCAGGTTTCTTTATCTCCTCAAGGGATATCTTGAGGAGGGGAATCTAACCTGTAATCTTCCATTTCAAAAACATACTTAGCCAAAATGACTTCTCTGAGGGCAAATCATGCCTGACAAATTTGGTGGCCTTCTATGATGGGGTTACAGCATTGCTAGATAAGAGAAGAGCAACTGATATCATCTACCTGGATTGTGCAAAGCATTTCACACTGTCCTGCATGACATCCTTATCTCTAAATTGGAGAGACATGGATTTGGCGGATGGACCACTCGGTGGATAAGGAATTGGCTGGATGGTTGCACTCAAAGAGTTGCAGTCAACAGCTCAGGGTCCAAGTGGAGACCAGTGACGAGTGGCGTTCCTCAGGGGTCCATATTGGGATCAGTATTATTTAGCATCTTTGTTGGGGACACGGACAGTGGGATTGAGTGTACCCTCAGCAAGTCTGAGGATGACACCAAGCTGTGTGATGTGGTTAACATGCTGGAGGAAAGGGGGGACCATCCAGAGGGACCTGCACAGGCTAGAGAGGTGAGCCAGTACAAACCTCATGAAGTTTAAAAAGGCCAAGTGCAAGGTCCTGCACATGGGTCAGGGCAATCCCAAGCACAAACACAGGCTGTGCAGAGAATGGATTGAGAGTGGTCCTGAGGAGAAGGACTTGGGGGTGTTGGCTGATGAGAAGCTCAACATGACCCAGCAATGTGCACTTGCAGCCCAGAAAGCCAACCATATCCAGGGCTGCATAAAAAGAAGTGTGACCAGCAGGTCGAGAGAGGTGATTCTCCCCTTCTGCTCTGCTCTCATGAGACCCCACCTGGAGTACTATGTTCAGGTCTGGGGTCCCCAACACAAGAAGGACATGGACCTGTTGGAGTGAGTCCAGAGGAGGGCCACAAAGATAATCAGAGGGATGGAGCACCTCTCCTATGAAGAACGACTCAGAGAGTTGGGGTTGTTCAGCCTGGAGAAGAGAAGGCTCTGGGAAGACCTTACAGCAACCTTCCAGTACCTGAAGGGGGCCTACAAGAAATCTGGAAAGAGACTTTTTACAAGGACATGTAGTGACAGGACAAGGGGTAATGGCTTTAAACTGAAAGAGGGGAGATTTAGGTTAGATCTAAGGAAGAAATTCTTCCCTATGAGGGTGGTGAGGCACTGGAACAGGTTGCCCAGAGAAGTTGTGGATGCCCCATCCCTGGAAGTGTTCAAGGCCAGGTTGGAGCAACCTGGTCTAGTGGAAGGTGTCCCTGCCCATGGCAGGGGGGTTGGAACTGGATGATCTTTAAGGTCCCTTCCAACCCAAACCATTCTATGATTCTATGATTCGATTATTAGTGATACTTCAGGTGAGGAGACTGCTCTTACCCGTTATATTCTGTTAAATTCAAAGCTAAGAACCGGCAAGCAAGAACTTTATGTAGGTCCATTTTATCAGGCAATTGTCTTAAAATCTTATTTTTTACATTGGTTAAGGAATGTGTCTTGTTATCCCATGAAGACTGGAAAAGAGAGATTGAGGGAGTTACAACATTCTTTAGGCAAATATTTGGCAGTCTCGTCTGATGGAAGGGAAGATCCTGATCCAAACTGCAGCTCTGAATTGGCTGCCAAGTGGACACTGTTTTGTTATTCACACAGGCTGAAGTTGAGGCAATGGCCCCTAGAGAGACTTGAGCCTTTCTATCACCCTAATGAGAAAAGGTGTCCTGAAGACATGTCACACTCAGCTTTGCTCCTTGTAGCTACTTCATGAGTCTGGGAAGTATGGATTTGTGAGCAGGTACAGAAGATTCAAGACTATGCAATGATGTGCTTCACCCAAGTTCAAGATCTATCATCAAATTACACAAACAGTAAAGAAGATGCCAGGGGATTTTGTTGTACAGCTCTCATTTACATTAATGGAAGCTGTGTGACTAAATCCCTGTGCTCAGCAATGAAATTGGATCCCTTAAATGAACATATTAGGAGAAATAAGGAATTAATTCAGAGGCTGAATGAAACTTTTGCAAGCTTATGGTGCAGTGATTGCCTTCTCCACTCTATAAAAAAACTATTTAATTCAAACATATAGAAAATTGTAAACTGCAGAAAGTACTGCATGTTACACAACTTCACTCCAAGCTCTGTCTCCCCTCTCTGCTGTTCTCATTGGTATGTAACACGTGCACCATACAGAGTGCTGGCTTTAAAAGAGTTGAATAGAATAAATGTCAACACTAAATAAATCCTATTGCCAACAAGCTGCCAGGAAACGTTTATCACACTTCTGGTAATGTTCAAAACAGTTACTGCACAATGATGAATCATACCTTATATTGCACACATGTTGATCGTAAACATTTATCAGACTTCTGGCAATTTCCACAATGTTGAAGAGACACTATAGTTTGTTGAAGAGAATGTCTCTCTTCTACACAGTAGGAAGATTTCTTGACTTAAAGTACAAGCCAAACGTTTAACTAGTGTTAGGTAGTTTTGCCAGACATAAAGGGAAGATGGATCTCTTTCTGATGTAGTGTACAAATATATATAGCGAGATATGTATTAATTTTACTGTGTTCTGACAATCTTCTTTTATTGTCTGCATATTATTTTTTTAATAAATCTTTGATTTTATGTTTTCTGATAAATCAAGTCATAAGGTTTTCATGGCATCAGTGCCACAGTAAACATTACAAGAATTCCTGCAGGCCTTATTTATGAGACTTTGAAGTTAAAAAAGACTTGATTATGGTTTAATTGGGTACAGATACAGGCTGTAGTGTCTACCATTATAGCAGATACATGCTTCAGTCATACATTTTAAAACATGTATATTGAGCCCACCAGACAAAGGCTACAGTAAATAGAACTAAGTATAGTGCTGCCTGGTATATCAGTGTTGCATTGGTGACTATATCAATGGTTTAACTGTTTGGAGAAGAATGAAATGTACCAGCTTGAAAAAAAAAAGATTAAAAACTTCAGGTGAGGATCATGCTTCTCTTCCATTCCTCTACAACATCTTGCAAAATGTAGCATGGCTTCTGAGCTATACTACTGAAAATTAAATGATTGCATAAATAAGCTTTGGTACATTTTAGTGTTGTAAACTTCTATGATTTTGCCTTCTAAGTTCTGATGTGTGCCAGGCACATAACGTTTATGCTACTGATGGGAACTGAGAGAGCAACTTAGTGGCCTATGACAGAACAAAATAAACTTTTATCCATTTTTATATCCACAGTTATGCCCTAAATGTCAGATCATTCTTTCATTTAGACCTTGCCATCTGATCTGATGCCTATTGCAATATTGCTGTGATGGATCAGGAGCAGGGAGAATGCAAAGGCATCGCCATTTGAGGGCAAAGTGAGCCTAGTAGTCTGCATTTTCCCCAGTCTGCGAAGAATGACAAAGCCTCCTCCACTATACTTGGTTTCATTAGAGCAGTGGGTTCAAGATGCTTTTTCCTTTAAACATACTTTTTTTTGTGCATTTATATTCTGAATAAAGAGAATGGATCTAAGAACAGGATTGTGTTAGGAGAAAAGTGCCAACATGCCCTGGTTGCACAATAAAAATTAATAATTGTACACTGTCTTATTTTGGACAAAAATCAGAGTTTTAATGTACTTCACTGGCAGATTTAAAGCGCACGAACATGCACCAAATACATGATCATTTGTTCAGTTATTAACCAAGAATTACTACCTGGCAACTTAGTTATGCAAAACTTAGCATTCTTATAAATGTCATTCTGAGAATTTCTCCCTCCTTTAGAAATACGGGCCACTTTTAAGGCATCAGAAATGGAAATTTCAAGACAGATAAGGGTTTTTTTTTTCACTAGCTGCTAAATTTTTTTGCTTTGGGAGTGCTTTGGGCTGTTATAGAGAAGTCCCTTTTAATGAGGTATGTGCTTGCAATAAGATCAAAGGAATTTCAGAAAGAAAATGAAAATAAGGTCTCGTAAACAATTAGTACTGAAAATCTAAAAAAAAACCAAACCACCAAACCCAAGAGTGTGTTATCTAGTTACTAACCAGCTTTTGAATTATGTCTGAAATCAGAGCATCCTTTATTGTACTATTTATAAAAATGAATCACTCTGGAACCCAGACTGTATACTCTGTTCTCTGACATAGAGCAACACAAAGTTTTACACAACAGTGTGATCATATATTAAAAGACTTTAGGCTCAAAATAACCTTTACCTTCTGCAAAATGAGCTTCTTGCAGCAGTGAGGTAAAATTACCATGTTCCCTTACTATTTTTCTATTCCAGTAACTAGACAAAGGAATGATTTAGTAATGGCTCTGGTAATGAGCCAAAATGCATTTTAGAAAGGTACAAAAATACATGCTAGGATTTGCCTGCCACAGCTGAAAAGTGTAAGCTAATGGAACCTAAAATGATTCACTGTGGAAAGAGCTCTCACACTTCCTCTTCAATGGGGTGAAAGAGGGAAGACAGAATTTTAGGAGGGACATTTTACATGTCTTCAAGGGTTTCATCTTCCATACGAAGGGTTTTTCCATACCTTTGTAGTTTTTAAGTTATTTCATTTATTACAGCAGCCAGACTGCATATACATAGGAAAGAATGAGTCACGCCACAACGGGCTTACAAGCTGAAAAGCATGAGATAAAAGGCAAAAAGAAATAACTGTGGTTTGTTTTTGCAGATGAGGAAATAAGGTCCAGAGAAATTAGGAACAAACCTTACAACTTACTTGGACAAAATCATCATATATGAGAGTTAAACTGACTTGAGTAGAAATTAAGCACTTCTGAAAATACCTGCTACATGCTTTTCTGCACCTGAAGGAGCCTGGATCCTATCACCAATTGCTTTGCCAGGACTATATACAGGAAATACACAGGTTAGCATAGAGAACTATCAAAAAAGTCATGATTTGTGATACATGCCACAGAAGTCACATGCACAATTATATAAAAAGACTAGGATGATTGCTAATCATGTTCAATTCAATCCCTAGATGCATAAGGAATGCAGGCTAGAAGTCTTTATAAGGACATTTATAGACATCCTGAAAAAATAGTACAGAACATAAGAATTAGCTTTGCAAATAACTTCTAAAGTGGGGTTTCAGCCATCATCAGGACTATGTTTGTTAGATGATCTTGCACAGCCTGAAAATCAGCATTCTGAATTTCACCTTTATTCAGGGTATTAAACACCACTTGAAACTGAAGGTTTCTTTGTTTCATTTTTCTTGGTTTGCTTCTTCATAACTCTGGTGTTAATTCAGTATAACCTAGCTGTGTTCACTGTATATCTATATTCAGTTGCTCAATAAATGCTTCTTTTTTGCTTTATTTTACTAAATACTCTCGGCTTCTACATCAAAAAGTAGTTCATGAGTGAGTTGCCGTGGTGATTCCAGGTGGCTGGAAAATGTCAAGATACAATGTGTTGTGTATGGAAAGCTACAAATATAAAAACAAAATGAAAAGGAATTTTTTTGAGCACAATGTGGTAACAAACTACATGGATATCTAGGTGAAACTGAAAAAATTAACTACTTTGTAACCACTAAAGAAGGTACATGAGCTTTCAAACATAAAATGGTGAGCTCACATAAAATATTAGTAAAAAAGTAGTATATGGGTATTAATTTCTACACTTGACACTGTCAGGTGTCCTGAAGGCTGTTCATCGTCTTTGACCTCAGCATTCCAGCCTCTGCATAGAAATATTTTTTTTTGTAGAACACTGCAGACATGGGCAAAATATTACTCCACAAAATCAGCGTCTTCAAGTGCCAGCTTGGGTCTTTTTATTTGTTCTTGCATGTACAGGTTTATATACCAACCCTTACACATACATAGATACAACAGATACTTTTGCTCTGCTCAATTTATCATAAAGTTAGGAGTGAGATGGAAGAAAGAAGGGGGAGGTTGGAAACCAGATGAAAATTCTGCCTTAAAACTGAAGATCAACAGAGTTTATGGAGGTGCATTTGGGCCTTTGATAATGAGTTGATTAAGCAATTTAGAATATAAGGAAGACTGAAAATTTAGGAAAGTATTGATATTTCTAGAGAAGACAAATTTTCAATTGCTTAACTCAGCTTCCCTGAATATCTGTCTTTAGAGAATTTGCATCTATCTGTGTATGGCTAAAGAATAAAGTAAGCTTGCTTATGTGAGAAGGTGATTTTCAGAACAGAGATAGTCTTTTAGGAAAACAAAACAAAACCCCATCATTTAAAGCACAATTTATTTGGCCAGAGAACATAAACAGGATTTTAGTTTTGAATTTCAACTTTTATTGTTATATCACAAAATATTCTTTTCTTTGAGATTTACTTAAGGTTTCTATTAAACTTATGAGAATGCATTGCTTTGTCTCAGTGATATGAGTCAAAAATGAACCCAAGTCCCCCAGCCAGTAACTACACATTACTGTGTCAGTGCTGAAAAGGGGATAGCACAATGGGTAATCTCACAACCTAATCTTCCTTTCACTCCTCCCAGCCTTCTCTGTACTCTAAGGGGACAATACGAAGAAGTGAATCACCAATCTTGCTCATTTAGTACACGCAGCAGTGCTGCAATTGCTCCCCATCTCCCATGCTCAGCCCCACTGCTGGAGCTCTTCATGCTCTGCATCAGCAGTGAGGCCAGAACTTAAAAAAGTTATCTTTGTCGCATGTTAGGTAGATATTTCCCAGGCTTGGGAGTGGGTAGGGAGGACAAGACATTTGCATCCTCTCATGTCTGTGGTTTTCAGAGCATATAAAAGTACCTGAAAGGCTCACTGTGAAGTGTGTTGGAGAGTTGTTTTGGGCAGTGGGAACTAAACCTGCAGTAGTCAAAGTCTATATTGTCTGCATGGAAGACACCCAAGAGAAACCTGTTTTTTAGTATGCCCCAGCTTCTTTGAGAAAGCTACTTGGATTGGATTTCAGGAACAAAATAATGCCTATGTGTCAGAGTCCAATACTCTCTGGCCAGGTTCTTTTAGATATTCCACACATCACACATAGAGGTGTAATGTTTAATATAAAATTTACTTATTTGAAGGTATTCAATTTTACATGGAATTTCTGATTTAGTGGAGTTTTACAAGCTATACTGAAAACACAATACAAATGTAAGTTACACTTGGCAAAACACAGCTATTGCAATACAGAGTTCAATTACAATACCAATGTGATTCCCATTACTGGTCCATATAATATTCTCACTGTCATGATGCTGGGTGTTCCCAATTGCCAGGAAGGAATATGTGGGTTGAAGTCAGCTCAAGCCTGTTGCTGTCTTTGAAATTCTTTTGTTAGTTGTTCAGTTCTTATATTCTATATTGGGTTGAGACACACATTCACTCCCCCCATGCTGGTCTGGCCAACTCAGGGAGACACTCACACTCTTTTAATGAACTCAGGGAGAAACCTTTACATTACTAGTTGACCCACTCAACAGTTGACAGCTGCTGACAGCTGTTGATAGCAACCTAAAACATAGGTCACCCTCCAGTCCCCTTTGTGTTGATATAAAGTCACTTTCTTTGCAACAGCTGTGGTCAGTCAAAACCTGCATTATTGCCTGAGCTTCATGGGCACATCACCATTGCTCATCTCCTCTAAACCTTCTTCCATTTTAAGGGTTTATTGGTCAGTCACAGTATGAAGAGTATGTACACAAATATAGAAAAATGTCATATATGGTGGGGAGATCAGCAACATTAAGAGCAACAGGAAGAAAGTCAAATTGATAGTGTGGAGAAACCTATAAACAGTAAAGCAAATGTTGCCGCTGGGGCACTAACAACTCATATAACTTACGTTTTTAAAGGGCTGTGTCACAGCACTTCATTTACATACACACTGATGTCCTATTTCTAATAAACAATGCTGACAAGTGAATATTTCTTTCGTGGTGCCTTAACTTTAACTGTTGTGCTAATACAGGAATATTGTTCGGAAAAGGGCTCTGGGTCCCACTTAGAGCATAACCCGGTGAGTGTGGGGAAAGTGTTCTCCTTTGTGCTTCTTCTGAAGAGCTGCTTTGGTAAACGTCATACTGAGCTATCTGGGGAACTTTTTTCACCTACAAAAGAATCCTTTAAAATGTAACCATGGAGCTATGTAAAAAATAAATCAAGCAACAGAAAGTGAGAAACTATTGTTAACGCTGAATTACTGTCTAGTTATAAGTTTTTAAACATTAGTTTGCAGTGTGAACAATATAACTGAAGGTCTTCAAATACCTTCATGTTTGTAAGTGGCACACAAGCAGTTTTTCAGAGGCCCAAGCTATGAACAGTAGTTTCTCCCTTTTATCCTGTACTGACTACTGAGAAAATTACCTTCAATAGCATCAGGTTCTTGGGTCAGGCTGTTAACCTCTTACAATTTTTATTGTCTGTGTATTGCTATTACCTCCTACCACCTGTGTGCTGTTACAAGGCATTTTCTTTTTGATGAGCCTGTCTTTTATTGGCAGTATATTTTCCTCATAAAAAATGCTCTGTTTTTTACATTTCAAATTATTATATGTTATGGAAAAATATTATAATTTTTACTCAGTTCTCCCACCTGGGTCTGTTGAATGAAAAGGCTTGTTACATTCACAAAGGATAACAATAAAAGCAATTACAACATAGCAGATTATATTTTTCAGGCTGCATTTTAGAGCTTTAATTTTCCTTTGGTCTTCATCCCAAACTCCATTTTCTAATAACTTTCACCATAGGAAGAAAAAAGCTTTAAGATCTGTCCTTAGCAGCAGGAATGAGTGTTAATCATCTATAAATTAGTTCTAGTCATTCACAAACATTTAGAGTAGTAGAGTAGGCTCACTATGTGGAAAGTAATCATGAAAAAGCTACTCTTCTTGACAAATTTAATTTCACTAGCAGAAACTCGTATGGATGATAGGCCAGAAAAGGCCGAGGTAGTCTACCGTACAAAATGTTAGGGTATTTTTGCTCCTTTTAAGATCTTAGGATCTGACTGTCTAAGACGCCAAACTAGAGATAGTTTAGCATGTGTGTTTTTTCAGAAAGACACCATCATGAAAAGCTTACTGTTTCTCATGATGGATTTTCAGACTTCAGAGATACCACCATAAACAACCTCTAAATACTTTGTTTTTACTTACTCCATTTTATACTTCAAAGCGTAGTTTGCGAAGTCTTGTAAAGTTCCTGCAAAATACAAGATCTAAGTGTTAACATGCAGATCCTCCTTGTCACAGAAGGGAATATGATGTTGGGTTTCCATGATTTTACTGATAGTTTTTAACAGGGATTTCAATATCTATCAGTAAGGAATGTATCAAAGAAATCTGCTTTTAGCTTTAATTGAATATATTTTTAATCTAAGTGAAGCATTAACTTTAGAGCTTTTGCTACCATATTAGTATTTAACACTTTTATGTTAGAGCTTTAGCTACTCAAGTATCAAAAAAGTGTACAGAATTTTAAGTTAAAAATATTCAGATCTCGTTTTTGGTTAGAACAGTATGTTTTAGTACTCAGCATGGTGGAAAATTGGGATATTTTATTCAAATACATGTAATAGAAACATGCTTTAAAATACTGATTTGTATATGTATCAAAGTACAATTTTCCACTATTGACTTAGGCATGTGGATGTATCTAGCTATAAATATAAATGATACTCATACACAAAAAATGTCATTTGGTCACGTCCAGTTTGGGCCTCTGCAGTACAAGAAAGATACTGACAAATCAGAGCACCTCATCAGAGGACATTGAAGATTGCTCTGGGCTGGAGCACTGGATGTACAAGTGGAAGCTGAGACGGCATGGCTTCTTCAGTCTGGAGAAAAGGAGGTGAGAGGCTTTATAAAGCTATCTAATGGGAAAATGTACAGAGGATGGAGACCTGACGCTTCTTGGAGAAGTACAGTAGAAGAGCAAAATGCAACAGACAGGTTGCGAGAACGTGAATTCAAATATCATCTTTTTCTCTGTGAGGGTAACACAATATCAGAGCAGGTTCCCGGGGAGGTGGTGGAATCTCCCTGGAGGCGTTCCAACCCCAGATGGACAAGGCCTGAGCAACACGATTGCGATGGACTTTCACGGTACAGGAGGATGTCACAGATGACTTCAAGAGATGACTTCCAACCTTGATTACTGTGATTCTATGTTTCTACTTACTGAAGGTAGCTAAAGGGTTTTATAAACATTTGTAGCCTGTTCTGGTGAAATATTCCAGTTCTGCATACAAAAATATTTTGTCTCTTTTATTATATGAGCTGGAAGCACTTCCCAGGCATTGACTACATAAAGTATATTGTAAAGTATATCAGTGTGTGTTTGTATATCTATCTATCTATCTATCTATCTATCTATCTATCTATCTATCTATCCACACAATTATATATATATATATATATTTCATGTTCTGGGCCTACTTATTGTGACTATTAAGCAATACTGTCCTTTTGTCATTAAAATAATTGAGAACAACTTATGATAGTCCAAATCCTTTAAAACAGTGAATGTTATTTGCTTTCTCTGTTAACAAACAGAAGGAAAGAATTGGAATAGCACCCCAGTTTAGTCCATGTGTTTGTATATTCTTTGGTTTGGTTTGTAGTGTGTAAGCTTTCTGAGTGACAGATAATTAAGCCATGAGAATCTCAGGCATACTGATTCAGAAAAGGTATTTTGGGCTTCTAATGGGAATTGTTATATTTCATTTTTAATACATGTAAATGAAAATTCTTGTGGTGTACCATGGAGCACATTTCCTCCTTAGGCTCAAACTCTGCATAGGCAAATTGTTTTAATATGCAAGCTACCATTCCAGTATATGTCAACCATAGAAATGAAAAATTAATACATTATTTAAATAGCCTGATACCTAGTAACATACAAATGGCTCAACAATTCATCATTGTCTGCAGAGGCATATCTGAGTGATATTGATATCAGTAGTAGTGGAAAAGCTTAATGTGCCAATACAAAATCTTTAGGTCAATGTGTTTGTATATACATTTGAAAAAGAAAGAAAATATTATTTCTATGATTATTACTGTGCTACTTTGGCCAATAGTATCCATATGTGGATCTGTCAGAAATTGAACAGAAAAAATATCTCACTAGAAGTATTTTTCTCCTTGATAAAATATGAGTAGTAAACTCAAAAAGTTATTTAGTAATGTGCTACCATCTATTTAGTTTGGAATAATCATGTCAGAGTTTAGTTACAGCAGAATTTTACTTAGTCACAGCAAGTTACAGCAGAATTTTACTTTTATGAAAGTTCATACAAGCAAAACTGATTTTTTCTTATTGCAAGGGAAAATAAAACTAAAATAAATTCTAACTCAATTTCCTCCATTACCTAAGCACCAAGTGACTTAATTTCCAGCATGGTTCGATTACCTAGCAGTTTCCATCAGTGCTAGCTTTTCTATGAATTACACATGGCCACACAAGCAGCACCATGACACTATTCTGTGAAAAAGTATTGTCACTCCTACTGTATCGAACAAGTTCCAAGCAATTTAGAGAAAAGATTTCTTAATCCAACTTTCTCAGCCTAGGCTCTGGAGTTGACACAACAGCATTGTTTAAAATTAATAGTAATCTACTAAAAGATAAAGACGTCCTTCATTTTGAAATTTTACGTTACACCAAGTACTTGAGTTAGTGTTGCAACTCCCACTTCTGGATGGACATCCCTCTTGCATGCAGCTTGCAGCTTTCTGAACTTTACTTATATTCATTTTGTCAGTAACTTGCAATCACTTTTTGTGGCTGATATCCGTAAGAACGTAATGGGTGCCTTAAGGCCACCACGTTGCCCATTTGGCACTGCATTAAGAAAACAGAATCAAGACTTCCATAGGAAGTCTCACAGGAATTCCTCTCTGTGAGAGTTATTGGTCTCCAAGACCTTTGTGTCCTGCCTGGTGGCTTTGAGGCAAAAAAAGAGGTATAATTTTTCATATATTAAGGCCAGCTCCATGCTTCAACATTTCAAACCCACTGCTTTACCTGTTGCATCTTTCTGCCATGCTCTTGGTCAAATGACACTGGATTAATTTTAAAAGAGAGTTTAGCAGACTAAGCCTCAAAACCATGCACCTCAACATCTCTTTCAAAACAGATCTTTGCAATCATCTTCAGGATGTGCTGCAAAAGACAGCAAAGAACCTCTAGGCTCCTTGTTCCCGCCCTGAGGAAGGTTAAACTATTTCTATTTTAGAACTGCAGTCTTACTTACAAAAGAAACTCTTGGGATTTTTTTTGCCTAAATATTTTCATTATATGTAAACATAGTCACGATGACATTTTCCTCACTTAAAACACAAACAAACAAATAAAAAGCAGTTGTGATTAGAAAAAGGCACCTTAGCAAGGAAAAATGTTTAGTAGCAAACCCAGGGTTTTTAAAAATATGACACAATGCTAGCAGAACTCCACCCTTTTGGAATCACTTTATGGGTTTAGGTATTTCAAGAACATAGCAGTTGATTTAGCCCCCTCATGACTCATGTGAATGAAGCTAAGACAGAACATATGGAAGTGCCTTCACCTATGAAAAAATGTGACTTTCTTATATATAAAGGTTTGTATGAAAGATCTTTAAATATAATCCCTATATATATATTTACAGTCATACATACTTGCATTGTAATTACTTTATTTTCTTGAAATTTGTTGTCAAATTGTCAGAACAGACAAATATGTCATATGGTATGATACATGGCTTATGTATGTAGCATACAGTGTATGCTATTATCTTCAAGGACAGTTTCAAGAATCTTGCACCATGGGTTTTTTTGATGAGTACAAAGAGATGGAAGTCTTACTTGCAAGGCCACTGATAGAATGTTGGAGCGTACTAAAAAAGGCAGGAGTCACTGCCTGTCACTGAATGTGGAGTATAAATGTGGTAATAGGATGAAACTAAGAATGTAAAAACGGAAACTGAAGAACAGAGTTCCTAATTCTGAAACATATTTCTCTGAGAGCAAAGCTTCCTATAGCAAGAGTCAAGTAGGAGCTGTCTTAGCTTTGTAATAAAGGTTGAGTAAGCAGAGTTACTTCAGAGCCTTTGAGATTCAGTGGCCTCAGCAAAAAAGAAGAAATAAAAAGTGATTTCTACATCTTTATCATAGAACCATAGAATCATAGAATGGTTTGGGTTGGAAGGGACCTTAAAGATCATCTAGTTCCAACCCCCCTGCCATGGGCAGGGACACCTTCCACTAGACCACGTTGCTCAAAGCCCCATCCAACCTGACCTTGAACACTTCCAGGGATGGGGCATCCACAACTTCTCTGGGCAACCTGTTCCAGTGCCTCACCACCCTCATAGGGAAGAATTTCTTCCTTAGATCTAACCTAAATCTCCCCTCTTTCAGTTTAAAGCCATTACCCCTTGTCCTGTCACTACATGTCCTTGTAAAAAATCTCTCTCCAGATTTCTTGTAGGCCCCCTTCAGGTACTGGAAGGTTGCTGTAAAGTCTCCCTGGAGCCTTCTCTTCTCCAGGCTGAACAACCCCAACTCTCTGAGTCGTTCTTCGTAGGAGAGGTGCTCCATCCCTCTGATTATCCTTGTGGCCCTCCTCTGGACTCACTCAACAGGTCCATGTCCTTCTTGTGTTGGGGACCCCAGACCTGAACATAGTACTCCAGGTGGGGTCTCATGAGAGCAGAGCAGATCAGAAGGGGAGAATCACCTCCCTCGACCTGCTGGTCACGCTTCTTTTATGAATCATGTTTCTTTTATTATCATGCTTCTTTTTTATATCATCTCTTCTCCCTCCACATCATAGGCATAGTGATAAAAGGCAGCAGAATCCACACAGTATAGACTTCTATGATGTAGGGTTCTTACATATCAGCTGTACGCAGTATCTGTACATCGGCTTCCCTTCAGCTACCCCTGACTGATCAACTGAGTCCTGTTTGCAATAAATTTCCTTTTCTAAAGACAGACTAACTGAATCCTCCTCTTAATACTCACCGGTAGTCAGCTGAGGCCAGTGGCTTATGAACCCACTTAAAAGTAGACTGACAAAATACTGACATATACACCAGAGATAATGTGGCATTGGCCAGAAAATGGATTACATGACCAAGTGGATCATTTTCACTTATAACTTTTCTGATCATTATTAGAGTCAAACTTCTTGATCTTATTTCACCATTTAATGAATGCATTCTGCTTTTGATTTGATTCCTTTTCTGGCATAGAAAATGCTGTCATGATCAAAGAGAGGGAAAGTACTGTCTAGGAAAAGAAAATGAAGTATTTTCTTAATAAATAGAATAATTTGCAAAATATTGTACTTTGAATGCTATCTTTTCAAGTACTTCTTGGTGATTAGATCCTTCCTCTAAGGAAAGCAAAGATATGTCCTCTGGCCCTTTCCTACAATAACTATTTCTCATTACTTATATTTCAAAATCTATCTTTTTTTAAAAAAAATTATAATTGTCACTCTGATTTGAGCTCTCCTCCCCAGATGAATCCTCCCACAAATTAAGTATTTTTGTAGCTTTTTAAAATTTATTTTTTAGTTTTAAAAAATGACACCTTATAATTTGACATATCCTCATGCAGAGTTATTTTCTGGACTGTTTCTCACTGGCCATTCTTGCTGTCCATCATGTCTTATCAAATAAAAGGACCACAATTCCCACCAGGAAGTCTGTACATTTCAGTAGACCAGATGCCAGAGGGTGATTAGTTACAAAGACATTTTAATCACCAGCTGCACTAGTACAGCCTACTCTTTTTAGTAGCATGCGACAAATTAGCAATATGGTTTCTGCACATGTTCTTTACTGTTCATGGCGCTTACACATCAGATATTTAAACAGTAATCAGGTGAGTAACAGAGATGCATAGTTAGTATCATAATTGCAAAGGTGTAGCATAAAGATAACAAGCTGTCCAGTTTTATGCCTCTGCATATGGAGTTCCCCTACTTGTGCCTTTGATGTGGTCATGGAATTGGTGGGTCAAAGCGTTGCAGGTCATTGGGTTTTTTGTTGTTTTCATTCTCCCCAGGATACCTTTGTTCTCCTGCCTATGCACCTCATTCATATCTCTTCCTGTTATCAAATATCATTTATTTATTATCTTCTTACTTCATATGGCATTCACATTACTAAAGATGTCATCTTACTGTGTTACTTTTTTTTCCCCTTCTCATTTCTTTGTGGACACCAGGCTATTACACTGAAATGGCAGTTGCCTCCTATTACTAATGTAATAAGAACATGGGAGTAGGAATCTAAGGTTAGGCCAAAAGGAAATTTATGGAATTCAAGTTTTTTTCTGTAAAACAACCAGTCACACAAGGTGTAGTAATGTAAAGTTACCTTTTTGTCCAGTTTAAACATGGAGTAAACCTGCTGATAATTCAAGACTGAAATGAACTCTAGAGTTAGCTGAGAATTATTCCAAAACAGATGTCCTTTCTTTTTATTGCTTGTCATTGAAATACTGTCTGTGTATTCATGCATGTACAGATTATTGCACATGTTCTGAACTGTTCAAAAGACCAGAACTGTTTCTCCCTGGTGTAGAAGTGAGGCTCACTCTCCAAGCACATCCAAAGCACTCAGATATACCTTGGAGAATCCTCAGTATGAAAATTACATATCATCATCATTCAAATCTTTACTTAAAACATGTCTTAGCCTTGGCAACTGCATAACACTTCAACCAAGCTGGATGGTCATGATGAGTCTGCTACCTGTTGTACCAAATATGCCCTTATTTCCCCTCCTTCTTCATCGACTTTGGTGTCTGAGGGACTGTTTCTCTCAATTTTCTCACTCCTCTCTCCCACAGGTGCTCTACAGAATTTTTCACCCTTTCTTAAACATGTTTTTGCGAGGCACCACCAGTGTGGCCCAGCTGTGCCCTGTGGTGGGCCTGTTTTGGAGCCGACTAGAACAATCTGTAGCTGACTGTGTCAGGCATGGGCAGCCCCTGGCCTCTACTCACAGAGGCCACCTGTGCAGCTCCCTTCTGCCAACACCTTGGCACCTACACCCAGTACAGATTAACTGGCCACATTAAATAAAAAATGGTGAAAACTGACTGTTCTACTTTTTAAAGGTAGGGATATCATAATAAACTTCATTTTTTATCTAAGGATGTTACAGCATGCTTTTAGGAACATGGCAGTATCATTTTCAGCATTGCTAGTGACTAGGATAGCTAAAACACTAAAATACCAGACAGCAGGTAAGTAGCACTGTTCATTCCACAATGTTTAGAGTTTCAGAAAAAAACAGAAAATGAATTAAGACAATGCTCCATCCACCTATTGCCAAAATGTTTCATTAATTGCCAGAAGGTTCTTAAAAGGCTTGGCAGTGTTTTCCTTTTGATTTGTGCCAGAGCTGATGCAAGCTGCCATTGCAGGAGACAATGCCTCCATCAGTGAAGGCATGCACACTGAACAGAGTCTACTGCCAGGTTAGGCAGTGCACAGGTCATCACATTCTTATTTGTTAAGTGATGTAATACCACCTTTTAGATATCAACTGATTATGATTAGTATGGTCTTTCTTATCCCCCCCTCCCCTTTACATGGATGTACATGTGCATACTTAAACACACGAAAGAATTGATAGCTATATGCACCTCCAAAACCAAATAATTTACATAACATTTTGTTACATAAAAGTCTTTAATACCAAAGATTCATAGGAAATAGCCCTGTGACATCTGAGACAAACGTGGAGTTCTTATGTATCAAGACTACCTCAAATGGGACGTGCTTTAGCTGCTTTTATTTATTTTTTCTATATAGAAAAGATCTACATTAAAGTATCTAAGGAACTTTTTCTTACTTTGGAGAAAAATTTTGTAGCAGATGCAATTTTCACACTGCTATACATGGACAGTGAATTTGCTGTGAATTAGAGAAAAGCATGAAAACATTTTTCTTGTTTGATTTCATAAGGATTTGAAAGGGGAAATTTCCTTATTTTGTTTTCTGATCCTTCCCCATGAGCCCGTTCCAGATGTCTACTGATAGTCTAAAGAGCACGGGCTCTGTGAGTCCACTCCAAAAAAAGTTATACCCCCAAGCTATGCCACATGAGAAAGGAAGGTATATTCACATTTTATTTACTTTCAAGTTCTTTCTGATTTGTTTATTTTTTGTGTTAGTTTCAGCCTGAATAATGTAAAAACATCAATATATTGACTCTAAGGTACCACACTAAAATTTGGTGTCCTGGTTTCTTCTGGGATAGAGTTAATTTTCTTCCTAGTAGCTGGTATAGTGCTGTGGTTTGGATTTAGTATGATAATAATATTGATAACACACTGATGTTTTAGTTGTTCCTAAGCAGTGCTTACACTGGTCAAGGTCTTTTCAGCTTCCCATGCTCTGCCGGGTGCACAAGAAATGGGAGGGGGCACAGACAGGATAGCTGACCCCAACTGGCCAAAGGGCTATTCCATACCGTATGACATCATGCTCAGTATAGAAAGTGGGGGGAGTTGGCCAGGGGGCAATGATCGCTGCTTGGGGACTGGCTGGGCATCAGTCAGCAGGTGGTGAGCGGTTGTATCACTTGTTTTTTTCCTGGGTTTTGTTCCTCTCTCACTCTCTTGTTGTTTTCCTTCTCATTACAATTTTTTTTTTCCCAGTTATTAAACTGTTCTTATATCAACCCATGAGTTTTCTTACATTTGCTTTCCCGATTTTCTCTGCCATCCCACCAAGGGGGGAGGGTGAGTGAGCAGCTGTGTGGTACTTAATTGCTGATTGGGGCTAAATCTCAACATTTTGTCAGCTGTTTTCTACCACACAGCAGGTGGGAAAGGGGAGGAAACATATGGAGAGAAATAACTGATAGCTTCTCTCAGATACTGATACCCTCTTCCTCTAGTAAGGCCAAACTCATCCATCAGCCAGTGCTTAGTGTATGGGACTCTGAATCTAGCAATCCCCTTTCATTTGATTTAATGGGAATCAGCTCATAAGAATCCATATATTTGTCCCTAGTATCCAGGACTGTGATGAGAAATGTCCTAATGGAGACAATGAGAAATGGGAGGTTCTTACTGCATCCTATATTGCTCTGCCAGCACAGAAAAGGTGTGGTATATTCTGTTCCTTGTTATGAAACTTCAAATACGTGCCCAGTATTCTGTCAGTTTGAGAGGAGAGCTTAATATGTCTCTCCACATGTCCTCAGTGAACACTCAGGATAGAAATTATTAAACAGTGGGAAAGGAGTGATAAAATCTGACCCTGTAAAGCTTTTACATTCCAATCATCTTTAAATGAAAATAGTTCACTCTTCTTGACAAAAGGCCAGATTCTGATCTGCTTATGAGTGTTAAATACCTGCTTGACTCTACAGGGAGCCTTATTTTTATTGCAATGATTATCTTCAATGATTATCTTTTATCTTGTTTGATGAATGACATTAGGCCCTTATAAAGAAAAGGCAAGAGAAATTTTTGAAAGTCTAAAGACGTGCAACAAGTTTACATTTTCATCCAAAGACTATATTCATAATTGCATATCAAGAAACAGGTGGCTGCCTGGTCCTTTGGGTTCAGTCAGGGTAAGAGGAGATAAGTACTCCCATCGTATACAGTTAGTAAAAGAGAAAGTCAGGCGAGCCAAATACATAGTGCATAAACCAGTATTTGTTTATCCATCTGCCTTATTTTTCTTCTCCATCCAGAGATTAAGGCATATACACATGCTACATTAAGCATCCTAGAGGAACAATTGCAAGTAGCTATCTTTTTTTAAGCATTGTCGATTTCCTTTTCTAATTACTAAAATAATTAAGAATTTGTGACAGTTATGTTCTGAATTAATGGTAAAGAAATGAGCTGTAACGCATAGAATGCTCTGTTCCATTGCCTACAACATGCTTTGGGAGAATTATTTGTATTATGCTTATGCTCATTTCTGCAAATAGCGTGAGTCTGACTGGGTGCAGTGATAATTAAAAAGTGAATGAACTTACCTATTTGGCTCATCTGAGAAGCAAAGGAACTCTAAATTGCCCGAGTTGAAAGAGAGTATACTTCATTTACTACCACATGATGTTGGCTAGGCACTGCATGCCCATATAGTGATAGTAGGAGTACTCAGAGTAGACCATGTTTCTGGAGAAGGATTAAGCACATTATGGGAGATAAGCAAGTGAGAAAGGGAATTGATTAGTGTTTCAAATTTTTTTTAGAATTATTTTTTATAGTTAAAAGATCAGATTTTGCTTTAGAGAAGTAGCTGGCACTTTGCAGTCTCTACCTAGGTCTTTGCCCTTCCTTTGATGGCAAAAACTTACAAATAAAGCCACTTCTTGTGGCAACCTCTATGCCACAGCCTTGAGGTCCGAATGAAATGTTCCTGTCAGATGCTGGGGATAGTTGTTTTGGTGATGTTGGAACTGGAAGGGAAGCAGAGTCCTCTGATGGAAGATATATATATTTCTGTTGCAAGTCCTCCTCAGTTGCCTAGGAATATTTTCTTTTTATTTCCCTTGCTGAAGTGAAAGAGGAAATTTTCCAAGTCAGCACCTATTTATCCTTCTGATTGTCAAAACTGTCAAAAAGGAAGCTTATAAAATGATTTTTTTTTTTAATTAGAATTGTTAGCCACTAATCACATGAGCATAAGTAGATACCTTAAAATGAGAATGAGCTGCCAACCACTGAAAAGAAAATGATATTTTAGTGGATAAAAGTTACTGAACTAAGACAGACATATTTTTTACATTTGCTGCTGCACAGTTGGAAAGGAATTTGTGAAGATGACTTCATGGTCCTTGAAGTTCATGAATGACAGTGAGTTTGTTGTCTTCTGACAGAATGAAAATTTAAGTTTCACTGGAGACATTAATGCCTTGTGATTTCAGAAGTAGCATCACATTCATAGAGAACAAATGTTCTTTACTCAGCTAAATACAGATTAGATGTTGAAGCAAAAGGCTGGGAAATCACCTGCCATATCCAACAAGGTCCAGGCAACTGGTCCAAGCAAAGTCCTGGCAAAGCACTGGCTTTATTGGAAGAAAATATCAATGGTTCTATGGAAAAGTTAATGAAAAATACCTTCCAAATACTTACCTTCAGGTTGAGGAATAATAGCAATTCTTGTCTCAAAAACTCATACCACATTAGCAGAGTCAAATAATTTCAGAACATAGAGTCAAGGGTATTGCTGAATAAAATATTTCTTTACTGTATAAATTATTATACTGACCTTAGCACTCATTTGCACTGAAGGCCCATTAAGATGTATTTATGCCTTTGCCTACACCACATTCCAAGTTAGTGAAGATGGAATTAGATCCAGGGTGTTTGTCTACATAATTCCTAGGATTTGGGCCATATAGTTGTCTCTGTCTTTGTCTGTTATACTTAATACTGACCTCAAGGATAAGCACAAGAATGTCTTTGTACCATGCTCTTTCTTCCACTGGGAAAAAATGGTACTTTAGACCTTAAGATGCAGACTCTGGAAGAACTAATCACTTTAATCCATCTCAATCCTACATATTACATGTAAGAATTGATATTGCTGTTAGATCTTTCAGAGGCCTTCTTATTATATACATTAATTTTAGTGGAAATATATTATCCTAGATTTTCCTAGCATAAATACACTTCTACAGTTTCTAGTAAAATTAAATTCTTTCACACTAAATCTGTCAGCACTATTTTTCTCTTTGGAAGAAAAATGAAAGCTGGGTGTATTCTGGATCGGATTTTTGCTGGTAGAGGTAGGGTTTTTTGAGTTTTTGCCACTTTGTTTGAAATCTATAATTTTATTAGGAAAACATTTTCATTTGTAAACTCGTCGAGCCTGGCTTTTCAGCAACTCAGTATCCATTTACATTCTGATAAACTGTCATCATTAGATAGGAAAAATACCACTTAGCCTTCTTGCATTCCAGAGGATAAATTGCAGAAGCTAATCTTTAATGAAATATGGAAGAAGTGCAAAATTATGATCTACCTTCCAAGCTGTCAACACCTGAATTATAGGAAAAGAGGACAGAAAACAGCTATTTATCCACTCTGATTTAGTAATGCTCTTCCTGTTTTGTAGCTGTGTATGCACTGTTGAGGATTAGCATATAGAGGGTAAATATGAAAAAATATTAGTAATCATTCATAAATGAACATTATATGGAAAAAAAATTGCAAAAACAAAATAAAACAGAATAAAACTGAAACTTCCCAGGTCTTGAAGGAAGTAGGAAGGGAAGATAGGGTCACTACTGTTCACTGAGCTACAGAAAATGACTGCCTCTATCTCCAGTTAATCACCAGAGAAGAAACACAGCAGCAAAAGATTTATGCACCAAAAAAATCAATGACTTCTGGGAGTATGTATGTATCTCCTTATGAAAGCCACAATAGCCCTTTCTGAGTCATATATATATGAATTGCATGCTTTGGGGGAAAGTCCTCCACATAAAACAGGGACTTGTCTTCTACTCATGTATTGACTGTAAGTACATCTATTGAGGAGTGGTAAGAGATGCTGTATGAGGGAATTGTACACAGATTTTTTTTTTTTTTTCCCCATATTCCTGCCTTTTCAGGTGTCCAGATTACACTTAAAATTAGCTTAAGGTATATATCTCAATTTCCCCATGGACTGCATTTCGGCAAGTTGTTCAAGCTAACCTTTGATCAAACATGGTGAAACTGATACCTGAAATAGCTGGTAAAATCTGGTCTCCTTTGTTGTCATTAGTTGCTATTATTGTCTTACCTCTACCAAAGATCTGATATGAAAATATTCTGTAACATTCTGCAGTAGTGACTCTACACATCCATGTCACAGGTTTACTGGGAGAAACTTCAAACATTGTGAAGAAAAATGTCAAGGCACTTTTTTGATTGGAAAACAGAATAATTAATTTGCAAAATCATTGGAGTATTGTTGATTACAGTCTTTTGGGAAGAACTTAATGCTAATGGATAAGTGGTGTCCATCCAGCATGTATCTTGGTGGACAATTCTAAAGTGAAAATGGACTCCTATTCTTTGACTTACTAGTAAGGCTTGCACTTCAATTTCTGAGACAAAAAAACTCCAAACAACCCGCCCCCAACACCCAAACCAAAACGAAACCAACCAAAAAAAAAAGCTACAACCCCCCCCCCAGAAAACAAAGCTGTAAGCAGTATGTGGCTTCTTTGTTTCATGCTACTAGATAAATTTAGCAATTTAAATTTAATTTAAACACTAAAGATTGATTGATGGCTTTCAGTAGAAAAAATGATTGGCAGCAGCCGTCACTGCTAATAGAAGAATTTAAAAACAAACAAGTAAGAGTTAGGAAAGATGTCTAGAGTATATTTCCTTAGGTTACAGTTTGATCATTTATCCTAGAGACAAAATAATGTCACAGGTTCACCTTTTATTATAAGGGTGACCACTATTGAGATATGAGGAAGAAAAAATTAAAAGCACACTGCATATTAAAGCCTTCCAGTTGTGTTTATAACACTTAAGGAAATATTTTAAAATACCTGCAAACTGCTACCACCACTGTTTTCACTGCCAGCACTACTTTTTTCTGGATCTTCCGTTAACATTAGTGAGATCATTCCTAGATCATGCGAGATCTGTGTTTATTATTCCAGCCTAAATGTAATACATTTTTTAGTCATATTTCTTAGTTATTTCCACTTTTTGACCTTAGGATAGAAAAATTAAGAAACTGGATTTAATACAGAAAACATAGATTCTCAGAAGAGATAAAACTCCAGTAACTATTCAAAATCTATTTTAGGACCATCAGCATTACAAGCTGAAAATAATTTGTATCTAAAAAGATCATTCAGATCTTTTCTGTTCTACTCATAAAATTGGACAGTGTTGTTTAATGCCATTCACATTAAATATTAACTGTTTTCTGAAGCCAAACTAAACAAAAACATTTTGTAAATTATTTATGTGTAAATTAATATATTACCCTAAACCCCAGATATATGACAGCAGCTTTAAAAAGAAAGATTTAAAGCTTTAAAAGAATGGGTATTCATTTTTCTTTTTAAGATTTCTTTTTTGGCAGATAACTCTTGAAAAGAAAGATATTTTATACCTGATTTACTTGTTTGGTTATATTTCAATGTCTTTCTTAATAATTTTTTTTTTCAAAATTTCACCAAATCATTTAATGAATTTTCAAATTGAAATGTGAAACTCCACCTCACTTAGGCCTTTCATTTAATTGTTGTTGACCAATACCTGTTATTTTGATGTTTGTACCTTTCACTGGTCTGTATCTATATTAATTTCTTCTAGTCAATATCTCCTGCATTTAGTTTCACCCTAGTTCCTAATGACAGTTAGTGATCTTTATTTATCAGTGGGCTGGTATTAGGGATTTTAGCGATGTTTAGGTGCATAACACCTAAAGTGCTATGGAATAAAATAAAAAAAAAAAGGTTCGTTATCTACCTTTATTGTATTACCTTCTCTCATTTAGGTGTTTGAATGTCCTAAAAATCTGACCCTTGCTTCAAGTCTCCTTTTCATGCACCCATCCAAAAGACATATATTTCTGTAGTGATTCTGAAAGAATTTGTACATGAAGCCTAGAAATTAACCAAAACATTGCATTTCTGGTTGCTTAAGCTTTCCCAAGTTCTTTTTTGACAATAATTTTAAATGCTCTCTTTATTTGAGTCTGTACAGAACATACATATCAGAAAATAGCAATGCAGGAGTACAAAAATGCAAGTAAAAGCTACAGTGTTACAAAAGCAAATTATTGACATGTTGTTTACCACTAGCTTCTGTTGTTTATTTTTACCAATGGAACAATGACAATAATACTGTATGAACTGCACCCAGGGTTAAAAGGTGTTTATATTAAGATCTGAACATTATTTAAATGTATCTGACAGTAACTTATTCTGAAAACTAGAGCACTAAAAAAAAGCCTAGAGATTAAAATAATAATAAAAAAGCTAGCAAAATATGCAGTAAAACCAGCAATAGAAGGTGATATGTAGAATGTGATAATATGTTCTGGAGGCAGTGACTGGAGATGGTAGAGCACTGGTTTGTGGTAAGTAGAGGCAATGGGCATCTGCTGTGGAAGAGGGGATCTACTACCAAAACCTGCACAAGAAAGCACAATGAATTTTCATTTTCAAGGTTAGTACTTTTTTATTCAGGAATGCTCTTGCAACTCCCCACAAACGAATGGATACTACTAACAATCAAAGAGCCATAAGCAAAAACATAAAAACAACCATCAGGCATAAAGAGATTTTAGCAAGAGGTGATTTCACTTAGAATGTCCTGGGAACGAAGTCAGGCTTTTGCTGCAGTCCATGCTTACCTATCTTCAGCCAATCTACCACAACAGTGTCAGAGTGAAATACTGGTTCTGCTGTGGAAAATGTAAGCTTGGCATTCATCTCTGTCAGACCAAAGTTTCAACCCAAGTGAGCAGTGGGCTACAGTAATAATTTTTCATGTTTTATCTTTGTTGTTCTCTTATTCATGGTGAACACATATGTCGGTGAAACAAACTTCCAGAGAGGGATGGCCTAATGCATCTGAATTTATAACCCTAATTTGAAATTAGAATGTGCCAAAAAGTGTATATCCAAATAAGTTCTGAGAAAAGTTATTGGCGAACACACAGATGTTTTCCCACTTTCCAAGAAGATGAACTTTAATAAAGTCTTACAGAGCACTGAAAATGTGTTTTAAAGAAGTGTAAGGAGAAGAAAAAACAGATTTTTAGTAGTTATTTGAAAAAAAGGAAAAGATTTCAGGAAAAATCCAAAGCACTTTTGTATAGTAACTCAGGTGACTCATTCTCTTTTACAGACTGTGTTCCTATACTGCATTAGAGCTCTTAAAGAGAAGAAGCAGTTCCTAAGAGTACTCCTATTAATGTCATGCTGAGGCAATTTAGTTGAGCCAGACACATTTGCCTCCTGATAAACATTGAAACTTGGAAGAACTAAACTAAAAGTATAACATGATATCACAGCACAGTTTGAAATAGTGTTTGGAGCGTTAGTGCTTTAGAGAGGAGACTTAAGGGGTGACCTCACTGCTGTCTACAACTTCCTTACAAGGGGAATCAGAGCGGGATCTCTTCTCTCTTATGTCTGGTGATAGGATGTGAGGCAATAGCTTAAAGCTGCATCAGAGGAAGTTCAGACTGGATGTTAGGAAAAAGTTATTCAGTGAGAGGGTGGTCAAGCACTGGAACAAGCTCCCTAGGGAAGTGGTCATGGCCCCAAGCCCGTTGGTGTTCAAGAAGCATTTCAACAACACCCTTGGATATATGGTTTAAATTTTAGGTTGCCTCCTCCTAAATCAGGAGTTGGACTTGATGATCCTTGTAAGTCCATTCCAACACAGGATATTCTATGATTCTATGATGTAATTTTTTGTTAAGAAATTACATTCCTGCATAAAGCAGTTGCTTGTTATGAATTAAAAAATAAAATTGTACTATTAGCCAATTTTCATTTGATATGTAATTTAAGTAAATAGTCAAAAAATTAAACTTAATTTTTAGTTTTTCTTTTTTAACATGTATAACTATAGGAACAAAGACAGTTCACCAGAGGAATTATGGTTATACTCCATTTCACAAGAAAGAAAAAAAAATTCCTTGGAGGTTTTCAGAGTTTCAAAGCTTTGGGGCACTTTAGTTTTAATTTGGGAAACCTGCCTTCTCATTCCTGCAGAATAAAAATACTTTATGAAATATGCATCCTTGTTATGCTTGTGAAGGATACTTAATTCTTGCGTTAATATGTCAAAAGTTATTAAGAATAATTAAGCTTTCTGTATCACCTCCGTAACTGCAGTGTGTGCATGACCAGTGTTGTATTTGGGGAGTTTGAGTTTACTAAGCAGAATCATTTTTCAGATTTTTTCCTTTCTTTTTACCTGCTGCAAAGTAACGGGATATAATCCTTAAATTGTTCTTTTTAGAAAGTATTTGTTTCTGGACCAGATAACCAAATTCCCCATTAGTTTGAATTGGTGTTATTCAAAATAAGAGCTTGTATAATAATGTGTCTAGGAATCAAAAATCTAGGAGAAGCAGCATGTTTAATAGCTCAAAATGTAAGTACTCCAATTCATGCAAAACTCTTTTGTTCTCCCTGCATGAAATGGGAGAAGAACTGTTGTGAGTTTATGTCATATTTGATATTGTTTGATAATTCCCAAGTGGACGGTAGTGTGCTGCTATGGCTGCTGTGTTGTATGTTCCTAAATGAGCCTTCAAACAGCAAATTCAAAAACATAAGAATAATTTAAAAGTTTATAGTATCACACTTGTCCATTACAAAGACTGACAGGGAGTTCACTCCACTTTCAACATACAAAAAATGACATTTTTGAAGGTTCTGCTAGATATTTTTATAGTAAGGTTTGCTCATCAGGTGAATTTTGAATAATACAACTTAAATCTGGGGCTGTTTGTGAGTAGCTAGTTGCTTGTAGCTACCTCAGAAATGTACGAATCACCAAACTGACCAAAATAAACACATTCACATGTCCAAGCCTTCACCGGAGCAAGAGGTTATTCTCAAAAATAATATGATGAAATAGAGACACTAGACTTCATCCTGAAGGACTGCAGTATTTCCTTCAGAGCTGCCACTCATAGCTCTGCTGCCCCTTTGCCTCGGGCAGGTAACCAGCACTCACTACCTTGGAGACTCATGAAAAACTGGAGATAAAAATTAGGAATATTCTTCATATGAATACTTTTTGCTTGTCAGGAAAAAAAAAAAAAGAAAAAATATAAAAAAAGAAAAAAGAAACATGATTTCCAGTCATTCAAGCCTCAAATATGCCATCTTAGTCAGTTCCTGACCAGTACCTTCTCTCTCTCTTTTGTTTTCTCTCAGGGCTGTACAACCTGTTCTGTAATATTTTTGCCTTCAAAATATGGGATTTGCCTTCAGGGACCATTGCCTCCCAGCCCTTGCTTTTTCCCTTTTTCAAGGAGAACTGAGTTTGCTAATTTCTCATTCCCATTTTAGGTTGTGAAGGTTAAATATTCTGATTTAAAATTAGCTCTTTAGTTAACTTTTAGTTATTAGTACAGCCTTTTAATGTAGTCCAGACCTGAGAAAGAAGTTTTATTTTGTGTGAATGGACTTTCTGGCAAATGTATTGGATTAAGCTCTTGCTCAGTTCAAAAGCAACTTGACAGAGAAGAGTTGATAATTTCTGAAAATGTATTCTTCTTAATCACCAAGAGAATTTCAGTTATGAACTGAAGTTTTGGTGGTCCAGGTACCAACACAAACCTGATATAAACACTAGCTTCAGTGCTATGGTTTTTCAGGAGAAATGCCCTAATCCTATATGACTAGTAAGCACCTAGTATTTGAGTGTCTAGGCTGAACACACCCAGCTAAAAGCACATGCTTTATTCATAGCTAGCTGTTAAAATGAGACTGTCTATTTGCTTCATGACATTTTCTTCAATATAGTTAATCAAATAAAATAGCCTAGTCAGCTGTATCCACTATCATAAGTGCAGTTCAGGAAACTGAGAGTTATAGCCACTTTTTGAAAACAAGTTATCTCTTGAAAAAAGTAGATTGTGCCATTTCTTTTGAAGCATAAATACCCTAATTATATAGACTTAATGAGCAGTCTTCTTAGGACATTGGCAAAGGCTAACTGCAACCTTTGAAGCCCAGTTATAACATTTTATGTGAACTTTACAGCTTATTTATAATGCTGTTAGGTATTGTATAGTACAACTTAAAACTCATAAAATTAAACGTAAGACTGAAATTTTTTTGTCACCTTTACAACTTTATTATGTTCTACATCAGTTGAACTATGTCTTTTATAAGTTTGTATAACAGGTCTAGCTATTAATTTGCCTGTCAAAAAATTTTAAGATCTTGAAGGAAATAATATGTAGAAAGATGGCAATAATCCTGTGCATGAAGCTGCCTCTTACCCCTGAAGTATACTTTGACAATGAATGCACTCATGCTTTTTCTTTGAATTTTGACGTATCCATGGTGGTGATTATAGGCAAATACTTTCAGATCTCAAACTTTTTCATGTG
Source organism: Mycteria americana (assembly GCF_035582795.1). NCBI lineage: Eukaryota > Metazoa > Chordata > Aves > Ciconiiformes > Ciconiidae > Mycteria > Mycteria americana. The sequence continues at coordinate 64,876,256 of NC_134396.1, forward strand.
CAGATTTAAACTTGATTTGTGTTAAATGAGATTACTATTCTCACCATTATTCAGGAAATTACTATTAAACACTACTGCAGAAGAAAAACAGGGGAACTGAGAAAACACTGCAAAAAGCAACACTGCAAAAACCACCACCAACAACAGTATTCAGTTAGTCTGTCTGTTTAAAGACAAAAATTTTGTCCAAACTAATGTTGGTGTCAAATTTGCTTTTCATACACTTCTCTCTGTCTGCTTCTTTCCTCCTTCAGAACATATTGCATAAATATAAATATTGTAAAGAAGCAAGTAGGTCTCCTGCAGAGACATTGAAACTTGATTAAGCTACTATTTATATAAAAAATACTAAAATGTTTTTATAGTCAGAGACCAGAATAATCCAATTAACTATGACATAGCTGTAATTCTGGTACTTAAATCCTATTTAGGACTACAGTTTCATTCTTTTTTTTTGGCTTCCCAGGCCCTCTCAGCTCCCCCATCCCCCACCTCCTGCCCAAGAAAACTACTGAAAATTTTCCAGTGCTTGAAATTCACAGAATTAAGAAGTACTTTATGGAGCTCTCACTTATGACAGGTTGAAAAATACTATCATCGTGTTTTGTATAACCGTTCTTCCTGTAACTGGTGGCTTATAGGAAAGTCATAAATTGACTTTGTAGCGCCTTTGGCTTTTTCTATGATTACAAAAGACTGAAGTACCTCTAGAAAACTTCTTATGACTGTACATTCAGACACTGAACTAATCTCAGAAATTTTCCACAAAAAAAGGAAAAATGGAAAAGGCTTTAAAGAAAGAGCTTAAGAAGGTATAATTTTTGTGAACCGTTGCCTTAATTAAAAAAAAAATACCTAATTTCAATGATATTCCATTCTGAGGCAATCATATTAGTTGCTTATTTTTAGCATAAAACATTGTGAAAGAGAAGTCATGGACAGAACTTCCATCAATGTAACTTCGGATTTCAGGTTTTGAGCATCACCATAATGCACACATTGAAATTTAAATTCAGTGAAGTTCCTGATCAACATTAAAGGCACAGCTCAGCTTTTAATAGTATTTTGACCTGTTTGTAGTAGCTTTTTTTGGATCAAAAATAAAATATAATTATTTCCAGTGCTAAAAATACACAAATTTCTATCTTTCTAACTCAATTCCAAGTTCTGGAAAGACAAAACTAGGACAGTTATTTCCAGCATGAATACAACATTAAACTGTATATACACTCAATAAAACAGTTTTTTGGGAACAGAAAGAAATAAATCTTCCATGAACAGAAGAGAAATAAGATGAATACTAGTATGTATGAAATTAATTTTCAACTTCTTAAAAAAAATAAGATACTATAGAATAAATTTTCAAATAGAAGTTCATGTGTTTCCATTATATCTAATGGCGAGCCTTCCAAAAATATGCAGCATGACTGTATAGTCAGATACTCAGAAAACTCATGAATCAAAATATGTGTTTCAATTTTACTCATATATTCTGGCATTTTAAGCCATTTTCTGTGACACCAGTTCCCATACATTCAGTGTATGGGTAAGTGTAATTGGCCAGAAAAAAATAACTTACAGCTGCTTTGAATCCCTAGGGACTAAAATTTGCCAGGAAATGTTGGATAATATAATTTTCAGTATCTAAATAAGGAAGAATATCACTTTTATTTTGAAATAATACATAGATTTCTGCAAATTGTGAATACATATTCTAAAAGAATTGTCGTATTCAAATGATTTGACCTAAAATGTAAATATAAGAATATGCACAAACAGGAGAAAGTAACATAAATACTAATGACTTATTTATTTTCAAACCCTAAAATCCTACCATAACATCAAGAAGGAGACCTGCAGTGCCAGTGAGAATGCATTATTGAAATAAGCAGTAGAGGCTCTGATTTTATATTCCAATAAGACTAAACTGATGCACAGTGGAAAATCACATAAATTTTGGAAGCAGATGCTACAGAAAAATTGCCAGATAAAATGAAATAGTTTGAGTCCAAGCACATTGTTTTAAACACAAAGAACAACAACAAAAAAGATAATGATGAATACTACTCTTCTTCTTCATAAGGATGTTGAAGTAATTAAGAATAATTAAGGCTACTAGTATTGTAGAGTCATTCAAGATCTGGTTGGTAAAAATCTTACTGTATTGAATTTAGCTTTAATCTATGACTTTAATAGCCATTATGTTAAAGAAGCAAATGTACTTTGGATTAACTTCCTTGACTTGTGCTGATACAAGACAGTTGCAAAGGACTGCCCTAAAGTGGGTGCTTTTTTTGTTTTCTCAGCCCTCACTCAGAAGAAGCAGCCTATACTGCTGCTTCCCTAAAAATGAATGAAAGCTTCCCTAAAAAGGGAAATCTTAAATATTTCTTAATTTTTTTCTATGTTTCCTTACTCATCTGTGTTAGGAAATATTTCCAGGGTTTACCTCTGCCTTTCCTCTGTGCAATAGGGTTTTATTGAAGAGATATAGAAGAGACTCCTATTTATGTTTTCCAATCAGGATCTGGGGCTACAACTGAATAATTTTATGTTATGTCCCTGGTTCTGGGTTAAATCTAAAGGATTTTGGATTTTGGGCAGATGTTTGATTTGGGCAGATGTGCTCACCAAGCCACTTTCCATCATTTACCAGCAGTCCTGGCTAACTGGGGAGGTCCCGGCTGACTGGAGATTAGCAAATGTGACGCCCATCTTCAAGAAGGGCTGGAAGGAGGACCCGGGGAACTACAGGCCCGTCACCCTGACCTCGGTGCTGGGGAAGATGATGGAGCAGATCATCCTGAGTGCTATAACATGGCATGTAGAGAATAACCAAGGGATCAAGCCCAGCCAGCATGGGTTCAGGAAAGGCAGGTCCTGCTTGACCAACCTGATCTCCTTCTACGACAAGGTGACCCTCCTAGTAGATGAGGGAAAGGCTGTGGATGTTGTCTATCTAGACTTCAGTAAAGCCTTTGACACGGTTTCCCACAGCATTCTCCTGGAGAAACTAGCTGCTCATGGCTTGGACGGGTGTACTCTTCGCTGGGTAAAGAACTGGCTGGATGGCCGGGCCCAAAGAGTGGTGGTGAATGGAGTTTACTCCAGTTGGTGGCTGGTCACAAGCGGTGTTCAGTTTTGGGCCCCTCACTACAAGAGAGACATTGAGGGGCTGGAGCGTGTCCAGAGAAGGGCAACGAAGCTGGTGAAGGGTCTGGAGCACACGTCTGATGAGGAGCGGCTGAGGGAACTGGGGTTATTTAGCCTGGAGAAAAGGAGGCTGAGGGGAGACCTTCTTGCTCTCCACAACTACCTGAAAGGAGGTTGTAGAGAGGTGGGGGTCGGTCTCTTCTCCCAGGAAACAAGTGATAGGACAAGAGGAAATGGCCTCAAGTTGTGTCAGGGGAGGTTTAGACTGGATATTAGGAAATTTTACTTCACTGAAGGGGTTATCAAGCATTGGAACAGGCTGCCCAGGGAAGTGGTTGAGTCTCCATCCCTGGAGGTATTTAAAAGACGTTTGGATGAGGTGCTTAGGGACATGGTATAGTGGTGGTCTTGGTAGTGTTAGGTTTACGGTTGGACTTGATGATTTTAAAGGTCTTTTCCAACCTATACGATTCTGTGATTCTGTGATTCTGTAGCACAAATGTAGCCTCATGGGCCATTCAGATTATAAAATAATGCAACATACATCTATTTTTAAATGTGGTGTGTTTTGATGATATTGTGATGACTCTAAAGCTTCCACTCATTAGGGACATTCTTGGGCATTACAGTAACTTTCAAAGGAATAGATACCTATCAAAATGAATATAAAATCTTACTGTCTTATTTACAAAATAATTATGCTAGTATTTCTTCCCTAAACAGATAAGGGTGTGAGGCAGATATGTATGCTTAAGCTAAAATGTAAAAAAGTGGATGGATTTTTAGAGTTTATGTAGACCAGATGTCATATTGGAAGAGCTGTTCAATGAATTTCAAATGAATGGCCTTTATGAGTATTCTTTAAGGGTGGATTTATAACTTTATAGCAAAGGGGGATGCTAATCTTCGAATTTCAGTGGGTAAAATTATACATTTATAGAGCTTGATTTTTCAGGGAAGAGGCAGCTTTTTCACTTTTGAAGGATAAAATACCATGAATCACTTCACTGAAGTGAGAATTTAAATCATATATAATACAGATTTAACCTGAGATTTTGGTAATGGAAATTAGCCAATCTAATTGGAAAATTCTACTCTCCTCTGTCAGAATTGTCCCTGATCCAAGAGTTAACACTTGATGTGGAAAGAGGGTGGTGCACACTGCTTTCACTAGTGAATCTTTGACCTTTTAACTTATTTTACTTGATAATATATATTTTGCTTCCATGCAATTTCTGTGACAGGAGGCAAAGCCTCAGATGAGTTAGTGATGTAGACCTAGTCGGAAAGGTTGGAATGATTTCAAGTCTATTTCAGTTCATAAAGGAAGCAGCACTACTAATGTAGACTGTTATAGTCATTATGGTATGAAGATATTCATGTGGAAGAATAACCCAATGTAGTTTCAGTATGATTGTCCAATCAAGCTTCAGTATGGTAAAGTCATTTAGATACTTTAAAAAAATAGGATGCCTAACATCCTGTCCTTTTGAGCAATGATATTTCTCTAAAATATGTTATAAATCCTAGCAGATGATACATTTCTGGGTATCGTCAGGTATTCAGCAGTCACTCCTCATTTATCCCATCAACAATCAGAATTGTAGGCAATTAAATGAGAACACTGCTAACAGATAACACAGAGAAAGGGTAGGTTAGAAGGGGCTGTTAGCTGGGAGGAGTTTTTTTGGTTTGCCTTTTCCTTATGTGCTTTAGGGCTTTTTTTTTTTTTAAATGAAATATTTCTTATTCTGTTTATATGTGTAGATATGACAACATTGTTTTCATCTGAGTCAGTTCAGTGTATTAGTCTTGTATGTATATTTAAGCCCTGCATGAATGGATCTGATGGAGAACATGCTGTGCTCTGTGCTCTTCCAGGGGCTTTGTGGCCCATCTTTTCTTCTTTCTCTTTTGCCAGTGCAGCCAGCTTGCAAGAGCTGTTGGTATGGAATGGCATTTCAAGGAAGACTGAGTTCTAACTTTTTTTTTTCCTTGTTCAGTTGTTGACATCATATTAGATACGCAGGAACAACTTCTCACATCTAGGAAATCACAACTACCGCTCTTTCAAGGAAGCAAGTACCAATTTTTCAATCCTTTTTAGCCTCATTTGAAATGACTCAACTGTGGTAAGGCTACTTAAAATCCGGTTTTCAGAGAATGAAGTAAGGATTGTTGTTCAAACTCAGCTTTTATTAATGTAATTATTGCATTAATTCAGATGTTAATTCTTGAATAATCCCTTTACCTTTTTTTTTGAGTGCTTTCTAACTTCTAGACCATCTTTTCCTTCACTGTCCAACACCACCTCTCTTTTAGTAGTTTCCATATTGGTCTCAAATGTTTGTAGTCTAAATTAATGTTTTACTTTGACCTCAAAAAAGATTATGAAGATAACAAGTAAAGGATCTGAAGAGTATTTTCATGTAAGTTATCCCATGTGGCTGACATAGATTAATCTCACTGTTTGAGTGCTTGTCAGCTTCAAGAGTTTAGGCTGATGTCACTACTTTTGTTACTACAATACCACATAATTCTGTGTAATTGTTAAATACTTGGTTTTCTCAATAAAGCCTAATTTATGCTAATGCTTGTATTTTGAATGTTAATTCTTTTGAATAATGTGAGTAGCCTGATAATTAGTTTCATTTTTTCACATTCTAGTTCTCAAATGTGTCATTTTGCTTTTCATGTGTGCCACCCCATCCTGTTAAGAATCATGGTCTGAGTGTGTATGAAAGATTCCAGGTAGGGTAGGAATGTTAAATGGTGTGGTATCTTTCACACTATGGGAAAAAAAAAATCCATTATTGTTTATATAGCTTGTTATTTCTGACAAGAAAATTGAAATTGAACTAGATTTTAATGGAAGTAGGTAACCTTCATGTAAAAAAGGCACATCTAAGCTTCTAAAGCTGGTTTTGCATTTGTAAGCTGCTTTATGTACATGAGCAGTACTATCAGCTTACAATTACTCATACAGCTGGGTGGAGGATCCCAGCCTGCAACCGCAAAAATAACCCTACTTTATATGAAACTAACACCACACCCTAGTTACTAAGTTTTTTAACTGCTTTGTAATATATTTTTTTAAAGAAGAGGCAAACAATTATTGGAAGTTCTTAAAAACTCGGGGTTTTTTAATACATCTCTCTGAAGAGATGAAGAGAAAGTTGAATTTATACTAAAACTGACCTACTTAATAAGTATCCAGCAAATACTTTCCCTAGAAAACTAACTAAGCTAAATAGAATTTACCTTTATTTACTGTATTAAATGGAATTTACAATGCAGGTCACAAAAACCAGACTTCTAGGTTAGTACTGGGAAAAAAGTCTGCACAGCAGGAGGGACTCAGATATATAAACAAGAGTGTTCAGGGGCAGTTGAGATGCCCCATGATATCAAAGACTGGTAGACAACTTAGACCACTCCTTTCTGGAGCCAGTGGTGGAGTCTGTGTGGTATACACACCAGGAACTATAAAACAGGTTACTTCTGTTTAATCAACAGGGTCATGCCCAACTACCCAAGGATTTCAGGGAATGTAAAAGAGAATAAGTATATTTAGCATATTTGACACCAATACTGGCTTCATAAGCAACACATTAACCAGTTCTTAGCTTATAAATACGGCTTTTGTGATACTCGTATATGCTAATATTAACAAAATAGGATTTTGAACTTAAGGAGAAATAGACATCTAAGTCTCCTAGGCAGATTTGAAATACAAGATATTATAAGGAGCATGCATATGTAGATATCAAGCCACTTTCAATCCTTTATCAGCACTCCTGGCTAACCAGGGAGGTCCCAGTTGACTGGAAGTTAGCAAATGTGACGCCCATCTACACAAAGGGCTGGAAGGAGGATCCGGGGAACTACAGGCCTGTCAATCTGACCTCGGTGCCAGGGAAGGTTATGGAGCAGATCATCTTCAGTGTCATCACATGGTATGTACTGGACAACCAGGTGATCATGCCCAGTCAGCATGGGTTTAGGAAAGGAAGGTCCTGCTTGACTAACCTGATATATGACAAGGTGACCCACTTAGTGGATGAGGGAAAGGCTGTGCATGTTGTTTACCTGGACTTTAGTAAAGCTTTTAACACCACTTCCCACAGCATTCTCCTGGAGAAACTGGCTGCTTGTGGCTTGGATGGGTGTACTCTTCACTGGGTTAAAAAACGGCTGGATGGCCGGGCCCAAAGAGTTGGGGTGAATGGAGTTAAATGCAGTTGGTGGCTGGTCACAAGTGGTGTTCCCTGGCGCTCAGTGTTGGGGCCACTTCTGTTTAATATCTTTATCCGTGATCTGGATAAGGAGATTGAGTGCACCCTCGATCTGGGTAGGAAGGGTTAATCTACAGAGGGATCTGGACAGGCTGGATTGATGGGCCAAGGCCAATTATCTGAGGTTTGACACGGCTAAGTGCAAGATCCTACACTTTGGTCACAACAATCCCATGCAACACTATAGGCTTGGGGAAAGAGTGGCTGGAAAGCTGCCCGGTGGAAAAGAACCGTGGAGTGTTGGTCAACAGCCGCCTGAATATGAGCCAGCAGTGTGCTCAAGGTGGCCAAGAAGTCCAATAGCATCCTGGCTTGTATCAGAAATAGTGTGGCCAGCAGGACTAGGGCACTGATTGTGCCCCTGTACTCTGCACTGGTGAGGCCGCACCTCAAATACTGTGTTCAGTTTTGGGTCCCTCACTACAAGAGAGACATTGAGGGGCTGGAGCGTGTCCAGAGAAAGGCAACGAAGCTGGTGAAGGGTCTGGAGCACAAGTCTGATGAGGAGCGGCTGAGGGAACTGGGGTTATTTAGTCTGGAGAAAAGGAGGCTGATGGGAGACCTTCTTGCTCTCTACAACTACCTGAAAGGAGGTTGTAGAGAGGTGGGGGTTGGTCCCTTGTCCCATGGAACAGGCTATAGGACAAGAGGAAATGGCCTCAAGTTGCACCAGGGGAGGTTTGGATTGGATATTAGGAGAAATGTCTTCACTGAAAGGGTTATCAAGCATTGGAACAGGCTGCCCAGGGAAGTGGTTGAGTCGCCTTCCCTAGAGGTATTTAAAAGATGTGTAGCTGTGGTGCTTAGGGACATGGTTTAGTGGTGGGCTTGGCAGTGCTAGGTTAATGGTTGGACTTGATGATCTGAAAGGTCTTTTCCAACCTAAATGATTCTATGATGCTATAAGTGATCCCTTATTAACAAGATATGTTAAATAATTTTGAATTGTGGTTTAAAATAAGACTGTCAAGGAGACTGTAAAAGCTGTTCCTAGAATCACTAGAACCAAAGGGAGAAAAGAGAGAGAGGGGGAGGTAGCTAGGATAATTAAGGGTCAATGCTATGCCCTGTGAAAACTCTTACTGAGCTCAGCGTCTGGGATTCATTGTTTTTGTTTGTCAGTGGCCTCCCAGTTTCTTACTAATACATAGATATGCAATTCTGACTTAATGATTTCTTCAACTCGTATAATATAGAAATGGAGCACATAATAAAAGGCCTCTTTTGAAGGATGTGGAGCCCACAATTAGGCAGTTGGTTCCCAGATGACCAGGGATGATCCAAAGGCAATGAAAAGGTAAAATATTAGGGTACCTATTTATTCTTAGCCAAATTCTGTTATATAAACAAAGGAAGTTCACCTTTCTGCATTTTTGTCTTCTCTTCTAGTATCCCATAACTATTCAATTCCTATTGCATTTTTGGGACCAGAAACAGCATCCTAGGTCAAGTTTGTACTTCATGAAACACAGCAAGATTTGTCCTAAGTGGGTTCCACACATGCATAAAAGCAATAAAAAAATCTGTCCTGTCCCAGACTGAGCTAAATATAAGAAGATACAGTGTTTGAATATTTGGTCCCAAAGTAGCTCCACATTATAAAGAATATGCAAGTACCCCTCAGTGTGTGGGTAAATTTCTCTGCTGCAATGGTGATAGAATCTGATGAATTAGTCTTTGTTTGTGTTTTAATTACAGTATTGCCAGATCATTTGCTTTGGTTTTATCATAGTGTATATGATGGTATTGAGAGGTTCCTGCCTGTCCACCTGACCTCTTCAGGTTTTTAGTTTTGTATGTGGTTGCTCCCAAGCCCAAAAATCAGCAAACCTTAGATTGTTGGGTTTGTTGGTTTTTTTTTTCCAAACATGTCCTGGTTTCTAGTCTCATATCATTGTAGGTATTGTTGAAACTTTAAATGAAGACTGTTCCATGCCAGTATGCAATATATTGATTGAATAAAAAGAAGTAATTTGTAATAAATCAATTTAATGAATGCTAGACATTAGTTGTTATTAGGCATAGTTCTAAGTCTCTCAAGGGTATGCAATGATATTACATTTTATAAGCACACTGACATTGTCAGCCTGAATGTTACTCTGGATCTGTCACTGCACTTTGATCTACCTTCTCCCTTCTGCCCCACTATGTTCCCTGTGTATCTGGCTTCTGCCGCAAAGAAACTGTTCATACTACTTCATCTTCCGCTATTAACCTGAGAATTTAATGATTTAGAAAACTTGCTTAATTACAGTTCCTTCATTGCCTCCTCCATTCATTATGATAAACAGTACATTCTATAGCCTGCATTTATAGTCATGAGGAGGTTGAAGCTGTATAATTCAATATGGCAAATTTTAATGATTTATACCGATGTGTGTGTTAATTAGATCAAATCAACCTTTGGAATATTTAACTGAAGGAAGAAAGAATACCCATGTTCAAAGGTCTGCATCCCTTCTCCCCCTACAACGCTTCACTAAACTGATACACAGCACCACCACCAAAGGTTAATCATGTCGTCAGATGTGTAGAAGTCTGTCCTATAAAATTGGCTGGGAATTAAAGTGCAAATTTAAGTGTAAATAATGTATGTGGGAGGGGAGAAAAAGACCTTTGATAAACAATCATGTTTCTATCAAGGTAACTGATGGATTTACTAAAACTAGATTTGTAACTTATTTCTGGTGGAGGGGAAAAAAAAAAAAAGGCAAATACCAAATACAATAGCAGCTAGTTAAAAGCTATCAAAGAGACTTGAAGCAAGGATCTTATTTAAGTCCTAGCTGTGCTCTCCTCCATGTGGTCCCTCCACTAGACAGGATGCAGCTTGCTGGCTGCCAGCTCTTCTTGGCTGGGAACATGAAGGGGATCTTCTTGAGCCCACTGAGTGCTCCTCAAGGATGAGTGAAGTGATAGCACTGGACGATATGTCTAGACTGATGTATCAATCTGTAGTGTGCTTGGTCATCAAGACTGGACACCTGGTTAGAGCATAAGGTATCTTCTTTTTGGGTTACTTGCTCACATAATCCTCCTATGGAAACTGTTGTGGGAAAGGAGAAGAACAGGATTGTGTGTGCCTCTTTTTACCCCAGCATTGATTTGAGACGCAGATGCCACCAAAGGCCTGGGAAAACAGAACCTGTGCTAGGGTTAACACTTTGGGCTTAGCTTAAATTAAGCAGCACTAAGGTTTTGGAGTTCAGGTAGCATTTGCAAGGATATACTTAGGACTAAGTGAGCCAATTATTATTTTGTTATAACTAACATTGTTAAAAGAAGAAAGGTGAAGTAACTTTTGACAGAGAAAAACACAATTCAGCTATTTCATGGCAAAATTCTGACATAATATGCAGCAACCAAGGAATTGACAAACAGCCACAGGCCTGTGCAGTAACATCATGATGGTACCAACAAAGTGTGTGGTACAGCTGAAGGCAATGCAGACTGTAGATTGTGCATGTTCTGCCGTGATAGCAGTCATAGTAACACCTGGAGCACAATGTGCTCCTTCTGATTGTAACGCCTGTACCTTGATTATGCCTTCATTGATTTTTGTCACCAGTCTAACTGAACTTTATCTTCTAGACAGAGATTCCTTTCACAGAATCACAGAATCACAGAATCACAGAATCACAGAACCACAGAATTGTATAGGTTGGAAAAGACCTTTAAGATCATCAAGTCCAACCGTAAACCTAACACTACCAAGACCACCACTATACCATGTCCCTAAGCACCTCATCCAAACATCTTTTAAATACCTCCGGGGATGGTGACTCAACCACTTCCCTGGGCAGCCTGTTCCAATGCTTGATAACCCTTTCAGTGAAGTAAAATTTCCTAATATCCAGTCTAAACCTCCCCTGGCGCAACTTGAGGCCATTTCCACTCGTCCTATTGCTTGTTCCATGGGAGAAGAGACCAACCCCCACCTCTCTACAACCTCCTTTCAGGTAGTTGTAGAGAGCAAGAAGGTCTCCCCTCAGCCTCCTTTTCTCCAGGCTAAACAATCCCAGCTCCCTCAGCTGCTCCTCATCAGACTTGTGCTCCAGACCCTTCACCAGCTTCGTTGCCCTTCTCTGGACACGCTCCAGCACCCCAATGTCCCTCTTGTAGGGAGGGGCCCAAAACTGAACACAGTATTCGAGGTGCGGCCTCACCAGTGCCGAGTACAGGGGCACGATCACTTCCCTAGTCCTGCTGGCCACGCTATTTCTGATACAAGCCAGGATGCTATTGGACTTCTTGGCCGCCTGGGCACACTGCTGGCTCATATTCAGGCGGCTGTCAACCTCCTCTCCCTTCGCCCTGGGATTCGGAGAGACCTGCTGTCCGGGGGCTGTAACACCCGACACCTCTCGCGCGGCGCCGGGCCACCTGCCTGCCGGAGGCCTTCCCAGCTGACCCGGAGCCAGTTGCGGTGCGCTGCTGTGGAGGAAATGTGCCCGGCCAGGGCAAGTCTTGCTTTCAATTCAGGGCTTCCTTGCTCCAGCTACCTAAAAAACAGTCTGTTTGGTCTGAAAAGGCTGTTGGGGGGGTTCTGCATGTGCTGTTTTCTATTTCTAAAACAAAACATGAGAATTATTTTCATGAAAGAGAAATCTCTGACATCAGAGGGTTTTTTTGTTTAGAATATGCTAACATTCAAATCAGCCCATACAGAAAACATTTCACACTTCTGTGGTAGTTCTCTGTTCTCATTTTCCCAGAGACTGAGAAAGGTAAAAAGAGATCCATCAGGTGGGTAAGATACATTATCCCCTTCTAATATACGATTTAGACTATCTATCAACCCCTATATAAACCTTGCTAGACAGTTTTAGTATGAAAACCTTGAGCTTTACAATATAGCATTTATCACATTTTCAGAGTTACCTCTCTGAAAATACAAGTGTATTCTTTTGCTCTATCACCTCTTCTCTCTCCAAACTGTTTTGGATTTTTCATGAACTCTAGTGATATTCAAGCCCCAAGAGAGTCAATATACCCTGCTAGCCCAACAGAAGATCCACATTTAGCACTGAAGTAGTTCATTGAAATTATTTGTCTGCTTGCAGATATTCTTTTACCTTACATGTACACGTCCTGTACATTGTTAAACGTCTTTCATTAAATGATTCTCTGTTAGTGATGGCATTTCACTAGAAGCATTTAATTTTGGTCAAGGGAAGAAGAATAATTTATATTTCACCTTCACCACAGTAAAACAAACAAGCTAAATATTAGTGAAGTAGCTGCAGTTCAATTCTACTTATTTTAATATAAGGTCTCTGGCTCTTTTTGTCATAACTACATGCGGAATGAGCTATAGTTGGTTTTGCAGAATTTGTATTTACTGTGAGAGACCCAAACAAAAATAATAAAAGAAATCTCACATTTTCATTATTATTTTAGTGTAAGACTTTTTTAAATTAACAGATAGTTTGTGAAGCACTTTTAAATGTGCCCCTGGTAAAAGCTTGTTGGAGGGTTTTTTGCATATGTCAGGTAAACAGGTAGTGATTTACTTATAGCCACAACCAGATACAGCTGATTTGGCTTGTTTTTGCTGTGGGAAGGTTTAAAAGCTCCTTGGTTGAAAGTTATTTTTCTCCTTCACAGATTCTCACATAATCAACACATTGTGTAAAAGAAACATTTAGTGAAATTAAATAAACTAGTGCTCTCTGGATTTGAAATATATAAAATCATGAATGATGGAAACATTGCTCAATAGATCTCATAACACAAGAATCAAATTAAGGTACTGAATAACTTGATTAGGCAGCAGGTTTAAAGCTCGTTAAGTAAAGCAGATTTTTTTATAATGAACTATTAATCTTTGGAACACACTGCCACAGGACACTGTGGAAGCCAAAAGTTTAATACAGTTCAAAAAAAGATTAAATCATCTAATGGAATAAAAATCTACCAGAGGCCAGGAAGTGTGAGAATGTGAATGAGATCTTCAGCACTTAAACACATATTTTCAGAATCTGAGAGCATATATTATGGAAGCATGACTGTGCTCTCACAGCTACTATCAGGAGCTTGATACTTGTGCTGGAGAGCTTTGGTTTTATCAACATTGTCTTTTTTTTTTTTTTTTTGTCCCTCCATAGTGGAAAAACTAGCCCATGTTACCTCATTTAAGTACTTCCTATATACCTTCACAATGGCCATAAATGAGTATTTCTCATGTAATAGACTATTTAATCTCCCATTCTCCTTTCTTAAACCTCAAGATCAAGGTTACTGTTTATAGTGTATTTTCTAGCCAAATTTCTAATCAATTTCTTATTTTGTTTTCCTTTCCTATTGAAATTTTACAGGGGAGTAATATAGGTAGCAATATCTTTATTACTTTCAATGACAAATTATGTTTTCATATAACAGCAGAGTTTGTTTTGCTTATAGTTTAGATGGAAAGAAATATTCTTTAAAAGACTGTTAAAATTAAAGAAGAATTAAAAGTGAGAGGATTCTCTTTTCACACAAAATCACTAATGAGGACGTAACCACACTGTAAAATATTTCTCAGGTGCACAACTCAGGAAAGATGCTGTTCACAGGTTTTGGTTGCTCTCTAACAAAAAGCTCTTCCTGTGTCTGTGATCGTCAGTGTAATTATCCAAGGAAATTATTATTGTTGAAGATATTAGGAAATGTTCCTTTCAATTTGAGTGTGAAGGATTCACCTGGCAATAATGTGTGACCTGCTGGAAAACAGAGATTGAAGAAGTCTATAGAAACGGAAGGTACAGAGAACATGAAAATGAATGGTGGTAGCTTTTTCTTCTTAAGGAGTTTAATTAATATGACTCTTAATGCGAATAATTAAAAAAAAAACCAAACAAACAGACTGTTTGTATGTGCCATCTTTCCTCTTATTGTCTTAAGCATTTCCCCAGAATTTAAACAGCCGACTTTTTCTATTTCTCTTTCTCTTGCAATCAAGAGAAAATATGAACAAACATACATGCACACAGACAGCTGAACTTCTTAATCTTCTAACACTGCGTGATGCTTCATCAGCAGTGCTCCTGGAAGGTAAAAGTATAGTTTTCCATGAATAAGACCAGTTAGATGCAGCTTGAAATGTGATTCATGGGTGTAAAAACTTCTAAAATTTCCATGGGACGTTAATTCTTTGGGGATGTTTATGGCAATAAAGATAGCAGGGAATTTGATTGCACTGAGACATTCATTCAAGAAGTTATCTAAGCGCATGGTTTTTAAGAAAACATCTGATCATAACTAAACTATTAAGTAAATTCTTAAGCATTTGACTTTCTTATATGCTGGGATAATTTGCAAAACTTCTGGCCTCACAGGGCTCATATTTATGGTGGATGAAAAACTGGACCTCAGCCAGCAATGTGTGCTTGCAGCCCAGAAAGCCAACCATATCCTGGGCTGCATCAAAAGAAGTGTGGCCAGCAGGGTGAAGAAGGTGACTCTGCCCCTCTACTCCACTCTGCTGAGACTCCCTAGAGTATTACATCCAGCTCTGGGGACCTCAGTACAAGAAAGACATGGACCTGTTGGAGCGGGTCCAGACGAGGCCCACAAAAATGATCAGAGGGCTTAAGCACCTCTTCAGCCGATGAAGAAAGGCTGGGAGAGTTGGGGTTGTTTAGCCTGGAGAAGAGAAGGTTCCGGGGAGACCTCATTGCAGCCTTTCAATGTTTAAAAGGGGCTTATGAGAAAGATGAGGACAGAGTTTTTAGTAGGGCCTGTAGATATAGGACTAGGGGTGATGGTTTTAAACTAAAGGAGGGTAGATTCAGATGAGGTAGAATGAAGAAATTATTTACCATGAGGGTGGTGAAACACTGGAACAGGTTGCCCAGGGAGGTGGTGGATGCCCCATCCCTGGAAACATTCAAGGTCAGGTCGGACAGGGCTCAGAGCAACCTGATGTAGTTGAAGATGTCCCTGCTCATTGCAGGGGGTTTGGACTAGATGACCTTTAAAGGTCCCTTCCAACACAAAACATTCTATGATTCTATGATTCTATATTTAAGTTCATAAACATCCTGGAATATCTCCTAATAATACATGGCAGTGGTATATTTCAGCAGGATTATACCAAGATCTATCACAATTAGACATCTGTTTCTAAGACAGTCATGCAGCCATGCAGCTGTTCTAGGCTCCTGCTACATTGCTTCACAGTCCTCATGGGGAAAAGCTTTTCCTTACCTCCAGCTGCTCTGGTCCTGCTCAGCTCACTGCCTGCCAGGGCAGCCTTCTCTCCAGAGCTGCTCCTGGCCCTGCCGGCATCACTGCTGGTGCTCTGCTTGCCTGGAGTAGGACTGCGCACTGCTCTTGCCTGAATTGTATGGGGCCCCAGTCTCTACACACAGAATTCTCTGAGAACTTGCTGGTGAAAACCAAGGCAAAGAAGGCATTGTTCACCTTAGAATTAGCTGTGTTCACTGTCTCAAATCACCTTATGTTTTTCCTGTTCAGCTTTTTACCTTTATTTTAGCTGTAAGATCTCTTGCGTTTGCCCTTGAATTCCCTTCGCAATCTCAACTCTAGTTAGGCTTTGCCTTCCCTAACACTACCCCTGTGATCCCAGCCAACATTTCTAAGTTTCTCTTTTATAACTTGCCCCAGCTTCCACCTTCTGTGTGCTGCTTTTTTTTGTATTGGAGCTCTGTGAATTCCCCACTTAGCCATGATGGTCTCCTGATGTGTCAGCCTGAGTATGGAGATGGCCTTCTCTCACCCTTGGAGAACATTATCCTTAAAGCCCTGCCAGCTACCCCAAGCTCCCTGGCCCTTCAGATCTGCCTCCCTTGGGATCCCACCTACCACAGAATCACAGAATCACAGAATCATATAGGTTGGAAAAGACCTTTAAGATCATCGAGTCCAACCATAAACCTAACACTGCCAAAAACCATCACTACACCATGTCTCTAAGTACCTCATCCAAACGTCCTTTAAATACCTCCAGGGATGGCGACTCAACCACTTCCCTGGGCAGTCTGTTCCAATGCTTGATAACCCTCTCGGTGAAGAAAAATTTCCTAATATCCAGTCTAAACCTCCCCTGGCGCAACTTGAGGCCATTTCCTCTTGTCCTATCACTTGTTACCTGGGAGAAGAGACCGACCCCCACCTCTCTACAACCTCCTTTCAGGTAGTTGTAGAGAGCGATGAGGTCTCCCCTCAGCCTCCTTTTCTCCAGGCTAAACAGTCCCAGCTCCCTCAGCCGCTCCTCATAAGACTTCTGCTCCAGACCCTTCACCAGCTTCGTTGCCCTTCTCTGTACGCGCTCCAGTACCTCAATATCCCTCTTGTAGTGGGGGGCCCAAAACTGAACACAGTATTCGAGGTGCGGCCTCACCAGTGCCGAGTACAGGGGCACAATCACTTCCCTAGTCCTGCTGGCCACGCTATTTTTGATACAGGCCAGGATGCCATTGGCCTTCTTGGCCGCCTGGGCACACTGCTGGCTCATATTCAGGCGGCTGTCAACCAACACCCCCAGGTCCTTCTCTGCTGGGCAGCTTTCCAGCCACTCTTCCCCAAGCCTGTAGCGTTGCATGGGGTTGCTGTGGCCCAAGTGCAGGACCTTGCACTTGGCCTTGTTAAACCTCATACAATTCACCCCAGCCCATCGATCCAGCCTGTCCAGGTCCCTCTGCAGAGCCTGCCTACCCTCCAGCAGATCAACACTCCCACACAACTTGGTGTCGTCTGCAAACTTACTGAGAGTGCACTCGATCCCTTCGTCCAGATCATTGATAAAGATGTTAAACAGAACTGGCCCCAACACCGAGCCCTGGGGAACACCGCTTGTGACCGGCCGCCAACCGGAGTAAACTCCATTCACCACCACTCTCTGGGCCCGGCCGTCCAGCCAGTTCTTTACCCAGCGAAGAGTACGCCCGTCCAAGCCATGAGCAGCCAGTTTCTCCAGGAGAATGCCGTGGGAAACCGTGTCAAAGGCTTTACTGAAGTCTAGATAGACAACATCCACAGACTTCCCCTCATCCACTAGGCGGGTCACCTTATCATAGAAGGAGATCAGGTTGGTCAAGCAGGACCTGCCTTTCCTGAACCCATGCTGGCTGGGCCTGATCCCCTGGTTATTCTCTACATGCCGTGTGATAGCACTCAGGATGATCTGCTCCATCAGCTTCCCCGGCACCGAGGTCAGGCTGACAGGCCTGTAGTTCCCCGGGTCCTCCTTCCGGCCCTTCTTGAAGATGGGTGTCACATTCGCTAATCTCCAGTCAGCAGGGACTTCCCCAGTTAGCCAGGACTGCTGGTAAATGATGGAAAGGGGCTTGGTGAGCACATCTGCCAGCTCCTTCAACACTCTCGGGTGGATCTCATCAGGCCCCATAGACTTGTGAGTGTCTAAGTGGTGCAGCAGGTCACTCACCATTTCCCCCTGGATAATGGGGGCTCCAGTCTGGTCCCCATCCCTATCTTCCAACTCCAGGGGCTGGGTACCCATAGAACATTCGGCCCTGCTAATAAAGACTGAGGCAAAGAAGGCATTAAGTACCTCAGCCTTTTCCTCATCCTTGGTCACTGTGTTTCCTCCCACATCTACTAGGGGCTGGAGATTCTCCTTAGCTCTCCTTTTGCTGCTAATGTATTTGAAGAAGTGTTTTTTGTTGTCTTTTATAGCAGCAGCCAGACTGAGCTCTAGCTCAGCTTTGGCCCTTCTAGTTTTCTCCCTGCACAGCCTCGCTACACCCCTGTAGTCCTCCTGAGTTGCCCGCCCCTTCTTCCAGAGGTCATAGACTCTCCTCTTTCTCCTCAGTTCGAGCCAGAGCTCTCTAGTCAGCCAGGCCGGTCTTCTTCCCCGCCGGCTCGTCTTTCGGCACCTGGGGACAGCCCGCTCTTGTGCCTTTAGGACTTCCTCCTTAAAGAATGTCCAGCCTTCCTGGACCCCTTTGCCCATAAGAGCTGCCTCCCAGGGGACTCTGTCGACCAGTCTCCTAAACAGGCTGAAGTCCGCCCTCCGGAAGTCTAAGGTGGCAGTTTTGCCGACCCCCCTCGCCGCTTCTCCACGTATCAAAAACTCTATCATTTCATGATCGCTCTGCCCAAGACAGCCTCCAACCATCACATCACTCACCAGTCCTTCTCTGTTGGTGAACAAGAGGTCCAGCGGGGCACCTTCCCTCGTTGGCTCACTCACCAGCTGCGTCAGGAAGTTATCTGCCACACGCTCCAGGAACCTCCTGGACTGTTTCCTCTCTGCTGTATTGTATTTCCAGCAGACATCTGGCAGGTTGAAGTCCCCCACAAGAACAAGGGCTAGCGATCGTGAGGCTTCTCCCAGCTGCTTATAGAATAGTTCATCTGTCTCCTCATCCTGGCTGGGGGGTCTGTAACAGACTCCCACCACAATATCTGCCTTGTTGGCCTTCCCCCTGATTCTGACCCACAGACACTCCACCCTATCATCACCATCATTGAGCTCTAAACTATCCAGACTCTCCCTGACGTATATGGCTACCCCACCACCTCTCCTGCCTCGCCTATCCCTCCTGAAGAGTTTATAGCCATCCATCGCTGCACTCCAGTTGTGCGAGTCATCCCACCATGTTTCTGTGATGGCCACCATATCATAGTTTTCCTGACGTACAATGGCTTCCAACTCCTCCTGCTTGTTGCCCATGCTGCGTGCATTGGTGTAGAGGCAACCCCTGAGTTGCCTCTCCCTGAGTAAGTTACCCACTCCCTGAGTAAGTCAAAATGTGCTTGCCTGAAGTCCCAGGTCTGTGCTCTGCTACGCACATCCTTCACCCTCTGTGGGATCTCATACGCCTCTATTTCATGGTCACTGCAGTCACAGCTGCCAGTGGTTGTTACCTCCTGTCCTGTTCCTCCTTCTTAGCGGACAGCAGATCCAGCTGTGTGTCAGCCTGGTTGGCCTGTCCAGCACCTGTGCTAAGCAGTTATCCCCAATGTCCCCCAGAAATCTCCTTGACAGCTTGTGTTCCACTACAGTGCCCAACCAAAAGCTGTCAGGAAGGTGAAACCTCCAAGAGAGCCAGTGTCAGTGACCCAGAGACTTATTTACATTGTTGAAGTTGGTCCACTACCTGTCCATGACTAAATGGTTGGTAACGCACTCCCACCATGGTGTCATTTGTCTCACTGTCCCATTCTCTGACCCTGACCTCCAGCTCTCACCCCCTGTTACCTGCCACTGCTCTCTCTAGTTTGCAAGCTGTCTCACCATGTCTCAATTTTTGCAACAACTCCCCAGTAGCAGTCTCCACTCATGGAGAGCTAGTGAGTCTCAGGACATGTACATTTCTGGGTGCTTTGGAAAGAAATAGGAGAATTCAGGGAACTAGCATGTGTCAATGAAACATGGAGCCCTTTGGTGTAACAGCAGAATGCTATTTGCTTTCTAGGTTAAGGCAACAACGGTTTCTCTTGTATTTGATTTGCCTGGGTTATGTGACCATGCTCCCAGGGCCTTGAGAGGATGTCAAGTCAATTTTAATGCTCTTGGATTGCAAATGCTGTGTGAATGTTCCCAAGTGCCTCCTGCTCAAAGAAAGAACAGAGTTAATATTTGTCACAGCTGCACACACAGGTTAAAAACTATATAAAGAATATTATTTTTCAGGTGAATATATTGCTTCTTTTAGACGATACAGAAGCTTTCAGGTAACAAAGGTATCCAGGTGATACATACACCATGGAAAGTACTGAGAGCTTTTAATGAGTGTTATGTTTGTCAGTCCATAATGAGTAGTTTTAAATATAATTTTTAGCATGATCACTCTCAGGTGATGATAGTTTCAGGAAGTAGCATTAGAGTAATGAAAAGAATTTCAATGGATATCAGAGTTTGCTGAGCGGCTGTTTGATGTGGGTTTTTCATGATCTGAACATGCAGCTTGCAAGTGATAATTGTCCATCCCATCTCTCTTCCTTTGTTACCTTACCTTTTACTTCTTTGGGGTTTTTTTTTGAGATTAAAAGCCACTAATTAGCATCATTTTTGCTGCTGGGGTTCATGTGTTGGTGTTTAGAGAGTGGGTATTCTAAATGAGGATGCCTCAGATTTTTGCTTGCCACTTATCTGCTAATTGATTTTGATCAGCTCATTGAAAGTCTTGGTATTTCTCTATGCCTGCCTATCGTATTAAGGCGGGAAATAATTTTTCTGAAGTCCTTAAATTACTGAAGTGCCCAAGTGAAATTCTTCAAAAGCATGGTAGGCTCCTACAGCCTGTGTGTCACTGAAAGTAATGGGAGCAAAATAGGTAATTTTGGTCCTCAGTTGCAAGTGGTCATGATGGCATCTTACGTGTGGATGCTGCTGCAGTTCATTAATTCCAAGCAAACAGTAGCTTTGGCCACTGTCTTCTTCTTCTAGAAACAATTAAGTCGGAGTGTGTTCCTGTTAAAAGTGCTCACCTTTCTGGAGAGTTTATGGAATTTTCAAGGAAAAGAATTGTCAAAATAAAGAAAAAGTTAACTGGATCAAAACATGAGTTCCCTAACTTAGTATCTATCAATCACTGGCATTAGATGCTGCAGAAAAAGTAAATGACTAATTTGAAAATCTTGGGAATTATCTACCTTGCTTATTTATATGTGTTTCATCAATGCCACCTGTATCTTCCAGATGCGAAAAAGTTTGTCCATTAATTCCTCTCATGTTTCTGAATAAAACAGCATGCTCACTGATGTTCAGGATTTGAGGACAGTATAATTCTCAAGGCAGGATCATCAGTCTGCATGTCCATGCACCTCTTTGTAATGTGTAAAAGTGCTGCAATTCTGTGTGTGACCTCAACAATTACAGAACTTTAAACATCAAGAGCAACAGTCTATTGTTTCTCCAGGCCATTATTTTGTGAAACAGTGCAGTGGTTATGTGCTAGCTACTGTTGTTGCACACTGTGCAATTCTTAGTCAATATTTTAAGGGTGCCTAAGAGATGTAGGAACTTTCACATACAGGCATTGTCTAAACTTGAAACACACCCAAGTATCATATAGTATTTCTCTTTGAAAGTAATATTTGTGTGAACCCACAAAGACTGGTCCATGATGTGTGGAAATAGTTGACCTCAATAAATGCAAGGTCAGCTGAATAATCTCTGGGACTGTAACAGCTTCCACAGGTCCTTTCTGTGTTGCCCTTAAATAAAAAAATCTCATTAAATAGATAGCTAATCACTCAGGCATGCGTTTCCTCATTTACCTATCTCTTTGGGTGCAGAAAATGTATAGTTAGAAGTTGTTTTGTTTAACCTATCTAGTACTTAAATTAGAAATGTGGGCTAAATGTCATAATATTTATGTTTGTCTTAGAAGCAAAAATTTATCAGAGTAAACATCTTGACATGAGCCACAAAGATCTTGGGTTCAAAACAAATGCCATAAATTAACTCTTGAGACTAGGTTATCAGACCTTCTGAGGCTCTTGCCTGAATTTCAAACCAGATCAGGAAGTTAGCACTGATTTCTTGGACAGATTTCAGCCTTTTGATTCTTCTCTTTCTTTTTTTTTTCTTTTTAAATCTACTAGTACAACATGAAATAATCTGGCAATTTTACAATTTGGAAGAACACAAGCATGCTGTAGTCAGTAGCATTGTGTGTGTGTGCCTACCTAACTGAAGGTTATTTCCTATGAATATTTGCTGCAAGCGTCTGGTCTCTTCCTTTTCATTCCTGCTCCCACCTGCAGCAGTAACATCCTGATGAGTAAATAAAGAGAGAAGGGTTTTCAGTTCTTGCAAGAAATTTCTGTGGAGACCAGCAGGTTATAAAACAGTAATAAGTAAACAGCCTAAAGCACATACAAAAGTTTTTTTAAGCTTAATGGAATTACAAAATATCAGTTGCTTTGAAAGAATGTTCTTGCTTTGCATGGGGCAACCTAGGAAGGAAAAATTCATCCTGATATCTTTGTCAAGCTGTCAGGATGTTTTTTTTTGAGTCTATATAACTATATTAAAAAGCTATCATGTAGCTTCTTAATAGAATCCAAACTATAGTGCAATCTACGATAGAAATTTGAGTCTGGAAAAAGTAACATGAAGGGAAGCATAAGGAACAACTGACTGTATCATACCTCTCAAGCGAAATCATAACTGTTTTAATAGCATATAACAATCTCTGCTGTTTTTCATTTTCTTATTAACTTCATGACTCACCACTAATGTCATAACATACACGAAACCTGAAGGCATGATTGTAGTTTGCAGAAAGGAGGAGTTTGTAAGTACCACAGCTCTCACTTGGTACAAATTAGTCTCGAACTTGATACATGAGCAGCTGATTTGTTAAGGATCTAGTTTCTTTTATTTATATCACTCTGTGCTACTATTCCCATAGAAATAGAACATCAAAGTCAACCAGGAAGTTTTAAGAAGAGACGAGACTTTAGAGATTGACCTACACAAGGTTTGTGACTTGGCAAGAGCATGCTCTCTCTGAGGTATATGCGTGCTTACTTTTACAAGCTATGTCTCTGCTTGGTTGCGGCCCTAAAAGTGCCCTGATTTTGTTTAAGACTAAAAATATACAGTACAGGAGTTTGAACATTAAACCCGTACAAGTGTAGAAAGCAGCTGAGATGCTCAAAATTTGTGACATTCAGGATGCAAACTCCAGGTTGAAATGTCAATTTGAATATGACATGGTGTTACACATTTATCTGGCAGACCAATTCATGCATGTTCCATCTCTATAAGATTACTTCAGCTTTCCTGAATGTTTCAGTTGTATAAGGCATGTCTGGTAAAAACAAATAATAAATAAGAAGCCAAGAAAAATAATTTTGAATTAACAATGGGTATTCACTATGCTGATGTTAGTATTGCAGTGCTTTTACTCAAAGGGAGAAATGAAATGGATGATTCAGAGTCCTCTAGGCACAATCCTTTAGATGACCTTCTTTGATATTCAGGAGAAGATGATCTCCTCAGGGGAAGCTGAAGCCTCAGGGCATATCTTCATAATCTCACCCGTGGACAAAAGAACAGCCACCCTGGTTTAGGTCAATGGTCCCCTTAGACAATGGCCCATCTTTGACAGTAGTCCTATGCAAATGTTTAGGAAAAGTAAGAGCAGAGCAGGTGTGTGTACCTCTCAAAAACATTTTCCTTGTTTTTTCTATTTTTAACATAGGGACTTCCTGAGTTAGATCTGGTTTCAATGCTAAGTCCTTTATCAGTTTCCCTTTGAACCCACTTAAACATTTTGCATCTACACCCTCTTTTGACAAGGAGTTCTGTAGGTCTATTGCCCATTATGTGTTGAACCACCTTATCTGGTTGTTTTTTGCTTGGCTCCCACTATTTCCATCAATGGTCCCTAGTTCCTACACCAGAAGAATCCGTCAACATTGACTCATTTTTCTACCATTTGCATAACACTAGATTTTGTAGAATTATGTTTACAAAAGAACAAACTGCTTAAGTTCAGGGATTTTTTTTGTTTAATTCCTCCTTAAGTTTAAGTGTTTTTCAGAATTCCATAGGATGGGCAGATGCACACACAGACACATACTCAAGCACAAAAACTTGTTGTTGACCAGGAACATGTTACGCCCTCTAATGTTTTAAATAAACAGAAGACTACCATAAGAAAATGTCCTTTCATAGATGCAAACATTGTTTATTACCTGCTTATTAGTTGTTCTTCAAGACATTTGGAAGCACTTGGAATTAGTATCTGTTAATTTACATATAGTAAAATAAATATTTACATATAGTAAAGGAAATCTCTGATATCCTCATCATCTTGCTTCATTCCCAGTGCTAGTTCACAAGCAAGAAAAATTAAAACAGAGCTGGAATTTATCATCTACTATAAAAGCAAAATAAAAATATGTTTTTGCTTCTGAAAGTGGCCTCCATGTAATGGTTCTGCCTTGCCTGTGTAACAAGAAATTTTCTTAGCTACAAGAGAGGACAGAGGGAATAATTTTTAGAAGGAATGTAGCTGAGAAAGTTTCTAAGTTTTTGCATGTCTACTGAGAGGTTTTTGTAATGTCATATGAAATCACAGACTATTAACTTGGTTGTGATTATGTCTTCAATGTGTCCTTCATTAGTATTTTGGTAAGTATTTCACAGATCAGTGACTTCTTGGACTTTTATCAATGTTAAAGTGACTACATTGTTAATCGCCTACCTCAGTGAAAGTGCTGCTTTCGAGATGTAGTGTAAAGGTGGTGGACAGACAGTGGTCTTTATCAAGAAAATTTGTACTTGTTTATCTAATAACTTCACACCTAGTTTCTACAGCTAATATCTGTACCTATACTGTAAATAAAGATTGACAATACAGTTTGTGTGTCTGAGACAGCCGTTCTACATGAACAAACTCTGACAGTGTTGGACGTGCCAAATAGTCACACTAATATTGGATGCATCACTCAGTATGATTAACTGGCCACCAAAATAGGATTTTGCAGTGTCACTCCATTAGCTTTAAATTTTGCCACCCTTTTGTTTGCTAAGTAATGCTTTAGTATTGCTTTCATTTTATTGATTTGTTCTTGTTATGATGATTCATTTCAAAATGTTTAAATGGTTTATAGGCCAAGAATTAGTCACCATTATTACAGCAGACTTTGTTCTAGTTATGCCAAACCCTACAGATTCTGTGTACATGTAAGAAAGTATATTATAAAAGCTTTACATTTAAAAGCTCCACCTGATAATTATAGCGGATCTCTATTATTACTGGTCATGATACACCAGACCTAACTGCAAGATTGGACCCAAAATACGGTTATTTTAGCTAATGTCTACAATTGCACTAGATACAGTACTTCTCTACTACGTTTGTCGACTTTTATTATCAGTTGATCCCACAAAATTCTCCTGTACAAGAGTAAGTTATGTTTCTGTGTGCTCCAACAACATTACTATGTAAATAAATTCTACCAGCAGCAATATGAGTTCACACTGAAATTTTTAGAGCATTGTTTCATTGATAACATTTGGCAAATTAATAAATGGCTGCTGAAGATGTCAACTTTGATAAAGTTATGGAAAGTATGGGAAATTCATTATTAGAATGGGACAATTTATATATATTTAAGTTATAAGGCTTAACTTATGGTAGCATTGAAAACTCATCTATGACATCAATGTAGATTCTGAACTGCTTAAACTGTGTTTGCCTAACAAATACTGACTTATACTTCTATTTCTCAGAAATCAGTACAATACTAGTTATTATATACCATTTGGTCATGTTCTGTGGCTCCGAGATTTTTAAGTGGACTTTCAAAAACAGATTACTGCCTACTTTTATTTTCTTGTTCTTTACTCTGGGTCTACTAAACTCAGAATCATTGTTTTGCACACTGGCAGTCAAATAACAGTTTCTTCTGTCTTTTCCTGGCCCTGCAAGAGAATATGGATCATTTGTATCACTGCCAAAACTAAAAATGATCCTCCAAAACCCACTTTGTGCTTAAAGACATAGCTAGTATTAGTAAGGCTGAAACGGATACAGTCTTACACTAAGATTTCATGTACTATCGATCTTTTCATGATAGTGTTTAACCTACTGATATGCAAACCTAAATGCAAACTTTTCCTGATAAATAAGGCATCAATTGTTCCACTAAATACCTTACTCTGGTGGTTCCTACCTTAATGAGTTTTTTGATTTGAAATTCCCCTCAGTTCTTCTCTGTGGGACATATCATCGACAGTGGAAGGCAAGCAGGGTCAGGCTTTGCTATTCTTCCTCTAGGCTGGATGCACTAATGACCTTGTTACACTTGTTCTTGGGTGGATGTACAAAAGACAGATGGGCATCCGTTTGGAATATGACTTGCTTCAAAATTAGACATCTTCATTAAAAAAAGAAAAAAAAAGGAAAGAAATAAAAGTATATCAATAATGTTGTTATGACAGTCCAGTATGTGACATTGTGACCAACCTCATACAACAGTTTAGGTCTGTAAATTTGGAGCTGGAATTGGAAGATTGCTCTACTAGCCTGGGATTCAACTAAAAGATTAAAAAATTATTTTGTTGGTGGTGTTAACTAAATTGAATTTTCACAGTCTTGCAGTTCTGTCAGCTTCATTGTGAGTCTATAAATATTTCTTCTTATAGACTTGGTAGTTAGAATCAAATAGCTATATAAAAAACATCAGCTTTCTTTTTTAACCTTTTTCTAGCAAAGTTGCAATGCAAAGCTTGTAAACATGAATCTTAAAGAATGAAAAGGCCAGAGGCAAATAAAAAATAATTCCTCCTTTGATTACATTTTAAGCAAAAAATATGATTTTTGGATGATTTTGGATTAATTATTTTTAAATACTCTGGTCTGGCATTTATATTACAAATTTTGTCTTTCTGATAACCTCATCAGGTGACCTGCCAGATTTTTTTCTTTGTCAGTGACATAAACTTATTAATATCCTTTGGGTAAAGCACTACAGGATTTTCAATACAATATTCTGATAGAAATTATTTATCTGGCTTCTTTGAACTAATGTATTTTATAGCTTAGAGAATGTACCTATCTACTGGAAAATCCAGATATATACAAACCTCTATGTATATTTCTCCTATGGTTCTAGGAAGTAGCAAATGTTCTAATTAATTAATTAATTGCCCACTTTTTGGGTAATTGAAGAACAAAATCAGGATAATTTGTTAGATATATGCTTCCTGTTTAAAACACCAAGGAGAGGGGTCTTAGGTAGCATGCATAATCTAACCACGGGAAGATTTTTCTCATGGAGGGTATATAGATGAATGCAGGAGCAGGCTACGGTCAGAAGACCTACAGTCCTTTAAATGAAAACATTTAAAAGTTAAAGATTTTAAAATGTTGCCCTGATTCCTTACTAAACTAATATTTGCTGATCCCATTTAATCTACAGCCTGATTCCACAGGCAGAGCATTTCCACCACAATGCACTGGTACACAGACTCCACAAAGTAGCAATTCCTTTCACAAAAAGCTAAACAAGCAGTATTTGCCTTGAGAAATGGGGTAGTGCACTTCATCTAGGAAAGCCAATCTGCAGCTCTTAGACAGTGTTTCCAAAGCAGGATATTTTTGCCTTTGAATTTCTGTCAAACACATCAGTAAATTAAATAAGGAAAACTAACATTTTTAAAAAGCTTCAGAAGGAAGAGATAGCTGTGGTGATCAAAGTCTAAAGAGCAGAAGCAAGGGCTGCCAGCAGATATGATCCATGTGCATGCAGTGACTCTGCAAGCAGTGCGTGAATGGTTTTTAGCCAGTCAGAACCAGAAGAAAGTTAAAACCACTTCCCTGAAGGCTCATTAAAGTACAGCTGTGCTTAGGGCAGTTCAGTAATTATGTGATAGGAATAATTTCTGTGATTGTAATACATAATGGCCACCTACAACCTTCTGGCGTTAGAGTAGAAGAAAAAGCACAGCCAAGGGGAAGAAACTGGATGCACTGAAGAAAAAAATCTCCTTCAGGTTATAAAATTTTACTGGCTAGTAATCACCAGTATAGGAAAACCAACTAGTGTGTGTTTACTTTCTTTTATTTTCTAGCATAACCAGCAATTAAAGTTCTGTTTTAATCTTCTTCCCTCTTTTTTCCCTATTTTTCCATATCAGAATACAGCACCTCAATCCCATTCATATGCTACACTCCTGTACAGAATATGTGAAAGATTACATGATTTATTAAAAAACTGTGCAAATTGTATTCAGTGGCTAAATTTCTGGTTGCTCTGAAGGGAATTACAAAATTAGTTCGAACAGTGTAGATGATTTCTATTTTATCTTGGTTTTTCTTCCTTGCACTTCTCATTTGGTTTAGTAATTCAAGAGAGAAGGCAAACACAAATTGTTTCTAACCAGTTCATCAATTCTGTCCCTGCTGCTAATCACTCAATTACTGCATTACGCAGGAATTACTTTCTAGTTTCAGGTTCATTGCTACCTCAGATATTTACAGATTTCAGGGTTAGCAAGGAAGACTTCTGGTAAAAAAGCGATCTTTTTGCTGCAGCTGTTACAGTAGAAAGTAAGTACCTCTAAAAGTAAGGAAGATATTATATTGGTGTACTACCAATATCTATTTTGGTGTAATACCCCAAGGAAAGCTTTTCCATCTGAACCTTCTCTGACAACAGAAAGACATACTGCATAGTGACACCCAGATAAACAGATATTACACTAACCAGCATTTTTAATTTTTTTTAATCACTGTCGGAGAGATCTGTTTTGCAGCTGTATTAGCAAAACCTCCTGTTGAAGGTTGGACTTCTACCGTAGAGAACCTCACCCAACCTGCCCTTCAGGTTAGAGAAAATCCTCTGACCAGCTAGGAGAAAGATGGAGCCTGAATGATACCCATGACTGCTATGCCTCAAGAGGGAAGAGTCCTTCCAGAGACTTCTTTGTTAACAGTTGTCTTCTGCAGGTTTTATCTGCAAGGATTAAAGTAATTTCAGAAGTTGTGATACAATGTTAATGGTATCATATTTTATACTGCTCTTCACCTAAACTTATTGCTTTGAATTTAGGAGGACATAAAGTAAAACCAATTAAAGATAATGCACTTTTTATTATTTTATGCACTTTAATAGCATTTGAAGACCTTTGCCAAGATTTTGTTACGTGCTGTGCAAATGTATAAAGTTGGTATATGCCCTAAAGAACTCACATTCTATAAAACAAAGCCAGGGCTGGTAAGTGTTATTAACCTTATTTTACAGCTGAGGAAGCTCAGATTGAAGAAAATAAAATAAACTCCCAAAGTCACATGGAAAATCCTGAAACAGGCAGGAATGAAATGCAGATCTGCATCTGAATGAGCTACTTAAAGTACGTGTCCTTCTAAGGTCAATCTTCAAGGAAGCCTGTTGACAGAATTTCCTTCTACAAAACAAATTGTTTAATAGTTGAATAATTGGACATAATACTCTTAAATGTGGAATTAACACTTGCACTGGGATATGCAAACAGATATTGACTGACAGGACAACTTTTTTTACTTTTTTCTCCTTTCTGGGTACAGCCATTGAAAAGTTAAATTGACACTGTGGTCTGCAACATCCTTCCTCACTGTTGTTCCTGTTGCAAGGTCCTGCTGAGTTCTCCAGGCCTGCCCTAACCAACAAATAAATCTGTAGGAGCACATACTTAAACAGCATCAGCAGCACTTGTTATTTCTCATCAGGTCTTTTAGTATTTAGCCTTGCAAAATCTCTTCTTATCATTGCATCTTATTTGAGGCAAAGTGAAATGTCAGCTACAAAGCAAACATGGTGACAGGTCAAACTGTGGGTTGGGTTCAGAAGAATGTGATCTAGCTGATTTTCCCTCTTGAAATATTCAGTTATATGCAAACTAAATATTACATGCAAACATGCATTTATATAAATATACTCATAACAAGCTTAAGAAACACTGAGTTTGTTTTGCATCAATTAACAACTAAGTGCAGTGTATTTCAGTTAAAGGTGGTGGAGTACATGAAAGCTAAGTGTGATAGTAATTCAATTTGGTAGTATAAAGTGCAATGTCCTCACAGATTTTCTTCATGTAATCTCCACTGATTTCAGTGAGTTTTAGGTGTATTTGTCTTCTCCTAAAGCAAGCAGCATGGTATAGGAATCTGTAACAGTAACTTGTTTAATCAAAATAACACAAAATGCTGGTTTGCATCAAATACAGCCTCACTGAGAAAACAATGAAGTACATAGTTAAGTAATTTCGTACCTAAGCTAGCATTTAATTGTGTCATTCATTTTAATGGAGTTTAGATGTGTGACTAAAGAATAGTACACGTTTGAAAAATGCTTTTCTGAGTTACACTGAAAGCAAATATATTGGATGTGTTTCTCTGAGGTAAGCTGTTGTAGATCCATTTAACTTTCTTTAGTTTAAGACATGAAATCAAGTGTGTAATTTTCTTATTATCTGCAGTGATATATTTATATTGAAATATTTAGGAGAAAAGTTATCTGAATATCTTGAAACAATAGATCAAAATTCAGTCTTATATTTTGTTATTAATTAATCATAAAACTCTCAATGTACTAGTATACAGTCATAAAATAAATTAATAAAATAAAATGAATAAAGCGGTATGTGATAGTATTTGATGACATAGCAGATTGCAGCTAATAAAGAATCCGTTCTTTTGTTTTGAATCCTCACAGAAAGGAGGGTGAGGGGGAAGAAATCAAGACTTTAATAACATAAATTCCAATTTTTATTGGACCTTTTTCTTTGTCTTCTTGTTTTACCATTTTTCCTACCATCGCTACCAAGAACAGTGACAGCATGTGTTGGTTTTGGCTGGGATAGAGTTAATTTTCTTCATAGTAGCTGTTATGGGGCTATGTTTTGTATTTGTGTTGGAAACAGTGTTGATAACACAGGGATATTTTTGTTATTGCTGAGCAGTGCTTACACAGTGTCAAGGCCTTTTCTGCTCCTCACCCCACCCCACCAGCGAGCAGGCTGGGGGTGCATAAGAAGTTGGGAGGGGACACAGCTGGGACAGCTGACCCCACCTGACCAAAGGGATAGTCCATGCCATATGACATCGTGCTCGGCAATAAATTAGGGGTAAGTTTGGCAGGAGGGGCTACTGTTCGGGGACTGGCTCAGCATCAGTCAGTTGGTGGTGAGCAATTGTTTTTATTTGCATCACTTGTCTTTCTTGGATTTTATTTCTCTATCTTTGTTATTTTCCTTTTAATTACAATTTATTGTTGTTGTTGTTGTTATTATTATTTTATTCTATTTCAACTATTAAACTGTTTTTATCTCAAAACATGAGTTTTCTCACTTTTACCCTTCCAATTCTCTCCCCTCATCCCGCTGAGGGGGATTGAGCAAGCAACTAGTTGCCACCTGGAGTTATACTACGACACAAGACTAAAAATATTAAAGAAGGGAGTGTACTATATAGAAAACAAATAGGAATGGCTGTTTTTAAAAAAAACATCCAAAACAAGTGTAAACTTCTTACTAAGGTAGTACTAAAGTGGCAGAAGGGATCAGAAGATCTTTTTGCTTTTTATTCTGAACGTATTTCCTGCTCTTTATTGTTGCTCTTTTACCAAATATGTAAGATCCCTAACATAACCTTGGAAAAAAAATAAATGTGGGAATTAAAAATCTGCCTTGGTTAACTTTCTTCTCCAATAGCTGATATAGCTGAGCCATGCAACGAGGTAAATATTTTATATGGTACAGTATGATACAGAGATGGAGTGGAAAATAAATCCACTGTAGTCCAATAAAGGGGCTCTTAACAACTGTGCAACTGAAAGTAAGGGGGTACAAAATTTTCCAAATCTTGAGAAAAAAGAAAATGTTGGATAGAAGTTACTTCTTGTAGATGCTTCCAGCATGCATACCACAGCAGAAAGATTAGAAATTAAAATAAATAAATAAAGCAAGCAAATGCTCATTTTCGAACCAAACCACAGTGGGGAAGTAATTACATTAAATACTAACTGTGGGTTCTGAACAAAGATATATAGGATTAATCACACCATTTCCTGTGCAATTGATATGGATTGCAAGCAGCAGTCAGACAGAGCTAAAGAAGTGAATCACTGACAATGCCTCATAGAGCAGATTGTATCCTCTCACAGACCAATTGCTAGAAGAGAGTTTAGTTGCGTATTAGAGAAGCTCAAATATTCCTTCAATTTGAAGACAACACTGTAGCCTTGAGTGTCATACTCCACCCAAGTGAATTCATACACACACTTTCTTTCTTTATGGTTAGATGGAAGGCAAGGCCCAAGTCATGATACCATGAAATCAGAGAATGGGAAGAAATATTCCTAGAGAAGAACAAAGATCTTTCCATTACAGAAGAAAAGCTGTCTTTAAACTACAAGTATAAACTCTGAAGATTTTATCTAGTAGTTGTAAAAGTGTTAAGAATCTGGGACTTATCATTTAGTTATAAAATTTATATGGCTTAGGAGATGATAATGAGCAGCAGAATCTGTTTGACGATGACCCAAATCCGTATGAAACTGGCAAAAGTCCATGACATTGTTACTCCTTCTGTTTTAGCAGATTCTCTGGTATTTCTAATGTACTAATCACCATTGTTGACGCTAATAGATTGTTTTGTTTAAGGCATATATAAACAAATGGGTATGGAAAGGGATGGGAAGTTTATTCTTGCTGAGGCAAGAAGGACATTTCTCACATATATTTAGTGTGTAATGGAGCCCTGGATAATCAGAGATTCAGAATCCAGGTGGGTATCCAGTGTACATATCCCTCAGAGCATCTCATTGCAGCAGCAATAACCAAGCTAGCTAGTTTAAAAATAGCCTAATAATGTGTGCATAAGCTATAGTTACCGCAGTGGCTTCTTGTAGACAAACCTCATTTCTTTGTATCTGTAGAATTCTCTTTCTCAATTAAACATACAATATACCAAAAAAGCTAAAATCTTATTACTTTGTCAAAATGTAGATCTACAAATTTGTGCAACTTGTATATACCTGTTCAATTCTTATTAGCCTTTTCATTCTTCCCCTGTAACTGTTGTGAAATTTCTTCTACCCTGTTTGAAATTGGCAAAAACAGAAACATTTTTCCAACCTTCTAGAACTTCCCTGGGAGTTGAAGATCTATTGAAATTAACTAAATAGGTGTTCTCTAAGCCAACCCTTAAGTACAAACTAGCAAAGCTTGTTTGTGCATAAAAAAGCTGAAAACAAGTTTTGTGTATTTGTATCATATTCCAATTTCTGTGGCATTTGATTCTTTTGACTAACATTGTTTAGTACACAGACATGCTTCACATGTTTTACAACCTATAATGTAAATTAATTGTTCTGTGAAGTGCACAAAATTTAAAGCAGTAATTTTATAACATGTATCCGCATGCTTTTAATATTGAATAACTAAGGAAGATATCAGAGTTTTGGTACAGGAGTCTAAGAAGTTCAAGGTAGCTTATATATATATGTTATTTTTTTTAAATAAAGACATATAAGTTGAAACCAGACCCTCTTTTTAGTAAATTGCTTGCCCCTTTCCCACATACTCTCACCAATTTACATTCACCAATATTTTTAAGACAACATCCTCTGCTCTGAGGCCTGTTCAGATGCAGACAGTGCTAGAGACAGCAAATCCCATTAAATCCTCCTGGAACACAGTCAGTTTGTATGATCCAGGTAAGAAATATTTATTTCTTTTATCCTATTGAGGTTTTTAAATTTTGCTGTGGGAGAGGAGGGAAGGGAAGCCTTGCAGCTCAACAACAAATTTTAAAAGCCATGTGTGATTCTGAAAGCCTTTGAGGTAAACAATTTCCAACCACGAAAGGAGGTCAAAATTTCAAGGAGAGCTGGTAGGATTGTGTTCTGGACCATAATGATTAAGTACCTCACCCTGAAATGTCATACAGTGTGGGCAACCCAAGAGTCTGCACTGTAGAATTACTGACTGCTTCATAGGGATTAATTTTATAAACAGAATAACATCACTGTTCACTGGCAATTATTGCCTAAAATCTGTTGCCTACTGTAAAATATAAGTTGAGCTTGCCTTTCACCTGCTTGATTTTCTGCCAAATGAAGGCTGACCTTTTATTTAGCAACTTTCCCAAAGCAATAGAGGTTAGTCACAGCAAATGGAGATATTCAGTTTTTTGATCAATGTGTGCTCAGTTTGAGACATCTGAAAGGATTCAAAGTGCCTGTCTTTAAAAAATGTAAGTATTAGATCTCTTAAATTTATCATCCTCCTTCCTCCTCTCTAAAGTCACAGATGGATTGTGAAAAACCCCAGTTGTCAAAATACATTTTAATAAATTTTGAAAGTAATAATGCACAGAAATTAAAATGTGTTTGTTTATTTTCTGACTTTTATTCCTTTACTCCAATATCTGGAAAATAAATTTAAAAAATGCATTAACTAAAGGAGCATCAGACAACAGCAGGACATTAACAGTGAGTGTCTTTTAATTTTAAAGTAATTTTACAGCTGGAGCTAACCATAAAAGTCAGTAGAAATGTACTGTTATAAATAAAAACATAATTGATCTCTGTGTGTTTTAGTGATTTTTTTAGTGATGCAGGTTAGAAAACTCATTTGAATTCATTTTTAGAACTTTAATAAAACCATCTCACTAGCAAAAATAAAATGAAATATTACTGAAAGGTTGGCCACATATTCTAAAGGATAGATAGTCACAACAAACAGAAATTCAGATCCATTCAGTAATATAGGACTGAGGGAACTAATGAATATTTACCTCTTTATGGCCAAGATTATGCAATAACGATACACAAGAATTATATTCACTTTTTTACTTTTATGTAAGCTTTTTGTTAAACTTAAGTGAAACATTGACACATATTGTAATTCTTCAGTCAACTGATTTATCTTATTTATCTTGCCTGTCTTATTCATCTCATTCACAATGGTACCTGTACTAGTATTGGCCTGTGCTGGGATGCCTGCTCAGTTTATAACTACAACTACAATGTCATGAACACACATATTTAATTCAGTTATATCTGCGATTTTTGAGTCAACAGAATGGCACCTTGGCAGTGAGTATTGCAGTATCATCAAAATAATTGCAAAAAACCCCACCACACCCTCCTGTTTTTGCAGTCTGAAAAGAGAGAGAAAAAAGTGAGCGAGGGAAAGAATGACCGTGTTAATATAATTGACACCTGCGCTGATTCCTTCTGGTTATCACTCTTGCAGGTAAGTAAAAGAGGGCAGGAGTATCATATACAGGACCTTCATGCAAAAGCATATCACACACAATGAGGATACTCTTTCTGACACCCCTCTGTCAGACTTCCTTGTTTTCTAGTGCTAAGCCATCAGCACACTTCTGTATTTCCACAGCTAAGAAGCTGAGAGATGGGGGAATTCAACAATCTTACGACTGCTTACACATCTTCTAATCTTGCAAAGGAGTAAGAAGACAACGTAGGCAAATCACAGAAAAGCAGGATTCAGCTCCAAAACAGGCACGCTGATTCTTTTGGTAGTCTTCCTCTTTTTTTCAAAAGCACTTAAGTAAACTATGGAGTGCCAGCATTAATTTCTGACTGCATACATCTAAGATGTTTAGTTGGAAGTAGCTTGTCTTCATAGCATGGGCTAATGGTTTAGATGGGCTGACTTTAGTTTAAAGCAAAAATATATCAAAACAGCCCACTTATTTTATCAAAACTTCTGAAAAATTGTAGTAAGGTAATTTGAAAGCCTGTTTCGGCACATTTCTAAATAGCCAGGCAGTTTCCTATTTGTCTTTGTTTTTTCCTTAACATGCCAATTAGAGTGACACTTGATGACTGACGTTTCTCATAATTCCATCTGTAGGGAT
Source organism: Mycteria americana (assembly GCF_035582795.1). Classification (NCBI taxonomy): domain Eukaryota; kingdom Metazoa; phylum Chordata; class Aves; order Ciconiiformes; family Ciconiidae; genus Mycteria; species Mycteria americana. Next base: position 64,912,011 of record NC_134396.1, read on the forward strand.
TACCAGGATATTTACTTACAAATGGAATATAGGAAGCAAAACAATTTCTTTTAAATGATGTAATTCATAACAACAAAATCTCTCAAAGATTATTCCAACCAAATCAGATTTTTTTTTTTTTAAGTCTGGCCAGTATGTGGCAATAGAAGTAGTTCAAGAGTTATTGATTAAAGGGTCAATAGGAAAATTGAGTATTGACCTGGAAGCTGTAACAATGCATTGCCCAGCTGAAATCTGGGAAGTGTGAGGCTATGGACTGACATAATGGGGATGAATAGCTGATATGTTACAGCACTCAGAAGAATTATGTTCTTTCCACTTACATTTAGTGCTGGATGAAAAGGTCACAATCACTGATGACAGTGACCATAAACTATGAATTATAGTCCAAAGTTTTCCTGTTCATTCTTTCTAGCATCTGTGGGATGGTTGTTCTCTGCACAGCTGCAGGTAGCTTTAAATATATCTTTGCCATAAAATATCAGGAGATACATGATCAGTTCAACCAGAGTCATGGGTGGATGGCACTTTGCCAATACAAAGCAGACATAAAAGCCCCTCTGTTGGCTGGTTTATGTCCTAAAAGCTGCTCAGGCTACCTGGAGAAAAAACAACAAATTTGGTTTCAACTGTAGAAGCACTTTCTAGAAAAGATGATTGCTTCCCAGGTTAAAAGTAAGGATTTCTACTTCAACATAATAAATCAATAATTCAGTAAGTGATTTTGCTCTTCTTAGAAAGTCTTTCTGTATAGTGCCTTATTTCCTGTATACCAGATGGGTTGAACTTTTTTTTTTGCTCTCACCAGTGTTTTGCAAGCTTGATTTAACATTGGAGTTTCTGACAAATTTTTCTTAGTCTCTTTGCACATATTTTTGTCTTTGGTCCAGATGCTTAGTGATTATAAATAGATATAGTTCAATCCCAGCTAATAAAGCTATGCTAATTTACATCAGCTAAATGTCTGTCACTTAGGTTCAACAAGTGACTTATCATGAAATATTTCAAAACCCCACAGGGTGGAATATTCAAACATGTGATCCCAAATGAACACCTTAGTGTGCCTTCAGAAGCTACTGCCTGACCACTGAGAGGCAATAGTAGACTGTATGTTCACTTATAGTTTCCTCATGCTGTGAAGTAAAATGCGTTAATTTGATGGAGATTCAAGGTGTTCCTTGCAATTGTGGTGCCTAACAATGTGCATGTTTTCTGTTACTGCATCACAGCCAAGAGATTTCTTTCAAGAAGGTAATTCATCATTTCTGTCTGCATGAACAAACTTTACAGGTGTAAACTCATGCATAAAAGATGATTAGAGTCACATTACTGAAACAATTAGTACCAACTGTCCACCTCACCCTTCTCTAAACAGTCTTGTCCCTGAAGTAGGGGCAGATGGACCATGCAGGAGGTTGACGGCCAGTCGCCAGAGTTTGGAGCATGTTATATTAAGGTGAAACCTGAACTGGCATCAGGTTTAATGATAAAACATGTTGATTTGCACCATCCAAGTTGAGTACTCCTCCAATTTTAGGTTAACACTGTGCTTCCCCTTTCCATAGGAGGCCCTTGAGAACCATGGAGCTCTCATGGATCTCCCTGGGAGTTTGACTGTCCAGCACCCAGAGACACAGGGTGGCAGGTCCCCCCTTCTGTCAGCTGTGTGGGCTGGCTGGAAACAAATGACTTATGTTTCCAAGCCATTTAGACATGTATTCCAAGCCATTTAGATCACCTGATAAACAGCTCTGTACAAGAGTAATTTTCACCTGATACATACTTTTGTAAAGAAAAACATTTACCTTGTTAGAAGAATTAGAGAGCTTTCAAGAAATCAGTAATGTGAGTCTGAACTCTGAACCATCAATTTGATTTGCATGTGATGTCATCAAGCTTTATACTCAGTTTCTGAATGTTAGCAATACTGTTCTGTATCATTTCATATCCACAAGTTTCACAACATTTTATAAAGTTGGGTGAATATTATGGTCCTTGTTTTCCAGAAAGCTAAATTTAGCTACTCAGATTATACAAATGTCAGTTATTTATGTTTTAAAGAAATGTATTATTAGTGAAATTCAAAACTGAAACCAGTGAGAGTCCATGAAGAATTATAGCACAAACAGTGAAAGATTTCAAAGTAAAATGTAATGAGACAGCTTCAAGAATCCTTAAATTTGGTGAGCCATTTTACTCAAATACAGTAGGTGTAAAATGATCCTGATATAGAAGACAGCATGTATAAATACAATATTACTCACAGGGCAAAAGAGAAATAAAGTTGAGCAAAAGCCTGAAATAAGTCTGTTAGTATTGATTTACTTAAATTAAACTGTCCGGTAGACACTACTCTTGGACTTTCACTTGTCAATTTGTTCTTGATGATCACTCTAGCCCATGCCCAGTGTCACAGGGTTTTCCAGGGGTTTCTTTTTGAATGTGAATGAATCAGCTCTCATTTATACCCCTGCCACTTTAACCTCTCAGTTGATATAAAGGGCTTTTTAAAGTAAGGACGTAAGTTGACATAAAGGACTTTTTAAAGTTTTTTTTTCCTATGCCTACATTAACCAAAAACTCTGTACAGTGAATAACTGATCTAAGGACCCCTCAGTACATTCTCTGTTCTGCACTTGGAAGACAAGTTGTTATTTTCAGGCAGGACATACAAATGTGTTAAAATTTACATTTTTTTAGCTGACATGGAAATCAAAAGCTGTAAATCTGTAGCAAATGTTCCCTGTAAGTCCCATGCAAATTAACCTGCAGTCCTGGCTATATATTCTGTGACTGAAGCCACAATCATTCAGCCTCACTTCTACAGGTACCTGAAATCTTTTAATTACCACTTTCTCAGGCCTGTCAATTTATGCTGCATTGATAGTTCTGATTGCAAAACAAGCATTGCTGTTACTGACTATATATATATTTATCAATCAGGGAATCGGAAATGATTAACAACACACTTGGTGGTCAGGGTTACACATTATTAATCATTATCACTTCATATACAAAACTGTCCTTAGCACTGATATCCCAAATGAGCTGTACACATGCAGTACCATGGAGCTGGTGCCATGTGGTTAGGGCTGATGGTTGTGTCCTTGGTGGCCTCAGTCACAGAGCTTGAAGTGATCAGGCTTGAGAGCTCTTCAACAAGGGAAGTCCAAACAGACATGGATTTTGCCTTCCATGTTTTCACTCTTCCCACCTGATACTCTTTTGTTACTTGCATTGCCTCCAGAAAGGGGGATCTGGTTTGCTCCTGACCTGCTTACCTTCCGTCTTTTTTGCTCAGAGGATGTCTTGCCTGTTTGCAGTTACTTGTGCTTATCTTGCTCTGCTTTTTCCTCTTGTAAAGTTTGTTAGTTGGTCTGCTTCTTAACACTGCTTAAGTGCAACTATACAAGTCTTTGTTTACCCTCTTGGTGGTGACATTGTTCTCATAAGTAAATACATGGTGTTTATACATGGTGTTTGACTATGCTGTCACAGTGTTACATATTGCTGTTGGTTACACTATTTTAGCACACTTACACTTGGTTTCAAAGCAACTTAATATTGATTGTATTGACAATACTGAGAAATGTACCTACAGTTTGTAAGTTAAAGGCCATTGTTTTGGTTGCCACATGTAATGGTACAAAATCATGTTTTTTATGATTAGCTAAAGAAATAATATTTGGATGTATAAGTACCATCTCCACTTCAGCATGCATTAGGTCTTATTTTTCTTTTTTTGATACTGAACGATAAAGGTGTTCTAGCTACCTAGCTAAATCCACAATCCAGCCAGTCAAACATTCCTGTTCTCTTTCTTCTGTAATTTTTTATCTCCACGTGTTTCTCTTGTCTGCAGTAGAGATGCAGAAACATAGTGTAGCAGGTATTATTCCCTCCACCCCATTCTCTTTTGGTGAGATAAACCTACATGTTGACCCCTTTTGCGCCTGAAGAACCATTTGGCAAAGTTACAGAGATTTTAAAAACGTTCGTCTATTCCTCCAGAGTTCCTTTAAAGCTTGCTACTGCTGGCTGTGGAAGAGTTTGGAATGAAAATGGGTTCTTAATGAATTCCATCCAGTTGAGTCTGAATTCTCATGAACAGCATCAGCAATGAGTGTTACCATCGCAGTGAATGCTTGATTCCCAAATAATCACAGAATCACAGAACCACAGAATTGTATAGGTTGGAAAAGGCCTTTAAGATAATCGAGTCCAACCGTAAACCTAACACTACCAAGACCACCACTATCCCATGTCCCTAAGCACCTCATCCAAACATCTTTTAAATACTTCCAGGGGTGGAGACTCAACCACTTCCCTGGGCAGCCTGTTCCAGTGCTTGATAACCCTTTCAGTGAAGTAAAATTTCCTAATATCCAATCTACACCTCCCCGGCACAACTTGAGGCCATTTCGTCTTGTCCTATCACTTGTTACCCATCACTTGTGACCCCCACCTCTCTACAACCTCCTTTCAGGTAGCTGTAGAGAGCGATAAGGTCTCCCCTCAGCCTCCTTTTCTCCAGGCTAAACAACCCCAGTTCCCTCAGCTGCTCCTCATCAGACTTGTGCTCCAGACCCTTCACCAGCTTCGTTGCCCTTCTCTGGACACGCTCCAGCACCTCAATGTCTCTCTTGTAGGGAGGGGCCCAAAACTGAACACAGTATTCGAGGTGCAGCCTCACCAGTGCCGAGTACAGGGGCACGATCACTTCCCTGGTCCTGCTGGCCACACGATTTCTGATACAAGCCAGGATGCTATTGGCCTTCTTGGCCACCTGGGCACACTGCTGGCTCATATTCAGGCAGCTGTCAACCAACATTCCCAGGTCCTTCTCTGCTGGGCAGCTTTCCAGCCACTCTTCCCCAAGCCTGTAGGGTTGCATGGGGTTGTTGTGGCCCAAATGCAGGACCTTGCACTTAGTCTTGTTGAACCTCATACAATTGGTCCCAGCAATCATCATAATCACCTCTTACCTATCACTGCAGAAACTAACATATCACCTTAGACCACTGCTTGCTTTTGTCTTCTTGTATCAGTCTTCTAGTAATTTTTTTCTGTGCATTTGTAACTGATGAAACTGACACTGCAAAGTGTTCCCTCTTTGCTCTATGTGTCTGTGCAGACTGGTTTCTTAGGCTTTGATGGAACTACTGTACAAAATAAAACTGAACTTCATGTTCATCTTAAGACTAAGTCTTGTGGCATCTGGTATTGCATGCTGAAAAATGGGATTGCGCTGCTTCAGATGGTTACAAACAGCAGCAGTACTGACAGTCACAGTGCATATATCTGGTGATTTCAATGTACTCCATCACTATAGGAAGAAGCTTGTTCCTCTTATTGTTTTGAATGAAGGAAGTAACAGCAAGTATCTCGAAGAAAGCTATGTCGGTGAAACTAGTGCTGATACCTGTTATTTTCATTTGGATAAACTATCAAAGTCCCTTGTTGCATCACCTGCTGTGGCTGGCTGTCATCCTTATTCTGAAATGTCACTTTATCATCTCAAATGTCTATTTATTGATGATCAGTCACACAAGATTTTACCACATTGGTAAAATGGTAAGGACCATTGGTAAAATGGTAAGGACCATAAGGACCATTACCACAGGACCCATGCAATGACTTGACCAGTAAGTCCTACTCTGAAGAATGTTATAAACAATAACTATAAGGAAGATAATTTTACAAAATGGAAATGTATCAAGAAGGTGCTGTGTGGGGCTCACTTTAGAACCAAGAAAATAGTTGGGAGTTCAAGACTCTGTTTTGCCTCAAATTACCTTTGCAATACTGGATGAACTGAACTTTGTTGGTAGGGAGTAAAGTAGTGCATTCAGGTGGTTTAGAGAAATCTCCAGTAGTCTTAAAAGCACACAAAATCCAAATACAAAAAAAGGACAAAGAGGATTAGAAACTTTATTTCACAGGAAAGAAGATGACAAAATAGAGAGGTGAGAATGGATTGTTGCAATGCAAACCAAGTAAGATGTAGTTCTTTACGTCCAGATGCACAGAAGCACAGGAGCAATAGCTGTGCAATCTTGCAGAGAGAAATAACTGGAGGAGTGACCAGTTCAGACAGTGCAGGAAGTGCTCCTATGGCCATTGTTCATTAGGTGCTTGAGTTCAAGTTTGAGGTTTCTCGAGGATTCAGCATGGGTTCAAACATGGAGATAACCTAGGTGACAGTAATTAAATGTCTTCAGTCGGTTTATTGTTTGCTCGTTAACTTCTCCTTTGGTGCAGCTCCTATTCTTTCTTTCTTTCTGTCAATAAATAAAAGAATGATATCAGTAAATCGGGAAATAAAACCCAACTCCCTACTTAGGGATTCACAGACAATTATCAAAATGGGGAATGTAAGAATATGATTTCACATAAGGCTTATTCTTATTCCGAAATGTGAAGTGCATCTGGATTCACTGACAGTGTTGGAATAATCAATAAATAACACTTTATAGTGATATAAAATCTTTCACACAGAAATAAGAATTATGAGGGTCGAGCCGTAGAACCATGCCAGAAGTATTCTTCATGTCTGCTGACTGCTCATAGAGCAGCCAGAAAAGGAATATTTCTCCTTCAGAAACATGATAAGATTTTAAAAAATTTAAAGTTAGATATTATGCTTCTCTCTCTCTCTCTCTCTCACACACACACACTCAGAAGGGTGGAGACCATACAATCTAAATTATCATGGAAACAGTGCCACACAAAAAAACATTTGGTGATATTTGCAGGAAATGGCTGTGACATTTTCAACTTGTTAAAAAGCAATGAAACAAGGAAAGATATTGCCAAACTGGGAGAAAATGAGCCTTTGAAGAACTGAACTTCTAAAACCTAATATAACATCTCTATATTTTTCTGTGACAATATGCTAGAAAGATAAAGCAATCTCCTTTGGGGTCTCCGAAACAAGATGTGTATTATCAGAAATTTACTGAGCTGAAGATCAAGAGCTATAGCTCATCCAGTCTTCCACCCCACATTTCAGACACCTTCGATTTCCCTCAGTTACCCCTGCATTGACTCCATCATGTTTTTGACCAAAGTGTAATTTCTGTATAGGTGCCAGCTTAATCTGGTTACCAGAAATGGAAAAAATTAAACCTTTCCTTTGATATTTTGTTTCCAGCTTTAATCGCCCTTATATTTAAAAAGCTATTTGTTAGTTCTAATTTGAACATGTTCAACGTTACCTTTAAACCATTGCTTCTCTGCTTGATCAAAGGGTCCTTGCAAGCCCTATATATTCTTCTTATGAGAATAGTTATTCCTTGTTATCAGTTACCAACAAGCTTCATTTTAATGTTCTTAACATATAAATGTCTCCCAATATCTTCAGTCCTTGAAGATATTGAGATCCTTCAGGTCTTTTGCATTCCTCCTCTTCCTTAGTTCCTATCTACATGCAGCTACCTGAATAATCTCTCATTAGACAGAACGCCTTACTTGGAGGCAAAGTCCATTCATTAACTCTGGTCAGTATTCTTTTGCTTTGTGGTCCTTTTTATCACAGCAGTTCATCAGGAGAACCTGCTGTGCTGCATATTAAATAGACCCTTGGACTATTTTCAGAGTGACCATTTTCTCTATATCATCTCCACTTCTATACATAAGAGCATACTGCACACTCAAACTAAGCATACTGCACACTCAAACAATAAAAATTTTGCATGTATGTGAATATCTTTTTTTCACTAGCACTGCCTATTGAGAAAGTTTTCACCTTCTCTTTGAATGTCAGATCTTTCTTGTTTATAATTCTGAAAAATCTTTGTGCCATACTATTTTTTTTCTTCTGCAATTTTATATTATCTTCTAAATCATTGATGAAAATCATTCAGGTATGATATTAATGCCTATAGAAACACAGATTTGGTCACCACAAGTCCTTGCTGATTTTCCCCATGATACCTACCTGCCCTTCACAGTGTGCAAAAGGCTTGCTTTTCTATCTGTCACTGCATTGGGTGATTAGCTTCATGTCAGTGAAGTATGTATCACGGTATTGTTATCCTAATATCTGAAAAAGAGCTTGATGCAGGAAAAAGCTTTAAGAAATATCTAAAAATGGGGTTGCAACAGCATTTTGAAAAGCAAAATCCTAAAAGCAAGGATAATTAATATCTTTCAAAAGCAGAGAAAAAAAAAATCAACAAACTAAACAAGCCTAATGGAGATATTTCACATGCTTTCCAAAGATGCCTCTTCATAGTGTATTCATTATAGCTGGGAAACATTTTGTGAATTTCACTATTCCAATTAACTCTTTCAGGGACGTTCCAAATCTAGACTAAAAATTATGCACTTTGTATCTCGCAGCATGAGCATATTTTCAGTCAGATGTAGAGCCTGCAAAGGCATATTGGAAGTCAGATACTTCTTTCCTCATCCCACATAAAGTTAATTACAGTTTCCAATGTAACACACATTCTTTTGATGAATATTCTCAAGTTTTATGCATTTTTCAAACTTTCCTGGCAAATGTATTGAATATTCCTCAGTCCTTGCCATTTTCTTCTTTCTCTAAATAACCTGGTGGAACAGTATTTGGACTTTAAATTACCTTTGAAGGACTAAATTGGCAACCTCACCCCCTAGCCGTGTGTTAGATTCCTCAGTATTGTAACCATGGAGAATTTCTGAGCTGTCTCATGAAGCTTTTCTCAACAGGCCTGATGCTGTGGTGTTGATACCAATGGCAATATTCCTTACTGTGCTATCAGAGCCTACATATACAAAGTAATGATTTCCAAGTGTTAAAAGAAAGTTATTTTAAGCTGACACTTTTTCTTTCCTCTTAGAGCCTTTCTTTCCCATTATTGCCTTTTCATTTGACAGAGTTTTGCTGCAAGCGTTCTTTTGCAGCTCCTGAGCAATTTTCCCATCAGTCCTTCTGTTACTACAACCAGGGTCCCAAATTAGTTTATTATACTCCAGACACTGGAATCACTCTCATCTTTGTCTTTCAGAATTTCTGTAATTTAATCCAAATGCTTTTACTCTCTCCTTTTTTTTTTTTTTTTTTTTTTTGGTGATAGCTTGATAGATGGGAGCTCAGTTGAATGCCTGACATATAAGGAGCTGTAGATTTCATCTGTTCCTTTATCCACAAGACTGTTATTATTCTTTACTTTAATTGTGCTCCAGTTAAACTGGGACTCACAGAAATATGGGCTGGAATGCTAACATGAATATTGTTATGGGTTTTGTACACTATCATGAATATCTGTTTTTTTATTACTATAGGTTATTTTTTTTTCCCCTCAAGGATCACTGACTTCAGGACAAGAAACGCTTGTGAAGGAAAACAACCCTACAATGAAGGCAGATGTTCACAGAATGATATACTAATGAATATTAATAAAATATCTCTCAGAAACAGGATGAGCTTAAACAAATCTTTTACATAAGAAAGGGACTCAGTCCAGTCAGGCAGATGATGTTCAAGTTTGTAATAGTGAAATAGGTTCAAAAAATCAAGCTGATGTCTCAAACCAGCCATCTGTGACTTGCCACCAGATGAGTCCTGACTACTACTGAACTGTGACCTAAGCCTGGGTAGTCACCTTTGCATGTTAATGACATCAATAAAATATCTGTACCGCTCATTGTTTATTTTTTTTCACCTTCACAGCAGAGCTGCAGTCATGGTTGCATCGCAGCAGTCCAGCAACTGAGTCAATATTCATGTCCCACAAAATGGCATTGTCTGATATGGGAGGGAGTTCTGTCCAGTCTATATCTCTTGGGGGAACAGCACACTGGTGGGTTTTTGTTTGGGCCTTGCAAAATTTTCAAAATAATTTACAGTAGTTTTCATTATTTTCCTCCATATATTCTAAGCAATTCATTTCTAAACGTTGGCATAATTTTTAGCACGTCTAGCAAGGCAGCTTGGGATGACAATAACTCTAAGAGCTTTTATCATGCTCCATTACACAGTTGAGACGCCATCATTACAAGTTTTGAAACCCCACCCAAGACGCCTCTCTCTATCTTTAGGAAAAGAAATGTATTCATAAGTTTAGTTTATAATATCTATCTTTTTGTCTGATGCCAAGCTCTGGGAATCACTCTGAGTCAGAGCTACACTAATAATATTATTTCAATTGATATATAAATAGATTGATGGAGGAAAAATTGAGACATTAACATTTAAAAGTTGTATCAATTAAATTTTGTACTAAAAATGTGAGAAAGAAAATCCCATTAGAAAACTACTACTGAAAGGCAGCGTTCTTGGGGAATTAGAAATATTACAAATGCTATTTGATTTTCCCTATTTTGATACACTTTTACCTTACTGTTTCCTTTCATCACCCTCCCTGCTCCTTATTGTTCTAGGACAAATCAGAAAGATGTAAGTTTATCATCAAGGTAACAGTAAACACGGTTTGAATTCCCAGTCCACTTGCATTGTCATCTCTTCTTCCATTCATAAATCATTGTATACTTCTGCTTGCATCAGAACAGAACTGGTTATGTTTTGCCTTAACTGCCTCATCCTTCAGCAGGTAACAATGGACAAGTGCATTCATTCTTTGGTGTGAAATGGGTCCTGTGCAGCTCAACAGTTAACCTACGCTCATCCTAAAACAATTTAGAACAACCTTTAGGGGTTTACCTAAAATTTTGGTGTATTGTATCTTCATTTTTAATTAAGACTAATGTGGAGAGAATCCATGAAATTGTTTCCCCAGACCAGGGAAACAATTACTAACAACCCTTTCATACTAGCTATTATATGGAGACAGTTGAAGACTGTGTTGGAAGCAATTTCAGTCTTGCATTTGCCCAGTGACTTACCAATGTTGGTTTGCGATTTTCTGTAGCTGTGGTGAAGGACCCCCTGAACAACCTGTGGATCATTGCAGTGGTGCTGGCTCCCATTGCTGTGGTTACGGTTATCATCATCATCATCACAGCAGTTCTGTGCAGAAAGAACAAGAACGACTTCAAACCAGACACCATGATGAGCCTGCCTCAGAGAGCTAAAGTGAATGACTGATCTCCAGATCCAAGACATCCATTTGCTTTCTGAGGTTTTAACTGTGTTTCTCTGCCCAATATAGTTGAAGGATGTCGGGAATTGAAATGGTCGTAACTCACAGGTTGGATCTTTGCAATTCTCTGTCCTTGATACCGCTGGTTACAGCCGGTTACCGCCAGTTTACATATTGTTATATAATAACTTGTTGCTTTTTTGGAATAATTATATTGTCACTAAGGGCTTAAGATTGCCTAGTTTTAGTAATAGCCTTAATCCCATAGCCAACAACTTTGAAACTGAATTCTTAGAAGTTGAAAGTATGAGAAATGGATATGTTGGTGTTGGTATTTTTAGTAAGTTACTGCATAAGGTCCAGTTTTACAGAGAGGGGGTACGATGCATGCTGTCCTAAAGAATTTAGATCACTTTTATCACACAGTGTGCATATAACTTTTTTCTAACAGTAAAAAGAAAGTGTTAGAAAAGTGGAGAACAAGGGAATTATGGGAATCACTATGGAGGATGTTATCAGACAAGGTTTCACACACTGTGGTGGCTTTTGTGCAGATGAGTAGTACATACTCAACTTTTACATGAAGTGTTCATGAATAGAGCTCATCACATTTGAAAAAGAGACTAGTACCATCACCCTATTGTATGGTAGGGGAAATTATTACAATAGAGAGATTAGAGATTCATCTACACTCACCCAGGGGCCAGTGGCAAAAAACAGGGTCTGTACTAAAGATTAGATGCCTTATAGTATGACTTCACTTGCATAAAACAGTAAAAATGTTGTTGTGTTGACAGACTTAACAATGGCTTTTTGCTTCAGGTATACTAACAGCAGCTGAATTGAAACACAGGAAGCCAGTGGTGGTTTAACTTTGAAGATCATTGGATAAAGTTCATTTTTTCAATTTCAGCAAAATGTGCAGGTCTTTTGCCAAGTTGCAGTCAATATTTGTCTGTCAGCTTGCCTTTTATGAAACACAGACAGATGGTATTAAGATTTTTTAGGAAGGTTTAAGCTATAGCACATTCAGGTCTACTGATATTATACTTATAATCTGCAGGGGTGGTATTCACATCTTGTTAAAATTGCTGCATTTATGATAGACAGACTGGCAAAATTGTCACTGGTAAGGAAAGTGCAAGCTCTTCATTTTTTGTCCTGAAATGGTTCAAGAGGAGTTTATTTAAGTGCATTTAAATGGATGTTTTCATTACACAACAGTGACATGTCAGCAAGGGCAACAGCCAGTATTGATGTTTTGTCACTGTTACTAGTTTCTATCAGGAAGAAGCTTGTTTGAGGTAGCTTCAGTAAAGTCTAGACAAAAATTAGCCACCATAATATTTCACATTTCAGATTAATGTAACTCCGAACTTCTTTTACATATGACAGTCAAGTGTTATGGGTCTAATTCTTTGTTTGCAACCAGAAGCAAACAAATTTCTATAAATACAATTCTGCTAAGAAATTCTTCAAGATCAATCCACCAATTTTTCTATTCAACATAAACGGTGTGATGTATGTGATTGCTCTGTTAGTTCTTCTGGACACTCCCCCAATTATTCCACCATGGAATGAAAAAAGGCTCTGCTGCCTACTAAAGAAACAACTTCCAAAATAATCTGCTCATTGATTGGGTCTTTCATCACATTTACCCTCTTATAATAACTGTTTACCTAAGTGGCTCACACTTTACGTTTGGGAATGTGTTCATCTGGCAACATTCTTCAGCTGACATCATCTTATTCTGCTCTTAGATATTAAAGCATCTTCAGTTTTACTACATGTAGTTTTCTGTGGTTTTCCATGTTCCTTTCCTTCCCTCTCCCCAAATAAGATGTGAATCACCTCCTTTCCTCACCTCCCTCCTAATCCCACTTCATTCAGTTCTTCTCTGTGTCTGTAGTTTCCTAAGCCTAGGCCTTTTTTTTTTTTCCTTTTCTTTTTTAAATTCATATTTCTCACTCTCCCCATAGTTTGGAAAGAACTACTTGTCAACGTTTAGTTTGATTTTGCTAAGTCAACTTCTTCTGTTTCAATACCAGTCAAATGGAGAACATTGAACTGAATTCACTTGACTTACTCCCCTGTGGGCTGGGCTGCCTAGATAGCCTACATCCCCTGCCCAGCTGTGCATCAAGCCACCCATAGTAGGAAGAATGTTGCTGCACAAATGAGTCTGATTTATACAGAAGTTAGGAAATTTCCTAAAAGTTAGGAAATCCTAAGGGTCATGACCAGTTACTAACAATGTTGGCAAGACAGAGGTTCTCCACACCTTCTTTGCCACTCTATTGGCATACCTGGACCCCAGATCACAGGATCAAGTAGCTACAACAGTGCATGTGTCAACCCACTAGTGGTGGAGGAAGGGCTGGTCTGCAGCCTCTTGCAAGGGCTCAACCCACATAAAACCATGGGCGTGGACAGACTCCACCCCAGGGTGTTAAGAAAAGAGATTGACATTTTTGCAAGGCCACCGTCTATAATACTTGAAAAGTTGTGGAGAACTGGGGGTGTTCCTGATGGCTAGAAGAGGACAAATGTCATACCCATCTATAAGAAGGGCCCAAAGAGCACCCAGGAAACTACAGGCTCATTAGTCTTACTTCAGTCCCTGGGAAAGTAATGGAACAAGTCCTCCTAGAAACTATTACAAACCAAATTCCCACGTGACTGGGAAAAGCCAGCACAGATTTACAAGGGATGTTGTAGATCACGTTCTACAACAACGTACATCTTCTGTTGACATGGGGAGAGCAGTGGATGTTGTTTACCTGGACTTCAGCAAAGCATTTGATGCTGTTTCCCACAGCCTTCCCTGGACAAACTGCCAAGTTACAGATTGAATGGGTGGTCTGTGAGATGGGGGGGAAATTCATAAATGATCTGGATGATGGAATTGAAAGCACTCTCACCAAGTTTGCTGATGACACTAAGGTGAGTCATGGGGTAGACACGTCAGAAGGACGAGCCATCTTACGGCTAGACCTGGACAAGCTGGAAGAGTGGGCTAACAAGAACTATATGAAGTTTAACAAAGACAAGTGCAAAATCCTGCACCTTGGATGAAATAACCAAAGAGCCCAGTACAGGCTAGGAGCTGTGTGGCTGGGGAGCAGCTTTGCTGAAAAGGACCTGAGAGTCCTGGTGGACAACCAGCTGAACATGAGTGTGAGAGACTGGGAGAGTTAATGTCTCAAACGTTGTGGCGAGACAAGGCACTATTTGCATGGCGACGGCAGGTCCGTGAGCATGGGGTGGGGGAGAGCAGGAGCAGGACGTGCGGGATGTGGAGAGCGCGTCGGAGGACACACGGTTCCCGGTTCTGCCGGACCTTACCACCTATGGCCAGAGGTCACACAGAGTTGATCTGAGGAAGGGGCTTGCAACTGCCCGAGAGACCCCTCCTGACCACCCCCCTCCCCCAGCGCCTGCGCAGAAGATTGAGAACTTTCTAGAACAAGAACCATGTAAGTCCTGAAGGGGCGTGCCTGGAGGCGGGGATTAGCGTATAAAAGACACGCCCCCCAGGGAACCGTGCGCGCGCCCTCTACTGGAGGATTGCCACGTCTGTCATCGTCATCGCGGGACCCAAGGGTGGTGATACTTTTTCTTTCTCTTTTCTCTTTTCTTTTCCTTTCCTTTTCTGGCTTCTCTCTTCCTCTACTCTTCCAATATATGCAAGTTTGGGATAAATTGTGACGGGTTGCCCAGAAAATAGCTCCATTGCCAAATCGCCTTTGTTCGTTTGTTGAGCTCGCCAGTTCGTTAAGTTTGTCCGTTTGTGGAATTCGCCAGTGAATAAAGTTGCTGGCCAGACTGTTCCTCTGAGTCATTGTTGTGACTCTACCGACCACACGAAAAGATTCACCCCTCTAGCAACCCACCGAGTGATGTCTCATCCCACTCAGTGGGTTGCGAGATGGGTGAATCTTTTTGATTCCCCGACGGTTTGTGTACCGACAAAAGCCGATCTCTGCTCGGCAGAGCCGCGTGTGTAATGACACTGTCAGAAATTCTTACACATTTGTGGGAGCATAACATTATCACAGACACAAAAGCAGAATACCAGAATTAGAGCTGTGGTCAGTGTGGTACTGTTTATACTCAGGAATTTAGAGAGAAGCTGATAATGCTTTCTTAAAGCAACACATCCTGTAGCCTTGGGGTTATATTTTAATTTTTAGGGGGTGACAAAACCCAAGAAAAAACCAGAAAGTATGTTCATATTTTCAGGGTTTCACAAAAAAAACAACAAACCAACCAAACAAAAAAACCAAAACCACCAAAAACATCAAACCCCCTTAAAATATAGGCTCTGAAATTCATTCATTTCTCTGCTGTCTGCACAGGGCAGCTGGTCATGCTGAGTGTAACTACTTACTAAACATCTGTAAAAAGTATTGGAAAACCAAGCTGAGGGTCTGCCCTCCCATCTTACTTTTAAAATTGATTTTCCTATCAAATTCATCTTTCCATTTTCTTTTTTTTTTTTTTTTTTTTTTTAATATATCACCTGGATTTGAAAGTATGCATGGTTTGAAGCTTTTCACTGAGAACCTTACACTACCTTCATTGCTGTTCAATTTATTTCACGGTTAAAATACAATTGTTCAGGTCACATTTTCGTATCACATATTTACTTTTTTTTTTTCTTTCTATTTCACTGAACCCTAATCTCCATATAATTGAAACAAATGTGCATCTTTCTTGTCTGCTGTGATGAGGTACAGAGAACTTTGAAATTCTTTTGAAAAGAAAAACCTGGTGCGGTATCTTTAGGAAACAAATAAAAAACAAAAGCCACTCCTATGGAGAAAAATACACACCCCCTTCTCTATTTCCTCCTTTGCTGGTTTAGTCAGAATAGTTCAAACTCATCTCAAAACTCTTTAAAAAAACCAAACCAAATTAAAGCAAATGGAAATGTACCCAGAGTTCAGGGAATTTACTGTATCTTTGGAATTATTCCTTTGCAAATGGAGAAATGTCCACATATTTTTATATCTCAGAATGTATGAACTCAGTTCAGGATTGTAACCTTGTTTAATTCTAACTGTGTTTTCTATAAAACTGCTGGTCCCCAATGGATAAACCAGAGAGATGATGCTCTGAACCTGCCTTATTTCTATCACAGAAAGAGAATGTCGACTCTTTTTTTTAGAGGAGCTGTAGTCAATTCTCCTGAAAAGCCATAAATTTAGCATAGCAGTAAATTAAATATTGCAAAGAAAACTTCACTTTCCTTGACTTTTTCCCTAAATGTCATCACATTGCTCTTTCCACAGCTATATTTGAAAAGGCAAGGTAATGCTTAGGAAGGTAAGATGCAAGGTAAAGCTTAGGAAGATTTTTCACAATCCTTGGAGAAAATTACTTCCTCATAAATATTTATATTATAGAATTGTATTATTATAGTTCTTTTTATAGTTATTACTATAGTTATCATTGTAAGTATAATTATTTTTATTATCATTAATAATATAATATAATATAATATAATATAATATAATATAATAATACAATTAAATACAAAACAATACAGAATTTAGTCATATAAATAGAATTTAATGTCACAAAACAATATCTGGTATTTGTGACGAGCAGTTAGATCACTATATGGAAAATTTTCTGCATGGCTATCCTTTCCTGCCTTTCCCTTTCTTGGGACTGGATGGGAGCCCTCTGATTCCAAACCTGGATGAAACCAGAACAGAGACTTCTTGTATAGGTAGATGTATCTTTTACTTTCTCTTCTTTTTCAGCGATGAGAAGATAAACATATCCTTCATAAAGGAATGGGAAGATACATACTTGGAAATCATCTTTGGACAGTCTGGAATGGAGGGAGGCTGAAGGCAGACAGTACCAAAGAAAGACACAAGATGTTGGACCTCCTTTTTTGCACCATTAACTGGAACTTTTCTAGGAAGCGTTCTGGAATGTGTAAGGTACAGGGGGTCAATGGGAAGGTAAGAAAAACAAAAGCAATGCTTTTAATTTCTTACTTAGCACTCTTTCTCTTTCATATTAAGAACTTCTGTGAGATATGACAGACGATGCCTGCATCCCAGTGAAATGCCAGGTGCAGCATTCTGTCAGCACTCACATTGGATAATTAGCTGATTGTCTTTAGGGGTTGAGATGAGTCATGTGGGGCTGCCCCTGAAGATGTTTCTGTCAAACACTTCTGAAGAGATGCAGTAAAAGTATGAACCTTCATTTAAAAGAACAATTTTTCCTGACCACTGCAACTCTTAAGCTTATGGCCAAGATTCCTGCCACAGAAGATTATATTTAGAAAATAGAATAAAAACAATACAGGCTTGATCGCAGAGCTTGTGTTGATTGTCTAAAGGTTTACATTAACATAGAAGCAGTAAGAAAAAAAGGTCAGATATGTCATGTCCTCTTTAACTGTCTTGTTTAATGAATCTAAAATCATGTTGAAAAAATTCTATTTGTCACAAGAAAGTATTAACATTTATTTTGCACAAAGATCACCAGCAATAGAAAATGTCTTATTCATATGGAAGATGTCTTGCCGAAAATACCCAATTACCCTCAGCTTCTTCTTGGAGTACTGTACAGTGACTTTAAACAGACTAAGTCCTTGGTAGATGTAAACCACAAAAATTCTCTTTTGATAAGTAGAATTGGATCAGTTTACAGCAGACAAGATTTTTTGCCCTTCTTCTTAATTCCATCAAAGACACATTTTCATATATTTTCTTTGTACATATTATACAGATCTTCATTTTTCCTATGCCTTATCTGCACTTCAGCTGTCTGTTCAGTGATTGTTTCAAAGTATTTCAAGGAGACATCCGTGTACAGAATGGGTGTGAAGTATTTGACATTAGTTCATGGTGTTTTAGAATAGTCCTAATTATTCACCTCAAAGTGCTTTGTATGTGTCAATAAATTACAATAACACTCACAATACTTTCATATACCCCTATTTTACACACAGTTAAGCTGATTTAGAGGAAATGTTATGCACCTAGCCTTTGTTATTAAGCAGGTCACCTGCCAAAACTGAAAGTAGAACACAAACATCCCTCTGGCTCCCAGGTGATGGATCTCTTGTTTTTTTTTGTTTTGTTTTGGTTTTATTTTTGTTTTGTTTCTTTCTGTTGTTTTGTTTTTGTTTCTTTTTTTTTTTTTTAATTCATCATGCCTTTCTATTTCCTCTCTTCTATAAATCCAAGTGGCTCAGAAAGGTGAGTAAATGGGGCAGGACAGTGACAGAAAGGAGGGAAGGAACTCTGAAAGAAGCTATAATCCATAAGATGGCAAACCTGCTCAGATATAAAAGCAGTATTCTTAGTCATAACAAGCAGGGTACAATCATTTCTGTGTACAAAAAAGGGGGCAGTGCTTTTTAGTGAAACAGGGGTTGTTTCTTTTTTTTAAATAATTTATTTCTGGATTTATTTGTATTACTTTTTCTGTCTCTTTAACTGGCTAAAGAACTAAACTTCTGATTTCATCTATCCCTCTTGTTTGTTTCCAACAGCTGTATCCAGGCCTGGTAGTCACCTGAAACAGTAACTGAAATAATTTGGGCTGCATCTTAATTAGGTAATCCTGTGACTGAGCCCTAGATATGAATATATTGCTCTAGAAACAGC
Source organism: Mycteria americana (assembly GCF_035582795.1). NCBI lineage: Eukaryota > Metazoa > Chordata > Aves > Ciconiiformes > Ciconiidae > Mycteria > Mycteria americana. Next base: position 64,930,678 of record NC_134396.1, read on the forward strand.
AATGGTAAAACTGAAATCCCATTAGAAAAGAAAAGCCGATATGTCAAATAAGTATTTTTAAAGAAAAGCAAGTTTAACTTTGTTTCATAAAACAGGATCTGCATTTACCTTGATAAACAAATTGAATGTACTGGGAGAGAACAATTCTTAAATTCTCAGGATTAAGGAAACTAGTTCAAAATGTCCTGTCTCAAACACAATAATTAAAGTTTAATTATAACTGTTAAAACAGCTTGGCTTAAGACATAGTAAACTGCGTAAAGGGGAATAGACCCTTCAACAAACCTATGACAGTGTTAGCACATGCTTTCCCTCTGATATTTCGCAGTTATGTTAACTGTGATAGAATATTATAGTTGCAGTACTGAATTTAAGATTCTGGAGGATTCAGATTATAGTTGCAGTACTGAATTTAAGATTCTGGAGGATTCAGAGCACAATTACAAAACAGCTATGACATAGAAAGAAGTGCTCTGGGAAGAATTACACTTATAAGCTTCATTCATGAAGGATAAAAAAGCCTTCAACTTGTCATGGGATTGGTATTTTCATTCCTTGACAGAATCCAGTTCCCAAGTGCCACCCTTCACTTTACAGATCTGCACCTCCAGGACCCTGTTCTGCATACATTAAAATTAAAGTATCTACTGCTATGAACAGCTAACAGGTTTGCGCCTTACCTCTAGCTATAGCAGAAAAAAAAAGCTATGTTCAAGGTCAGAGAAGAGGTGAAGAACAGCTTCCCATGTGAGATGCTGCCAGTATTGTTGAGACAATGGCCAATACAGAAGCAAAAAATATGTTGTAATCTGGCTTTGATCTTGTACATAGGCTTGATCTGGCCCAAAATGTCCAACAGGCATGATGAAAAGCTAATGCCAGAACGAATCTAGAGACAGAGAGTCTCCAGCAGTCAGAATGTACAGCTGGAATTCACGTCCTTTAGATTTTTTCACATCAAATGGCCTATGAGGAGGCCATAAATAGCTACTAGCATCCCCAGTAGTCATTCAGTGCCACTCTGTTTCCTATGTGGATTAAAGTGGTAACAATGTTTGCTTCTCCAGGCTATATAATTCCCCAGCAAGCTATACTACCATTAAAGAAATGACAGGGGTAAGCAAATGTCTCCTGTATTTCTGCTTTGTCTTTTGATTGAGATTTTCCCCGAACTGAGGTGAACCAAATGGCTTGATTGAAGTCCTTTAAAGGATCTCTGTTCTGCATCAGAAACATGAAGTTGTCTTCTTGCAGTGAGGACTCCTCTAGATAAGTGAATACCAATATTTCATCAGATAAAGGTAGCACATACTAGTAACAAATCTTGTTTTCTTGGATGATCCTATAGTGTCCTTCAATCTGGTCAGTCCTGTATGAAGTTAGCGTCTCCTATTCTGATGTCCACTGCCCATTCTGGTCAACAGGAAGTCTTCACACCTACTAGAAATACATTTATTTGTTATTTCAGGCTCACATTTCTGAAGCAAAACTGACAGAGAAAATGTAGGTCTGCCAGTAGCTGAGGGGACAGGCTGCAATTCTGGGAAAGCTGAGAATGAATATAGCATGGAACAGGCCTTGCTGTTTAAAGATAACATCCACTTTTAGTTTATCTCTTTCCCGTATACATACACACACACACACACACACACGTGCAGATAATATTTTAACAGGTGTTTGAAGGTCCTGTGACCAAAGGATAATAATTGCTGGATTTCCTATATACACTGAATTTAGTTCAGGCCATGTATATTAAAGCACATGCACAGATTTATCAGTATAAAGAACATCACTTACTAGTCTTAATTCATGATTCCCATCTGATTAGGTACATATGAAAGAGGAGCAACTTCTCAGAGATGAGCTTACTTCACCTTTGCAGAAACATTCAGCCAGCAGAGCCTACAAGCCTCTCCTAGGTGTGGTTTCAGAAAACTTGCAACTCCAGAGGAATTCCCATTGACACTTTCTGCAGGGAGTCCTGACATGATATTCAATGTAATTTTAGACCACCAGTTTTGAGGAGCCATCAGAAGGTGGAGCAATCTCCTCAGGCTAGGTTAGACCACTACCAATTTTTCTGCGGTTGTGACAATTCTACTCCATGTTGACTCAGATGCTTTGTCCCCTGTCTCAGTCCTAGATTATCCTCTAGGCTAGGATGTGAGAAGGAAACCTTGGAAAGCAGACTGTCTTCCAGGACAGACTGAAGATATTTTCAACTACATTAGTGTTCAACCATTTAACATGACCATTCCCGCTCTGTCCCCTTTAGCCTCCCCCTTGTTTTTAAATCATTGACTTCTGTTCTGCTTTATTTTGATTTGGAGTAAACATAGTATCTGCAAGCATAGTTGTTACTCTGTGCTGTCAGCTAGTGGTCAGACACACTGAGAGTCTTTCTAAAACCCTATATGTACCTGTCCTGCATGTGAAGTAAAGCCAGAAACATCACTGACACAAGCAGCAGGGAGATGTGTCAATACATAGCAAGTGAATAGCGTGTAGGCTCTGCTGCTGTCAGACTGGGCACTCTACATACCCTCAGCCTTCTGATACACTCAGACTGAAAAATTCATGTTCTCAGAAAAACTATCAGCTTTTTAGAAAGACAATAAAAGTGCCTGAGTTTTGATAGGAATTTCCTCTTGGGGAGCCTTTCAAGTAGAGGCACTTTGCCTTTCATGTGCTTCTCATTCAGGAACCTCATTACTTTCGTCAGTCTTTTAAATGCTGTATTAACTTTTCCAGATATGCTGAAGCCCTACCGGGATTTTTCTGGATTTTCTTATAAAGCCTACTTGATAGAAACTCTTTTTGTCTCTGTCTGCAAACAGCCCTTTCCATTTACTATGATATTGTTACTAAGAGACATTCTTAAACTGAAAGAAAAAATTACCTTCTGAAAAAATTAAGAAAAAATTCTCTACAACGACTAATTACAAACATATCTCTGTTTGTTTGGTTTTTTGTCTATTTTTTTTCTCCTTTTATATAGACCACATCTAAAGAAAGATCTTCCAAAAGGGCCCGTAATATCATGAAACATCCTGGCATAGCGTCATGGTTTAATGCCAGCCGGCAACTAAGCACCACACAGCTGCTCACTCACTCACCCCTGGTGGGATGGAGGGGAGAATCAGAAGACTAAAAGTGAGAAAACTCGTGGGCTGAGATAAAGACAGTTTAATAAGTAAAGCAAAAGCTGCATACACAAGCAAAGCAAAACAAGGAATTCATTCACTACTTCATAGAATCATAGAATCATTAAGGTTGGAAAAGATGTCTAAGATCATCTAGTCCAACCATCAACCCAACACCTCCATGCTTACCAAACAATGTTCTGAAGTGCCACGTCTACACAATTTTTTAACTCCTCCAGGCATAGTGACTCTACCACCTCCCTGGGCAGCCTGGTCCAATGCTTGATAATGCTTTCAGTAAATAAATTTTTCCTAATATCCAATCTAAACCTCCCCTGGCACAACTTGAGGCCATTTCCTCTCATCCTGTCACTCGTTACTTGGGAGGGAGACCGACCCCCACCTCTCTACAACCTCCTTTTAGGTAGTTGTAGAGAGCAAGAAGGTCTCCCATCAGCCTCCTTTTCTCTGGACTAAACAACCCCAGTTCCCTCAGCCGCTCCTCATAAGACTTCTGCTCTGGACTCTTCACCAGCTTCATTGCCCTTCTCTGGACACGCTCCAGCACCTCAATGTCTCTCTTGTAGGGAGGGGCCCAAAACTGAACACAGCATTCGAGGTGCGGCCTCACCAGTGCCGAGTACAGGGGCACGATCACTTCCCTGCTCCTGCTGGCCACACTCATTCTGATACAAGCCAGGATGGTATTGGCTTTCTGGCCACCTGGGCACACTGCCAGCTCATGTTCAGCCAGATGTCAACCAACACTCCCAGGTCCTTCTCTGCCAGGCAGCTTTCCAGCCACTCTTCCCCAAGCCTGTAGGGTTGCATGGGGTTGCTGTGGCCCAAGTGCAGAACCTTGCACTTGGCCTTGTGAAATCTCATACAATTGGCCCCAGCCCATTGATCCAGCCTGTCCAGCTCCCTCTGCAGAGCCTTCCCCCCCTCCAGCAGATCAACACTCCCGCCCAACTTGGTGTCATCTGCAAACTTATTGAGAGCGCACTCGATCCCCTCATCCAGATCATTGATAAAGATATTGAAGAAGACTCACCCCAAAACTGAGCCCTGGGGAATACCACTTGTGAACAGTGGCCAACTGGATTTAACTCTGTTCACCACAACTCTCTGGGCTTGGCCATCCAGCCAGTTCTTTACCCAGCAAAGAGTACACCAGCCTAAGCCATGAGCAGCCAGCTTCTCTAGGAGAATATTGTGGGAAACGGTGTCAAAGGCTTTACTAACGTCCAGATAGACCATATCCCCAGCCTTTCCCTCATCCCCTACGTAGGTCAACTGGTTGTAGAAGGAGATCAGGTTGGTCAAGCAGGACCTGCCTTTCATGAACCCATGCTGGATGAGCCTGATCCCCTGGTTGGCCTGCATATACCTGTTGAGCGCACTCAAGATGAACCACTCCATAACTTTCCCCGGTACTGAGGTCAGGCTGACAGGTCTGTAGTTCCCCAGATCCTCCTTCCGGCCCTTCTTGTAGATGGGCAACACACTGACAAGCCTGCAGTTGTGTGGGACCTCCCCTGTTAACCAGGACTGCTGATAAATGATGGAGAGTGGTTTGGCAAGCTCCTCTGCCGGCTCCCTCAGTACTCTTGGGTGGATCCCATCCAGCCCCATAGACTGGTGAGTGTCCAGGTGGTGTAGCAGGCCGTTAACTGCTTCCTCCTGGATTATGGGGGGTTTATTCTGCTCTCCGTCCCCATCTTCCAGCTCAGGGGGCTGAATACCTTGGGGATAACTGGTCTGACTGTTAAAGACTGAGGCAAAGAAGGCATTAAGTACCTCAGCCTTTTCCTCATCCTTGGTGGCAATGTTTCCCCCCGCATCCAATAAAGGAGGGAGATTCTCCTTGGCTCTCTTTTTGTTGTTAACGTATTTATAAAAACTTTATTTATTATCTCTTACAACAGTGGCCGGATTGAATTCTAGCTGGGCTTTGCCTTTCTAATTTTCTGTCTGCATCACTTGATGAGATCCCTTTACTCTTCTTGAGCTTTCTGCCCCTTCTTCCAAAAGTGGTATACTTTCCTTTTTTTCCTGAGTCTCAGCAAAAGCTCCCTGTTCAGCCAGGCCGGTAGTCTTCCCTGTCGGTTCATCTTATGGCACATGGGGACAGCCTGCTCCTGTGCCTGTAAGGATTCCCATGGGCAGGCAGGTGTTCAGCCATCTCCAGGAAAGCAGGGCTTCATCATGCGTAATGGTTTCTTGGGAAGACAAATGCCATCACTCCAAACATCTCCCCCTTCCTTCTTCTTCCTCCAGCTTTATGATGAGCTGAGCATGACGTCATATGGTGTGGAATATCCCTTTGGTCAGTTGGGGTCAGCTGTCCCAGCTGTATCCCCTCCCAAATTGTTGTGCATCTGGCAGAGCATGGGAAGCTGAAAAGTCCTTGATTTAGTATAAGCACTACTTAGCAACAACAAAAACATCTCTATGTTTTCAGCACAAATCCAAAGCATAGCTCTATAATAGCTACTATAAAGAAAATTAACACTATCGCAGCCAAAACTAACACACATAGCAGCAAGGATATCCCTCTCTCTTTCTCCCCTTACCCACTCTCCTCCATCTCTTCTCCTGTCCCCTTTTTCTCTCCCTTTCCTTTTTCCTTTCTCTTTTCCTTTTTCCCTTTTCTCTTCCCTTTGCCATCACAGCTTCCTTATTGTGGAGGTAGTGCCTAGGAAAGGAAGCCCCATGGAGGCTTCTGACTACATGATAACAAGTGGAAGAATATGCCTGTCTTCCTGCAGGGAAGGCTTTGGCACTCTCTGTCAGTTCAGGAAATACTCGAGGCTCTACGGTCACACAGAAAGCTCCTGTGCTGGGATCACGGGTCCTGCAGCTCCAACCCTCACTCCTGGCTTCTGTCACAAGCAGCATGACTATGCTGAGGAGACACAAACAGAATTTTATCCCAGAAGTGGCAGACTCTGTGTAAACCTGGGGGCATCCTGGTACATTCTGGCAGAACAAGGAAGGTTGTAGGACAAGTGGAAAATGGGTTGCAGAATGACAATATTCCTGATTTGGCTATACATCCACCTGTGCCCCTTTCTCTCTGAGAATCCCAAAGGTGTAACATGCCCAGAGCAGAAAGTAACTTTTCAGTCAGGAAAGGTGAAACTCCTGGATGTATCTGCTGAAGATGGGGTCCACCTGTTTTTAATGCAGCACAGCTTAGAATGAGGTAGATGACCTGCAACACCTGTTCATTAAGGCATAGTTAAGAGCTAAAAATTTTAAGGGACATTCATTCTTTGTTTAAAGGGTATTCACACATCTGTTTATGATGTCTTGAGTTTACTGAGAATTTATTCAGTAGAAACAGTACAGGCAACTTCTGTGTAAGTCAGCATAAGAGATCTGGGAATCCTCAGCTCATTTGTCTCCCCTAATTGCACTGATTTAATAATAATTAATAACCTTCAGCATTTTTATCACATTTTTCATTCACAGAATTCAAAATTAAGTTGCAAACACTAATTAATATTCAGGGTACCTGTAAAACAGAACCTTAGAGTGATCAAAATCTTAATTCTGTAGTTGTTTAAACACTGTGTGTGAACTGAAATGATAAGGAAAAGAGCCTGTGTCACTTTCCTCTTTCTCGTTTTGTGGTCAAATGTTGAAATCCAGCCACGAGGAGGCATTCTGCTATTCAGAAGAAAAGTATGAATGATACTTATATAACAGTTGAGTTACTAATGTGATAGTTTACTCCCCAGGACTACAGACCTGTGGCTGCTACATATGAACTTGAAACCAGAGTCCTTTTTACAAAATCATGTGATAATCTGTTAAACAACAGCCTTCTCTGTTTGTAGATACCTTACGCTATCTCTGCAAGTGCTGCTTCTAACTCAGAAGAGAGCAGCTGTCAATAAGGATCTCAAGAGCATGAAGCATGGACAGAGGTTCCTGGAGGACATAAAGCAAACCATAGGATGAAAGAGGAGTAAAAAGCCAGGGGAGAGAGCCCTTCAGGAAGAGAATGACTGGAACTTATTGACATAATAGGAAAGCTATTGAGGGGAAAGATTTGGGAGCAAAAGGTAATGACAGAGGTCGTTGGGAGAAGAAAAGAGGTTATAAAACGAATGTATGAGGTTTTATCTGTAAATGTTCAGGGAAATGGTTCCTGCTATAAAGTTTAAATTGTATTGTGAAACATCTTGAGAAAAGAAAATTGGGTTTTGACTCTTCATTGTTAGAATACGAGGTTCTTTACATATGTGTTACACAGGCTATTTTCTTTCTATTTTCTTAATACACACCATTATTTTTAATAAAAGTTTGCTACTTGCCAGTGCCTCATCTGTTAGTACTAAAAATTATATTTATTATTTTAATTTACTTACGTGTTAAATACATTCAGAAGTACTTATCTTTAAATTTGTCAATGGCTTTATTTTATCTTTTCTTTTTTTTTTTACATACTTTATCTACTTTCTGTTCTTCACTTTCTCCATGTATCAGTAATGGTTTGATTTCTTCAGGAAGCATTTGTAAGAAAAATTTCATTGTCTAAGCTTTTGACCAGGGGCTGACTTTCTTTGATCGAATCTCAAGGTGCCAAGAGAGCAAGTCACAGAGGCATAAGATGGTCTCCTATAGATATGGAAAGTGCTCATCCATCACTTCAAGAATTTGAGGTGCATTCACCGTCTCTCATAATTTTCTTTCTTTTATGACTAATGCCTTGTCAAAATGCCATATCTTCCAAATTAAACCCATTTTGACTAACATAAGTGAAATAAAAGCCTCTTCTGTGGCTACTTTTCAAATATTTGTGTAATATCAAAAGTTGCTAATCCTTTTTTTTCTTTTCTTTAAAACACGAATGGCAAAAGCTTTCTTTCTAAGAGGTGTTTATAACAGATATGCTTTAATGAGACAAACTTTAAGACAGTAGCCCACTGAAAGGTAAAAATGCCTTGAAAAGCACAAGATAATGCTCTTAACATGAAACCTGGGGCCATAAGTATATGGAGCAAGGAAGAAATTGTGTTAACAGTAGCTGAGATTCATTTTGTAAAGTATGGAGAGGAATACGTTATTACAATATCTGGTAATATTCGTGAAGCATGAGTTTTACGGATATGCTTTATGTGTGTGTTGTTGATGGGTTTTAGCACCACTTTCAAAGAAACTTCACTAATTTTTCATGCATCTGTTTGAAGTATAGTCCTGTTACTGGAGTCCTGTGTAGCTACAGAAGAGGCTGTAGCTGGGAGCCAGATTGCTTTGTGCAGGTGCTTTGGGACCATGCCTGTAGGAGAGTTAGCCTTGAATCATGTAGTCTCCATGTCTCACTATGTATCTCCTTTGCTGAGAGCTCCAAATGCCATTGTTGAAAACAAGGAGGAGGGAGGATAAAGGCCAGAAGGATGTCTTTGTACCATGTCTTTGTTCAGGTAATACTCATTTACATTGTATATACTGCATTATATTTAATGTATTATGTATACAGACAATATTCACACTGGTAACTGGAAATTTCCAAGTCCACAGTGATAACTGGTGGAAGTGGAAACGCACCCAATACTTACGTTTCCTAGGAAGAAGCTCATATTCATCAGGACATTGTGTCTCCTTTCAAGAAAAAACTGACAAAAGCAGTCTGAATTTGTAAAAGAAGTATTCTACTAATCCATGTGTTTGAATGTGAAGGTTTTGAAATAGTATACATATTGGTTTAAATATGCAGACAACCAACAAAACTTTTTTGGTTCTCATAAATACACCTGGCATGCAAGGAACAAGTACTAGTCAGTCTTTTCGATATAAATACAAGGAAACGTGAATAGGAGAAGGAATCTATAATCGGACAAGCTGTTCTGAATGTCATTATGCTCTTGATGTTTATGGCCACGTGAAAATGAATCTGACATGGTTTATTACAGAACAGTGATGGAGCAGCATTTGAGTGAGCAGGAAAATCTTTGGCTTGCTATTATGCTGTTATAGCTGAGCAGTATTCGAAAATGAATGTAAATGGAAGCTGAAGTCACCTTTCCTAAAAATCTTAGTGTAAAGTGTAACATATTCTGCAATTATGAGGAGGAAAAATCATTAATGACATATTTTCTTGCATCTGCCTGCTCAAGCAAATGACATTGTAATGGCAATAGTATATTTCTAAGGTATTGTTACGACCACAGAACTGAAACCTAAGAAAAGTTTTCACTTGACTTTGTCTAAAATGTGCAAATCTTTTAAATAAGTATTAGATCTATAAAAAAATCTCTTGTGTGGGCAAGTGCTTTTCAATTTGCTTTTGGACCTTGTTTTTTCCTTTATATATTTAAACAATGGAAGTTCTGACTCTGTGCTAACACTAGAATCAAATGGGTCTTGAGTCTCATGACTATTCCATTATCAGTTTGTTTAAGGAAGGTTTCAAGATATGCAAACTGTAGCCCTAACTCTCTGTAACACCTAGTGTAAGACCCACTGTGGATTTAGGTGCTTGTGTACCAAGGATTGAAGATACAGCTTTACTATAGTACAAAGACTGGATGGAACAGATACAGGAAAAATATTTCATGTTAAAAAAAAAAAAATCAGATTGTCAAAAGACACACTGTGCAAGCAACAACAGATATGGTCAGAATGTAGAATTGTATGTGTGGGCTCTGATTCTGTTATGTCACACAATATCAGCTTTGCAACTAAGAGATCTTGATTATTTCTGATTTATACTTTGTATAAAAATAAATAGGTGCAAAACAAAGACTCTAAATGCAATAGTAATTTCCTGTATACAAGTAAATAAAAAAATAAAACGAAAAAAACCCCAGAAAATAGTTTTTCTACATGACAGTCCTGAAACTGTAGAGAAAATTAAAATGATAAATTCATTTCTTTATAAGAAATTCAAATTTTATTAATTCTTTAAATGTTGTCTGGATGCTTAAGGATTGCAGCAACAAGAATAAATCCAGCTGTGGATAAGGAATGATGGATTTTATATATATATATATAAGCTAAAATATGAATTGCCTCAAACACTGTGGTTGGGACCCTTCAGTTGTTCAACTGTTAAGGGAGAAGTGGCCAAGAAAAAAAGCGTCTCTCAAAAACTCTTTCATTTAGTGTGTTTTGATTTACCTGTTTCATTACAGACCTATCAAATTTGTAGGTTTTCAAATGGATTTTTGCAGTTGCAGCTCATGACTCTGTTTTCAACAGTGTGGAAACCTTACTGAGCTGCTTTTGCCCTTGGCTGCCTTCCTGCCTCTTTGTCAGTATTCACCTCATTGTTCTGATACTTCTGTTTGAGGGACCAAGCTGTGCTCTTTGGGTATATGAAATTGTCAACTTCAAGTGTAGACCTTCCTGGCAATAAAACTAATACTGTGGAGCTCGTGGGCTGAACAACTTTATAGTTTTCAAAGTAAGGGATAAAAATGAGGTCTCCAGTTTTGTTTTTTCCCCTGATGACAAATGGCAAGAAAATAGCAGAGAAAGAAGAGCTGGAGCATGAAGGAGTCATATAAATTTAATTGACTGTATTGGGCTGCAGGTCAGCTTTGATTAATAGGATCTTCTGTGCTAAAATGCATGAATCCTTTTAGTCTGCACTAAAGAACAAAATCCTCTACCAGAAAAGAAGCCAGTTGTATCCCCCCTCTTTGCTGAAGAATATTAAGACTCGTAGTCTTTAGGAGTATTGACTTCCTTGTGCTCTATATCGGGCTCTTACACTTGGATATAATGATGAGGAAAGATTAATCATAAGAAATGAAGAAAAATGACAATCAAGGTAAGTTGCAGCTAGTTCTGGATGTAGTTTACATTCTCAGTTCTTTAAGTGCCCAAGCTTATTTGAGAGTTTAGGTTCCAACTTCAAAGGGTGAATACAATTAAAAAAAATGTGTGTTTCTACGTGTCTGTCAATACAGAAAACTCTGTACCCTATCAAGTCTAATTTTCTCTTGTTCTTTAACATGTTTGATGGATCTCTGAAAATACATTTAGTAAAAAGCCATTTTTCTTTTGAAAGCAGTGTTTTCATAAAAGTTTACTCATATGCATCTTTTTGTTAGCTATATTATTCCTGTAAAATGCTTCCTGATGCATTTTACATTATGAAGACAAGGATTTTCTTCTGTAAAGTGCTAATCCTGGAATTAAATAAGGTAACAAATAGCTTCATGTTTGTGTTCAGACCCCAAGTCATAAAATACACAAGCATAGGAACCTTTACTGTATAGCACAAAATTAAAGACAATAAGCATGTCTTTTGCGCTAGTAGTCTTAGAAATTATCTCTCACTGCATCTGACTCTGCACTGTATAACTATTTATCTGGTTAATTTCTCTATAAGTGGCTGATTGATAAACACATAGCTGTGAAAGTATTATTGAAAACTATTTCAACTTATCATACTATGGAAAAAATATTTTTTTAACCTCTTTTTATTTCTTTCTTTAGCTGTTACAGTGGACACATGCCTTTGTGTGAACATTCATGGCTGAGTATTTCCAGTAGATAATAGTTGTCACTCCCTGAACTCCAGTTTACTTACCTCTAAACAGTGTATGAAAGGAGCTGGAGAATGCAAATGGCTCTAAGGATTCTACACAACATAAGAGTGAATGACTATCAAAGATATTCTCATATATATTCATGTTTAGCTGTGGTCTGTCACTCAATACGCATGAGGAAATGCAGGAATTGTTATAGTAGGCCTTTTTATTTGTATGTCCTTTCTTCAGTATTAGTTTGTAGCAGATATGCAGAGGAGAGTGTGACAATTCAATGATGAGTAGTTAGGAAATTATTTGCTCACTCGGAAAGATAATACTACCTCCCTTTTATTACTTAGAAGTTATATTTGGACTAAAACATAAACATTTCATGTAATTTTTTGTTTTAAATATGAAAAGCTGGGTGAAATTGCAGGTTGCATTTTCTTTTAAGATGTCAGCATTTTTTTAGTTGTTTTCAATGTAAGCACTCCTATATCTTAGACTGACAACCTTGTCTGGGTGCTGGCAAAAGGTCAAAGTAGCTTGAAGGGACCACAGGTACCTTGTATCTGGGTGTAAAGTTTCTCTAGTACATACCTGTGAAAATGCTGCTATAAGATTTCTCTTGTCTTTCTGATCAATAAGAATAGCCTTATATCAGAAGAGTGTAAAGCAACTTCAGGTGTGCTATACTTCCAACCTCTTGTCTTCCAACCTTCCAACCTGTCACAACCTCTTGTCTAGCTTATAGGCCTGCAAAGCTGATAAATCTCTAATATTATTAACAGCAGGGATCTTTTCTACTACTTCTTCTACTGTAATTGTTAAATAGTTGTTATTGCTCATCTCACCAACACTGAGGTACTGGGAACAAATAGAATCAGCTCTATATGAGAAGATTCATAGAAGACTGCCACAACATCATGCATGTGAAAAGATTTTTGCCATCAGAAAGTGTAGGCCTAATTTCCAAACTGACAGCTTGTGTTCACCAAACTTGATCATACTGGGTGTCAGATAAACACTGTGAAAAAGATCTGTACCAGAACTGCTAATTTTTTCTCCAAACTTTTGTAAACCTCTATCCAGCACTCTCCATAGAACTAAGTGTTTTACAAACACTACCATGTGAACTTTTATCCTGAATATATTCATAGAGTTTTCGCCATGACGGGATATTAGTTCTTCTGTTCTGTAACTTTTTGGCATTGTGCTTCACCTGACTTGCAACACTGTATGTGCACTACAATATTCTATGCATCACCATTTTGTGAAGCCACCAAAGAGTTAAAGACCTAGAGAACTAAAAAGCTTCTTTGCTAATTATTCGAAAGCTTTCTAAACTAGTTAGGCTAGGAAGAGTGGAACGATAGAATAATCTCCAAGAATAAAAAGAAAATTAACCAAGATACATTATTTTGTCTTGGCTAACAAAATATTATTCTTTTTTTGTGGCTGCTTTCATTTTCAGATTAAACAACTGCATAAAATGAATCAACACTGGGAGCTTTCATTCTTGTATTTTAGCAGGAAAAATCAGTGAGTTTGCAGGGTTTTCTAAATGAGCTTAGGCAGGTTATTCACAGGTATCAGGACTTCTTTCCAGCTATATTAAAAATTATCTCTTTTTCCTTTTCCAGAATTCATTCACATGATGAGTGAATGATCATAATCCTACACTAGTCCACACAGAGTGGGGTGAGATGAATGTATGAAAAAAAATAGAGTAAGCTTAGGTTTTAGAAAAACCCTTGGAAGGAGCAAACTTGTGGACAATATGCCCAGTCATAAGTCTCAGGTACGTTCACATGTACATTTATATTTCTACTAGATGGCACCTGCCAACAGGCTTCACTCTTTTCAAATAGGCATAGGAAAATTTCAGTATCAGCCTCTCTATTTCTTAATTTTTCACATTTATAAACTAATCTTACCATCCATGCCCTCCAAATAAAAGCTAGAATTTAGTCTAATAGAAAGTGGAGAGATGAGAGGAAAAAATGTGAATAAATAAATGTTATCAGTCTAAATGAACTCCTAAACTTTTAGATAAAAATGTGTGTGAGTATAGTTAGCTCACGTCGGTTAAAATGTCTTTGTCTATATCAGTGACACTATACCTATTAAATTTAGCTGAGGATGCTGTCCATAAATTACTTTCAGAAGACTAAATTACATTCCTCTGACAATTAAGGGAGGGAGCTTTTGCCTATTTATTTAGTATACATTTTAAAAGATGTATTCTGTACAGGTTATATGCTTCTTATCCTACAAACTACATGCAAGCATAGTTATTTTATTAGGTGTATGTCAAAAAAAATACTAGATTAGAAATCTCTGGGTACCAAACAACTTCTGTCCCTGCACATATCCCTGCAAATGAGAACCCATCATTTCTCCACATTATTACAGAGGTATTACAGATTCAGGCACTGACAATGAAAACTTTCTATTGTCTCAAACCAGATTTGACCCTAGGATTTACCCAAAGTGGTCCTTAGCCCTCTGACTGAGGCTTTTTCATGATTAGTGGAGGAAGCTGATGCAGGTGATTTTAACTGAGCCATTGAGGCAAAAGAGAAAATTAATGGAGATCAAACCAAACTGCTGGCTTATATGGCAGCTAGAGGTTTGCCTATTGACACACATACAATTTTTTAAATAAGGCGGTGTGACCCTCCATTATCATATTGCATGACTGAAAATAAGCTGAATAATGAAGTGAATTCTCTAACCCAGCTCCAGGTATACTTCGTTTTACCTCCTGAGTCTCATGCTCCATGCAAAGAGTGTGCAACACTAAAGAAGAAATTTAGTTAAAAAACGCAGTTAGTATCTCTCCTTGCTTAGAAGATCCCTCTAGGCAAAGTGCTGGTCCTTTTATACTTGGTGGGGATTTTGCTATTGACTTCAATGAGTCCCAGGTTTACATGTAATTTAGCCAAACAGAACTTTATTATATTCATTTCCCAGGAGGCACCATTGACATTTTTCAAACCTCTGTGTGTTAATTTAATTTATATACCTATAGCAATTGTTTACAGAAAAAAAAATAATACTAATCTACTGTGTCTTTGTAAATACCATCTTCTGCTACACTAAGATCTCAATTACTAATGCCGTGTACTGCTCTTGACATTAGTGGGACCTTCCATGCTCCCAAAACAGTGACTGTTTAAACAGTGAATTGCTGTACTTAGAAGTAAACTTGATGGATGGGTGTTAGTCTGCTTCCCATACAATTGCTTTTGTGTAGTATACAGTTACGAACTGCTGACAAGATATCTGGGTTCTGACTTTCTTGCTTTTCCTTAGGTTTCCAAAACTTCCTTTTTTATTTTTTTCTCTTTTTTTTAATTTTATCTTTTTTTTTTTTTTAAATTAGACAAGAATGAAAAAAGGTTTTATCTTGACATTTGACTCCATGATGAGATGTGTGAGTTTTTACCATGTGCAGGCTCACTATGTGTTCAGCCCCAAACTGAACATAGTCATAGTCATAGACATGACTTCATATGTCAATGAAGTCAGTCAGTGTAAGTTACTAACGTTAAGTTAAGCATTTCAATAAGGTTTGCAACACATACTTTACTAGAAGAAGCACAGTACAAGCAATCCTCCTCATTTTGGAAGTACAAACTGTTGTATCTGAGCTAATTGCAATGCAGAAAGCATTGCAAAAATTGCAAAAAGCAAAGCAGAAATTATAAATGCAGAAAGCCATCTTCCTGTGGTGTTAAAGAGTATAATAATTTTAAAAAATGTATTTTTCAACCCCATTACAATTTTTGTTCTCCTGTAGGATCTCCTGTAAGGATTAGAACTTACACTGCTTCTCCATTTCTGGCTTTCAGCTACATATGTAAAGAAAGTATATTCTTGCATCTTTTTGAATAAAACTAAGCAAATGCTCTGGGTAACATTGCATTCAGGAAACTTTCCACAGGAGGTCAGGAAAGCAGACAAGCTACGCAATATCTGATTTGAAAATCTGTCATCTGCAGCTTTCTCTGCACCTGTTGCCCATAGACCAGAGTCCAGGGCTTTTTAACCGTGAATGGTCAATTTTCTCTAGAACGTCATCTCAGAATTATAGAACACCACCAAAGTATTAAAGTCTACCTGAGTAGGCAAACATCTTGAAACAATGATCCCTTCTTCAGCTCAGTAAAATATTAATTCAGATCTTCAGTCACAATCTGACTATTTCCCTACTGACTCCTAGTACACAGGGCCTGGGGAATCATACGGAAGAGGTCCCAAAGAAATGAAGCACGTTATTTCATTTGGATGCTACCAGTGATGATCATTGTTTTCTTACAATCACCACCAACATACCTGCCAAAATCCCCATTTATCTCAAATCCCTTATTTTGAAAATTTTAGTTTTATAGGAGAAGGCATATGGAAAAGATCTTTCTGCTGTGCTTGATTGTCAGTCAGTTTCCTTGTCTGCAATGGCAATTTAAAATATGATAACAACCTATGTATTCGAGGAATTACTTTACTGAAAATTGGTAACAGGATGACATTAACTAGTACCTGGTTGAAGAGTAGCATTTTTTTGATAATGATGCATTACATTAAAACATTCCTGTAGTGATAACCCTATTGGTAGTACATTATACTAATATTATAGCTTACCATAGCAACAGAGTGCTCGGAGGATGCATTGCATACATATACTGTCAGAGAACCAAAGTCATCTTTATTTTCACTGATCCAAACTAGGTCCATGCCTATGCTGAGGATACAACCATAGTCAATCTTATAGTACAAGATTTTGTTCATTTTTAAGGATTTACATGTGAGGTTGAAAAGTATAGTATTTTAGATGAAATCAGAAATGTTCTGTTCAAAGAGCGTATTTAGCCCCATAAAGGAAAAAACTTTTTCCCACTTTTCTGTCTGAGGGCCCTACTTCATTAAAGCCCTACGCCTACTTTTTGTGCTGTGGATCTAGGTATTCATGGAAAGTTTACTAAAGTATGAATTAGATTAATTACAAACTTCCTGAGACTGAAAGTCTGCTCTGGAAATCTCACCAGAATAATTTTCTGATATTCCAGTATTTTTTTGTATTCTCAATTTTCTACTCCCAGTTCAAAATTCCAGCTAAGTGAAAAATTCAGTAAAGTGACAAGGAAAGTGTAAACAGTTCAGATCAAATCAGGATGTGGTGTTTGCCAGGGCAATAGGGCAGGACACCCTTATTTTCTCCAAACCAGCAAACCCATCTCCAAGTTTTCAAAAAGTACCATTATGGTCAAAATCTTCTAGGGGAATTACAACGTTGTAATGGATCACATGTCCTGTCCAAGAGGGGGTAAAGCAAGATCATCAGGGAAAATATTCAGAAAGATTGCTCCAGAGGTAAAATAAGGTAAAGACTTCTTCCTTCTCAGCTAGATTAAGTGGTCCATGGGAATTGCACAGAGAAGGCTGGAACAGCAACACAAATCCTAAGATCAATTAATGTCTCATTTTATTATTATCTGGATAGTTATCTGAAACATGTTTAATTCCCTGATAATCTTTTTTTCAGCTGCCCCACATTCCTGGTGGCTTCCACCTTACTAATTACTTTGCCCTCAATTTCCAGAGCTCCAGTGTCCCATTCCAGCCTGAAGCATGCTATCTGAAATGGGATTGTAATGCATTAATATAAAGTGCTTGTTACTGCAATGCTTATCAAACATGTCAACAATGCTGCCAGAAGCTGAAACAGACAGATGAACAACTTATAGGACACTGTTGAATAAAATACTACCCACCTATGATTTAGTAAACTGCAAAACAGAGAAAGTAGGAATCATCCATTACAGATAATGATCCTGGAGGTGAAAGCCCCATTTGGAAAAAGTTCATTTATTTGGTCTGTGTAGATCGTTTGTCCAGCAGGGGGAGAGTATTTGCAAACACAGCAGAAAAAACCATAATGAAACCATGGGGGTTTTGGTGCAAAAATTTGAAACTGTAGTTTAGAAGTTGAACATATGAAGTACAAGTTCACCAAAAGCTCAGAAGATTCTATTTTATACCAAAACATTTTAAATATGTGTAAGCCTCTAAAGGCCTCTAGAGTTTGAACGTTATTAGCCATGACACAGTAACACAGCTTGTTTAATTGCTTTATTTGACCCCTCCCCAAAAGAAAAGATATCACATTGTGACTTATTAATAATAAGGTTAGTTTACATTTTGTATTAAATTATTGAACATACGTAGTAAATAAAAAGTTCCTCAGTCATCCATGCAGTAGCTTTAAACCCAGAAAAAAACCCAATAAGGAAATAAGGAGAGGTGTTTCTGAGAATTCACACCACTGTAAATGACTGTACAGTAAGTAGAGATGGACATTTAAAACTGAAGGGAAGTAGATGCCACTGGGATACCTTCCTTCCTGAGATGAATCAACAGTAAACTTCTGCCTCTGGAGACCTGAATTTAAAGCACTTAATAAGTTAATAATGGTGGTCTCTGACTTCCCCATTTAGCTAACATTTGCACCATTAAACAATCAAAAACATTTGGCATAATTACTTGACATGACTGACAGGAAGCAGCGGGTTAACGGTAGCACGGGACCAGAATAGGAGGAGTATAACAGGCCAAAACTGAGAAATATTGGCAGGGCCCTGTGGGGAGACCCACAGTGCAGCT
The DNA here is from genome assembly GCF_035582795.1 of Mycteria americana. Taxonomy (NCBI): domain Eukaryota; kingdom Metazoa; phylum Chordata; class Aves; order Ciconiiformes; family Ciconiidae; genus Mycteria; species Mycteria americana. The sequence goes on from NC_134396.1 coordinate 64,948,979, forward strand.
GTCTGCAGCGTGCTGAGCTCTGATTAGTGCCATTAGTTGCTCATTTTCACGAGTCAGACATGCAGTACACAGACGCGTACTACAAAGCCCACATCATGCCAACAACAGCAAAGCTCTTGGGCAAGGACGGGAGAGGGGCTGTGGTGGCCCCTGCTGGGGATGGCCTGCAGTCAGCAAGGACGATGGCCAGGGGTTCCGGCCGCTTGCCTGTGATGCGACAGCTGCTGTGTTGGGTTACTGCGACCGTTCACCGTAGGGGAGACTGCCGCGACACCACCTTGAAGTCAGAAAGAGAGGGACCTTTTGATGATGGTTCCTGTGTGAAAGTGGCCCTGGGTGGCTTTGCTTGACCCCCGCAGCCTTAGCCACTGGACGGCAGTACGAATTTCCATTGCAATGCAAAGAGAATATGTTAAGCTTCTTTTGCATTAGATTCTTCAGACCACAACTTATGGTATAAAAAATTATAACAAATTTTAAAGATCCTATAGTAATCTGCCACATCATAAAATTTCCCTGCAGCAACTCTCTACTGGTAACTATTTTGGCTTTTACATTCTAACATCAGATATGACACTGAAAGTGAAGAAAAGCTTTTGTTGTCATTTCACTCTATGAGAGACATGTCACTTGTTCCAAGGGTGAGCTAGCATCTGCTTAAACAATTTCTTGCCTTCAACCAAAAGGTGACTGTGTGAGTGTGTCTATTGCTATGGCAAACTGCAGATCATGGAATAGTGCTTATGATGTAATTATCATTGGACAGTTGAGAACGAATTGCTAAGCACCCATTTGTTTGTTAGAAGGCAGCATCTTTAATCATTCAGCATCTGAGGGGGTCAGCTGATAAAGAGTAGATCTTGTTGAAATATAATTACAGAAATAGACTGAAATATATTTACAGAATAAAATACTGTTTCCTGGGAAAAGACAGAAGTGTGCATATTCATAACAAAAGATTTCTAAACATAAATAACTTAAGAATCAAGACCAGAAGCAAGGAGATGCATATTAAAATATGAAAACATGTATGGTGTGGCATCTCCGAAGTGATATATGGAGAACTTCTCTGGCCTGGGAGTTTATAATAATAATTGGTTCAACAAAGTTGTTATCTCTACAGAGAAGCTAATGATTATAATTGTTGTAATGTTCTTAACTGTCTTGAATATTCCCTCTCTTAACAAATCAGAACCGTATTCAGTGTAATAAATTGATGATAGTGGAGAGAAAAAGAAACTGAATTGCAGGATGAAGGAAAAGACTATATTGTTAATATTATTGCACATATATTGTTAATATTATTGCAGACATAACACTAGACTAATATAAAATCAGCACCCAAACCAGGTACTTTGGAATAAGATTAATTGTGTCAGATGAATGCACTGCAAGTAAGCACCCAAAGTCACCTAGCGTAGTTGAGCTGAAGATTGAAACCAATTCAGCTGCCCAATAGCTGTCCAGTATGTCAAATAACTAGCAGATTTGTTTGGTTTTTGTTTTAAAATCCTCTTTTTATGCACAGGAGACTGGGTCATACCGGGAAGTGAAGGCCTCAGTAACAGAACTATCTTTTCGTATCTGTAGGATATGTCTCTTTGGACTGCTTGGTACTCTTCTGGAGGCAGCAGTTTTGGACCCACGAGGAATTCCACAGTGGATGTTTCTTCTCCGACACAATCCCCTTGTCTCGCAGCTGTCTCACTCACTGTCATTGTCTTGCCATAACATTTGAGATGGAAATAATATGGGTAGAAAAATCAGACTGTCAATGCTTCTTAATTGGCTCACCTCAGAAACACATTAAAATACTAATTTCCAGGTAACGCTAGTTAATAATTGCAATTGCAAATAATTGCAATTTTGTGTACATTTCCAAGGTGTAATGACCACAAGAAAAAATCTTTCAACTAGGAATTTACAAGCAATTAATTATGCAAGAAATACTAAAAAATGCTGTCATAGAAATCATGCTAAGTTAAACAAAAGGTAAATTGGGAACAATTTTGATGCTTATCTTTCTAGTAAGACTAAGTGCATTTGCTTAATATTTAAAACTAGCCATTAAACCAAGAGGGAAACCTGTATAAGACAGCAGGCACAACCACGATAACTTTTAATTGACCAGGTCTGGTGCAGGTACAGTGAAGGCATGGTGACATAGATTAACACTTATTAACTGCACATATCCTTTGTCAGGCTTGTGTTACTGTGCTGAACACTTTCCCGTGTTTTTTGAGGTAAAATGAGGTTTGTCACCAGTGGTTTACATGTGCTACAAACCATTTTATTCCCCAAATTTTTTTGAGACTTCCCAAAGTTTTCTGAGACACCTCACCTGCCTCTTGGATAAACACTGATAATTGTTGCAATTAACAGTTTGCATTTCAGAATGAGTAGTTCAGCATAAACATGATTTTGAATCCTACTTTCTTACTCTCACAAGAGTACTTTCTTACTCTGACAGAGTATTTTCTTACACAGTTGGTCAGGCTGTGCTTACTGGCTGAGGAAACTGAATTTACATTGTGCAGGTGGAGCTGTGAAGCTAGGATCAGCCTACCTCAAAGAAACTCCCCAGTAAAATAATTTGTGGATGTCATGAACATCTACTCTTTTTGTAGCTATGAGATACACAAATATATCAGGGTGAATTAAACAGTTCCTTTCTTAAGTAACCAGTTTCATCATAAAGAGTAGAAATTAAATAAGAAAATGAATTACTCATCTAGCAGTGGTTTAACAGTTCCTCTACCAAAAGCAGATAACAACCTCCTCTACAAAAGTAATTAAGAAGAGATGATGACTTCTTTTAAGACTAACAAAGGCTAAAGATTCTATTTAAGGATTACACCACGAAGGACCTATGAGGTCAGAATAGCTTTGCATACAAAACAAGAACAAAAAGATAAATCTGAGATTTCAACTCCTACTAAATGTTGATAAACCTAAGAGGAAATCTGAGTTTAACTTGGAGATAAGATACCTTTGAATGTATACTGGAATATCTTTTCACAGAATCAAAAGTAGAAAACCTTCAAGTTGAGGAAAAATCATATGCTTATATACATAGAAGCATAGTACCTATTCATAAATTAAAACTAGCCAAGCAATCTCATGAAGGTGCTGCAAAAATGAAAGGATGACAGCCACAGATATTTTAAATTTGGTAAGCCATGGCAGAAATATGCTTTCCTCTTTCCAGAAGAAAAGAATATAAAATGTTCGGCAAAGAACAAGCAGCAGCATGCTCTGATCACATCACTCAACTTTACAGCACAGCTCTTTCTTGTTCATCCCTGCCAGCAAGCCACTAACAGCAATCAGACCGAACAAACAGAAGCAGAGAAGAACATCAAGAAAAAGCAGCCTTCCCCTTCAGCACCACAGAGAGATGAATTTTGCCATACTGCTGATAGGACGTGAAATTAATGTTTTCATTATCATCACTTTAATTTGATACTGAATTGTTTATAGTATACTGATGGGTTATCCTGTTAGTAAACTGTCTTGGACTTAGTTTTGTGGACGGGGAGGCTTATGATAAACTTAACAAATAAAGAGAAATTATAAGATTGATAGGAATTTAGCATTCTTAATGATCATTTATGTCCCAAGACTTTTCCTTGATTTATTCCTTCTGAGAAAGTAGGATGGATCATGTCCCTCAACCTTAAAGACTTAAAAACTGTACTGCTAAGCGGGAGCCTCTATTAGTTTTGGGAATAAGGGTCTTGAAATTTTTCCCCAAACAAGTCTGCATCAAAAAAGTGTAAGCTCTACTGAAGGCTTCCACACAGGAAGACATAAGAAAGATTATAACTAAACCAATTTTTATGTACCTGTGGTCTTTTTTCTTTTTTTTTTTTTCTCCTTTAATAAGCATACAGTCATGATTAATGACCATCTGTGTTTATTTTCCCATTTTTTTCTTTTAATCACATTGTCAGCTAAAGCATGATAGGGATCTTGCTTTGGCTTGTGCTTAAGTAGCACAAGTCATTCCCTGGATCAGCAAAATTTGGCTCCCAATTTTTGCCTGCCTTTAAATTATGAATTATGTTCGGTCTTTTAAGATAAAAGCACTTCCCCGACAGACTGTCAAGTTGCATATATTGTGCTGATGTTACCTTTGCTTTGTTTTAGTAATATAGTGGACTGACTTAAGTCAATAGAAAGAACATCGTCAGCTGACTTGCATCTACAACACCATTCTCACCATAAGAACAATAAAAACCAACAACAGTTAATTGATAGTTCTAGTAACTGCAGTTAATCATCTGATCTACGATCTTTTACAGGTTACCAATACAAAGCACATTTCATACTTTTGCACTAGGTGCCATAGGTTAGATTTCTCAGACCATTACACCTGAGTAAGAATAGTATGACGAGAAATTATCAGGGTCAATACTGGTACAGCTGAATTCAAGAAGAAGATGAAAATAACATTGGTGACTTGTACTTTGGCAGGCACAGTGTCTTCTAATACCAGTAATATACATTTAAGTCAATACTTGGTATTGACTTAAAAAAGTGTTTGGGAATTATTCCCTGCTTTAACCTTTTATTTTAGGCATCCATGCAAAATTGAAAAGTGATGCCACTCATTCTCTCAATGCTTCAGTAGGCTATATACAGTTTATTAAATGCTTAGATGGCATAAAATAAAAGAAACACTACATTATTTGCTCTACTATTAAAACTCACCGAGCAGGAAGGTTTGTGCATGTTCTTGCAATCACATCCAAGGAAGCAGTACTCCCTTCCCTAAAAGACACAGAGATAAAGGAAAACTAGTGTGCAACCAATTAAATATACCTGATAATAATAAATTTGCTTTTAAGTATCTACAAGTAGCTTTGGTTTCTGTGTCCCCATTAATAGTTTATTTTCTGGTCAGGTGCACTATTGATTGCTCTGCACCGAAGCTATTTTTTCCTCATTAGCTTTCCAAACTTTTTCTTGCCTCAATTTTCTTCAGATACAAAAGCTGAGCAAGATTATGTGAGACTTGTTGCTTAGCAACAGTCCTATTCCGAAAATGATAATGGCTGAGCACTCCATGTCATCTTCTCATGAAAGAAGTCAGATATTCCTCCCTTTGCTCCACAGTGTTTCAGGACCTTTCTCTCTCTCCTCGCCTTCCCTCCCCCACTAAAAAAAAAAAAAGTAAAATGGTAATTATTCACAATTTCACAATTTATATTATTCTGCCACATGAAACTTACATGCTATTTAAATTTAAGGCATCTGTATTTCTCTGTGTGAAAACAAGTGCTTATGTTTTATGTCTCTACAGAGCAGGAAAAAGTACCTAGAAGTCTTGACCACCAACAAAATGAATGGAGGGATGGGAGAAGGGAGGACAGAAGTGGAATGTTTTGGGAGAGAGGAAATCCCATTCTTTATTACTCTCAGAAATATTCTTACCCTTTGAATAAGATTCTTGGCACTTCTAGGAATAATAGATGCCTGACACCTTGAGTCCTACAGAATTAAAGAGTGCAAAGGCTTACAGAAAAATGAACTTTCTATTTGAGAACTGTTAAAATTCTGGTTTTTCGAAAAAGAGCTAGTGATTCATTCTTAATACATTCATCTCTTTAAAACACAAAGAACAGTCCATTTGCATTCCTGCTATAATTGTCCATAAATAAAAATCCTTCTTTTTAAAACAAATTAACATGCCACTTAGGGGAAGAGTGCACATCCTGTACAGAACAGATGACTGGTCCTACGAGGGAACTATTTGAACAAACACTGAGAGAATGTGAATGACAAGGAAAATAAACAGACATGGAAGACATAAAAAGCCTCAAAGATACTGAAAAGAGCTCAGCAAAAGAAAGCAATTCACTTTCTGCTGTAAGTCAGAAAGAGGCCTGAAACAGGAAAAAGTGTATTTTGTGTATGAGCCCATGACGGTATGAATGCAGGTGTTCATTGACTTCACCAAAGGTGGGGACAGAGCAGAATACACCTGTGTTGCTAGGAATATATGACCAACAAAGTCCTGTAGGAAAAAAAAAAAAAAAAAGAATTAAAAAAAAAGGAAACAGTGTCTAAAAACTGCCAAGTGTTTCTTGTTATTAGAGGGCAAACGGGTTTTAACCAGTAGTCCAGAGGTAACTGAAGCACCCTGGTTTCCAGAGAGACCTCTTCTGTATTCAGATGTCAAAGCAGTCCTTGTTGTCCCATCTGCCGTACGATGGGACAGTCAACATACCACCACTTATGAACATCTCCCAGCTCCAACTCATTAAGGACAGATGACATGGGAGGACTATAGAGATGCTGTTCACCACTGCAGGGAGAAAATTTGTGCAGCCAAAGCTCAGAGTTCAAGCTGGACAGTGCTGTGAAGGACAACAAAAAGGGCTTTTTTAAATAAGTTAACAGCAAAAGGAGGGTCAGAAATAACATTTGCCTGTTATTTGATGAGGATGGTCACCTCACAAATAGGGACATAGACAAAGTGGAGACATTAATGCCTTCTTCGCCTCTGTCTTCAACAGTGATGATGGGCCCTGGGACCCATGGAGCCCTATGTTGGAGGACCGTGACTGTGGGGATGATAAACTCCTCACTGACCCTGAACTTGTTTGAGACTTGCTGCTCCAGCTGGATGCACATGAGTCTATAGGGCCCAATGGGATTCATTCCAGGGATGTTATTGTGCGACTTCTTTCCATTATTTTTCAATGGTCTTGGCAGTATGGAGAGGTCCCAGTTGACTGGAAGCTGGCAAATGTTGTGCCAAGTTTCAAGAAGGGTAATAAGGAAGACCCTGGTAATTACAGGCCTGTCAGTGTCACTTCAAGAGCCTGATGAAATTGTGGAGAAGGTTATTCTAGGAGTTATTGAAAAACACTTAAGAGACAACACAGTCATTGGTCATAACCAGAATGGGTTCACGAGGGGCGAGTCCTGCTTAACCAACTTAATTTCCTTCCATGACAAGATCACCCATCTAGTTGACCAAGGGAAGCCAGTAGATGTGGTATTTTGGGATTTTAGCAAAGCTTTTGGTACTGTCTCTCACAGTATCCTTCTGGACAAAATATCCAGCACACAGCTAGACAAGTCCATAATACATTGGGTGAGCAACTGGCTGACAGGTTGGGCTCAAAGTGTTATAGTAAAGGAGGTTACATCAGGCTGGCAGCCAGTCATCAGTGGGGCTCCCCAGGGCTCAATTTTAAGGCCAGTGCTCTTTAATGTTCTATAAATGATCTGGATGCAGGAATCAAATGCCCATTAAGTATGTTTCCCAATGATACTAAACTAGGAGGAGCTGTGGGCTCCCTTGAGGGTAGAGAGGCCTTACAGAGAGATCTAGATAGACTAGAGATCTGGGAAATCACCAACTGTATGAAATTTAACAAGAACAAGTGCCAGGTGCTCCACCTGGGAAGGGGTAATCCTGGTTATACATACAAATTGGGGGAGGAGAGGCTGGAAAGTAGCCCTGCAGAAAGAGATCTGGGGGTCTGGGTTGATGGCAAGTTGAATATGAGTCAACAGTGTGCCCTGGCAGCCAAAAGGGCCAACAGTGTCCTGGGGTGCATCAAGCACAGCATAGCTGGCTAGTCGAGGGAGGTGATGGTCCCACTGTGCACTGCACAGGTGTGGTCCCACCTCAAGTGCTGTGTGCAGTTTTGAGTGCCTTAATATAAGAAGGACATCAAACTATGGGAGTGTGTCCAGAGGAGGGCGACCAAGATGGTGAAAGACCTTGAGGGCAAGACAGGAGGAGCATCTGAGGTCACTTGGTTTGTTCAGCTTGGAGAAGAGAAGTCTGAGGGATGACCACATTGCAGTGTACAACTTCCTCAAGGGGGCCAGCGGAGGGGGAGCTGCCCATCTCCTCTCTCTGGTGACCAGCAATAGGACATGAGAAAATTGAATGAAGCTGTGTCAAGGGAAGTTCAGATTGTACATTAGAAAAAGGTTCTCCACTGAGAGGATGGTCAGTCACTGGAACAGGCTCCCCAGGGAAGTGGTCATGGCACCAAGCCTGTCACAGTTCAAGGAGTGTCTGAACAATGCTCTTAGTCATATGGTTTAGTTTTAGGTAGTCCTACAAGGAGCAGGGAGTTGGACTCGATGATCTTTATGGGTCCCTTCTGACTCGAGACATTCTATGATTCTACAATCCTGTGATTGGTCTGCCCTGAGGACCAGGGGGAGGAACCAAGCACCGAGGGGTGAGCACTAAGCCCATGTTATGGTAGGGATGATATCTGAGCTTCTCTACTGCCGGTAATCCACATCCACAGGTGGGCAAGTTATTGTGAAGTCCTGTCTCGCAGCCTGCATCTGGCAGTAGTGCAGAAAAGACTGTGAGGATGTTATTAGGTGCAACTTGGAGGCCTGGACTGTGCTGGATTTTCATCTTCAATACCTTTTCATCCTATGGTCATTAAACTAAGACTTGGCTCCGTAACTCCAGGACCTTGGTGGGCCATAAGAAATGCAGTTTGTCTTCCATCTAACACACAGCACACACTGTACACTTTTATAGAAGTTGCCTTTGCCCGGTGTGGTGAGAATGTCTCTGGCAGTTCACTTCTGCCCCCTTCTATAAAGGCACCTGAAAAATCAGACAGTTATAAGAATGCATGCCTCAGAGGTTTACTAAAACAATAAATAAATCAAATGAGCAAAAATCAAGAATTTAAATGCTTTCTTAGCCTGACAACTCAAGGTCAGATCCTCTCAACATTAAATTATGATTGTCTAGTCATCGATCTTACTACTCTTTACCATAACTCTGAATATGTCCAGTTTTCCTTACTTATTCTTAAAAGTATTGTTAGACAATATTCCCATTATTCCACATTTATTGTCTCAGGAGCATCATGGTATTAACTATGTTATTAACTCAGTAACTTTTTTAGTCTTTGTCAAACTTTCTTCACTGCAAAATGGTTTTCTCAATGTTTTCCTCTCTGTGCCATAAAGTTAATCTCTACCAACTAAGGGTAGGCTACCAGAAAGAGAGAGCGATGCCTTTGTATTGTGGGACTTTGTAGTACCTGTGACACCCTGTACTTCTGCAATGTTTTTAGCAGTATTTTACCATATTGACGTCTAGTATTTTTAGTGATTTTATCCTTTTACATTATGTGTTTTCATCATGGCAAGGACAGGCAGTCCTTTCCTTCCACTAAGAATACTTGCTGAGGAGACCCCAGACAATAAGAACATCTTCACCAACCCAGATACAAAAAGTCCAGCAGAGAATGTGTGACATATAAGTGATCTAGTGCTCATCTTTGGAGGCTGCCCAAAACATGGTTCCAAACCCAACAGAAAATAACTTTCTATTTCTGGAACAGGTCTACAGATAATCAAGTTTTTAAACAACTTTTCTTTTTTCTTTTCTTTTCTTTTCTTCTCTTTTCTTTTCTTCTCTTTTCTTTTCTTTTCTTTTCTTTTCTTTTCTTTTCTTTTCTTTTCTTTTCTCTTCTTTTCTTTTCTTTTCTCTTCTTTTCTCTTCTTTTCTCTTCTTTTCTTTTCTCTTCTTTTCTTTTCTCTTCTTTTATCTTCTTTTCTTTTCTTTTCTTTTCTTTTCTTTTCTTTTCTTTTCTTTTCTTTTCTTTTCTTTTCTTTTCTTTTCTTTTCTTTTCTTTTCTTTTCTTTTCTTTTCTTTTCTTTTCTTTTCTTTTCTTTTCTTTTCTTTTCTTTTCTTTTCTTTTCTTTTCTCTTCTCTTCTTTTCTTTTCTCTTCTTTTCTTTTGTCTTCTTTTCTTTTTCTTTTCTTTTCTTTTCTTTTCTTTTCTTTTCTTTTCTTTTCTTTTCTTTTCTTTTCTTTTCTTTTCTTTTCTTTTCTTTTCTTTTCTTTTCTTTTCTTTTCTTTTCTTTTCTTTTCTTTTCTTTTCTTTTCTTTTCTTTTCTTTTCTTTTCTTTTCTTTTCTTTTCTTTTCTTTTCTTTTCTTTTCTTTTCTCTTCTTTTCTTTTCTTTTCTCTTCTTTTCTTTTCTTTTCTTTTCTTTTCTTTTCTTTTCTTTTCTTTTCTTTTCTTTTCTTTTCTTTTTTCTTTTCTTTTCTTTTCTTTTCTTTTCTTTTCTTTTCTTTTCTTTTCTTTTCTTTTCTTTTCTTTTCTTTTCTTTTCTTTTCTTTTCTTTTCTTTTCTTTTCTTTTCTTTTCTTTTCTTTTCTTTTCTTTTCTCTTCTCTTCTCTTCTCTTCTCTTCTCTTCTTTTCTTTTCTTTTCTTTTCTTTTCTTTTCTTTTCTTTTCTTTTCTTTTCTTTTCTTTTCTTTTCTTTTCTTTTCTTTTCTTTTCTTTTCTTTTCTTTTCTTTTCTTTTCTCTTCTCTTCTTTTCTCTTCTTTTCTCTTCTCTTCTTTTATCTTCTTTTCTTTTCTTTTCTTTTCTTTTCTTTTCTTTTCTTTTCTTTTCTTTTCTTTTTTCTCTTCTCTTTTCTTTTCTTTTCTTTTCTTTTCTTTTCTTTTCTTTTCTTTTCTTTTCTTTTCTTTTCTTTTCTTTTCTTTTCTCTTCTCTTCTCTTCTCTTCTCTTCTTTTCTTTTCTCTTCTCTTCTCTTCTTTTCTTTTCTTTTCTTTTCTTTTCTTTTCTTTTCTTTTCTTTTCTTTTCTTTTCTTTTATTTTATTTTCTTTTCTTTTCTCTTCTTTTCTTTTCTCTTCTTTTCTTTTCTCTTCTTTTCTTTTCTCTTCTTTTCTTTTCTCTTCTTTTCTTTTCTCTTCTTTTCTTTTCTCTTCTTTTCTTTTCTTTTCTCTTCTTTTCTTTTCTCTTCTTTTCTTTTCTTTTCTTTTCTCTTCTTTTCTTTTCTCTTCTTTTCTTTTCTCTTCTCTTCTTTTCTTTTCTCTTCTTTTCTTTTCTTTTCTTTTCTTTTCTTTTCTTTTCTTTTCTCTTCTTTTCTTTTCTCTTCTTTTCTCTTCTTTTCTCTTCTTTTCTTTTCTTTTCTTTTCTTTTCTTTTCTTTTCTTTTCTTTTCTTTTCTTTTCTTTTCTTTTCTTTTCTTTTCTTTTCTTTTCTTTTCTTTTCTTTTCTTTTCTTTTCTTTTCTTTTCTTTTCTTTTCTTTTCTTTTCTTTTCTTTTCTTTTCTTTTCTTTTCTTTTCTTTTCTCTTCTTTTCTTTTCTTTTCTTTTCTCTTCTTTTCTTTTCTTTTCTCTTCTTTCCTTTTCTTCCCCAGCCTGCTGTGTATATTTAGAATAAATCTATTTGGACTGTTGAATTCATATGGTCTTCTTACTTCTCAAAGGATTTCTAGCATCCATCACTTAGTCCCCTGGCTTAGAGGTGAATTACTATAACTCTTCTCCCATACTTGCATTGAGGGACAGCATGTCAGCCAGGGTCCACGATAGGAAATTAAGAAAGTGTTTTGGTTTTGGCCAGGTTAATTTTCTTCATAGTAGCTAGTATAGGGCTATGTTTTGGATTTAAGCTGAAAACAGTGCTAATAATATGAGGATGTTTTCATTATTGCCAAGCAGTGCTTACATAGAGTCAAGGCCTTTTTTGCCTCTCACACCACCCTACCAGCGAGTAGGCTCGGGGTGCACAAGAAGCTGGGAGGGGACACAGCTGGGACAGCTGACCCCAACTGACCAAAGGGATATTCCATACCATATGATGTCATGCTCAGCATATAAAAAGCTGGGGAAGAAGAAGGAAGGGGGGGATGTTTGGAGTGATGGCGTTTGTCTTCCCAAGCAACCATTACGCGTGATGGAGCCCTGCTTTCCTGGAGATGGCTGAACACCTGCCTGCCCATGGGAAGGAGTGAATGAATTCCTTGCTTTGCTTTGCTTGCATGTGTGGCTTTTGCTTTCCCTATTATACTGTCTTTATCTCAACCCATGAGCTTTCTTACTTTACCCTTCCAATACTCTCCCCCATCCCACTGCGGGGGTTGTGAGTGAGTGGCTGTGTGGTGCTTAGTTGCCATCTGGGGTTAAACCATGACAGAAACGCAGGATAACGGTCATCTCTGGAAAGCAGGAGAAGCTTTTCTGCAGAAAAACCTCCACCAGAAATTTACTATTTTAATGTAAGGAAAAATTGGCTCCAAGGACCAGTAGAATCCAGGGCTTGCAAAATCTCTTTCAATTAGTGGTTTGTTTAGCTATTACTGTGGGCATGGAAGAGGAGCTCTTTTCATGGAGGGTTTGCTTTACTGGGTAAAGGAAGATGGAATTACCAATATGATACAGGTGTAGCACTTGTGATCATGCTGAAGTGATTGTGCCCCTGTACTCGGCACTGGTGAGGCCGCACCTCGAATACTGTGTTCAGTTTTGGGCCCCCCACTACAAGAGGGATATTGAGGTACTGGAGCGTGTACAGAGAAGGGCAATGAAGCTGGTGAAGGGTCTGGAGCAGAAGTCTTATGAGGAGCGGCTGAGGGAGCTGGGACTGTTTAGCCTGGAGAAAAGGAGGCTGAGGGGAGACCTCATCGCTCTCTACAACTACCTGAAAGGAGGTTGTAGAGAGGTGGGGGTCGGTCTCTTCTCCCAGGTAACAAGTGATAGGACAAGAGGAAATGGCCTCAAGTTGCATCAGGGGAGGTTTAGACTGGATATTAGGAAATTTTTCTTCACCGAGAGGGTTATCAAGCATTGGAACAGACTGCCCAGGGAAGTGGTTGAGTCGCCATCCCTGGAGGTATTTAAAGGACGTTTGGATGAGGTACTTAGAGACATGGTGTAGTGGTGGTTTTTGGCAGTGTTAGGTTTATGGTTGGACTCGATGATCTTAAAGGTCTTTTCCAACCTATATGATTCTGTGATTCTGTGATTCTGTGAATCTTGGTTTTGAGCTCAGAAGGGACAGGTGCCAAGATAAGCAGAGGTGGCTGGAGGCAAGATCTGCTCATGAGCCCTCAGAGAGCTTCTGTAAAAGGTCCAAGATCACAGTAATCTGTCTCTGCTTCTGGCTTTCTAGCTATGCCTGAGTGCACTCCATCTTGCAATCAAGTTATGCACACCTGACACAATCAAGTTATGCACCAAGTGGAAGGAGTCCAGTGTTCACTTAAACTATTCACGTGGCCTACAACTTTCCAGGCAAGGCATTTGACCCAAGAGACCAGAGGATATGCAACTTCAGCCATGATGCAGGCAGGTATCTTCAAGCCAGCTAAGGTGGGAGCAATACAAATACCAAATTGCCATGACAGAGGCTTGAATGCTTGCTGTATATCTTGAGGCCCTGATAGTGTCCTTGCTTACAAGCAAGGGGGTCCTGGTGACATAAGGACAATTTGGTATCACGGTAATATGGTGCTGGGTGATCCATTCTTTTCCACCTGACATAAACATTTATTTATCACCTCAACTGTTATTTTTTGGCCCTCTTCTGTACTCCTGATAGAAATGCTGTCCTCTATTCATCCACAGGTTTGCCTTCACACATGACCTCGTTTGGCTTCCTCACTGTTAAAACAATGGATATAACTGTGTGTGTGATACAATTCTTAGAATCTAATGTAGCCCCCAAATCATCTATTTATAAAAACTACCAGGTAAAAAGCTTTTAAAATTATCTTCCACTATCTTTCTGGAAGACTGAACCATGTGCTTTTCATGGTTTGCTCTCCTCATTTATTATTACAGAGTCAGCCCAAGTCAACAGGTCTTTTCTAGAAGACATTAGCTGCAGTAGCAAACACAAAATGAGGACTTTAAAAAGAGTGAAGTGATGCTGCCTGTTTGATGTATTAAGCAAAGGATCTCACTGTAATATTAAAGTCACTGTATGTACCAGGAACTTTGTATTCTGACAGAATTTATAATGTGCAAAATAAAACAAGAAAAAACAATTTTCACAAGTGCATTTTAGCTGCTCAAATGAGCAGCTGCAAAATCCATAGCATTTTGTATTTCAAAGGCAGAGAGAAGAAAAACTTCCCCCTTTACTTGTTCATCTCTGCATCTTGTACTCTGTATTTCTTTTTCTTCTTACAATTACCATGGCCTTTTCTGCAGAGCTTTCACAGCTAATGTTTTTATTTTGGCTGTCTATGCTCATAACCGGTACTTACCCAAAGTCTCCTGTTGCTCAAATTAATGTGGCTTGCTCTACCTAGCTACGTATTAAATGAGGCTGTAGGTTGACACTGTTACTGACAGTATCATTAGTGGTTTAAGGTGTCACTGCCTCTCTTCTTCCATTGACCTCTTCCTTACTGTCACCTTTCTTTCAACATTTCTGCCACAACATTCAGCTGTAACAGTTACTCATTCAGCTGTACAAATTAGTTCCGTATCTCCTTGCCCACACACACACAAAAAAAAAAAAAAAGGAGGGGGGATGGGGGGATGCTTCGGGGTGGGGGGGCGGTTGTTTGGTTTGGTTTGGTTTGGTCCATCTTCAGATAGAACTTTTGCTTGACTTAGTTCCCACTGCAGCTGTACAAATAGTGTGTCATGGTGCAATGATAGGTGGCATGTAAAGAATGGGAAGCAAAGAGAGAAATCAGGGTTTGTGCTGTATGTGGATTGTTCCCTGAGCCTGCAGTTGGTTTCTATGCATGATGTAAACAGGTTTAAAAAGTCACAGCCTCTCCTTCCCTGTTACTTCCCCAGAGTCAGTACATATTGAATTGAATATTGAATAAACTTGCCATACCACTGCCAAAACTCTTGTGTGAGCACAAAGTGTGAGTTTTGGTCAAATGAGTTAGCAGGGAGACGTAATGAGAGTTTATGCCATGACTGCTATCAAAAGGTTGTTTGTAAAACAGCACTTAAACACTAATCTTTCTAATTTTGAAGTGATTATAAGGCTAGTAGAAATGGTAAGGTATCCAGTCCACCAGGTGGAAATCCTTCTATATTCTAAATAACTGCAAATAATGAGAAGACTTGGGCATCACCTGCACTTGCAGCAGGTTTTAAACCAAAGGCCTTCTCTACCAAAGTCATAAACTCTTGTTGTGAAACTTTTGCTATTGGCCTGTAACAATAGTGTATTTGTCTCCTGGACAGCAAAGGGATTTGAAGGGGAGAAGTCACTCCACAGTACGAGTACACAGATTTTGCTCTAGCTTCCCAACACTTATAGCCAGATTGCACGGACAAGAGTTGACTATTACAGCAAATCAGGCACCCAGCCTGATTTTACACACTTATAAAACCATTAAGGCTGCTACTTTTACCTATAACTACCAAAACTATTTGACAGATCTGTCTCCTGCATATGCAACCTTGGAAAATGATGTTGTTGATTTTGAAATTGTATGCTCTCTGCCTCCATTTCATTTCTACTCTTTAACCACTTGTACCTGTGAAAATGAAGCTAAACAAGATATTCTTAGTGTGTATAAAGTAGGTGAACATGTTGATCATATACTTGAGAATTTCTGTACAGCTTCAATAGTTTTACTCCTTTACTTTTTAAAGTCAATCATTTTGCTCTTGGTATAACTTCTGGGCATGTTAGTTTTATTGCTTGTGGAATAAATCCTGCATTCGTTGTTTCTTAACACATTTTATGCACCTTTCTGTAGAATTCAGCAAGTATCTTGTTAATTTTCTCTTGTTTTGTCAAAATATTATTTAGTTTAATACATTTTAAATCTATTTTTTAATTATTATTGAATTATTAATTTTTTCTTCCTTTAGTTTTTTTTACTAGTCGTCCTGCTTTATCTCTTCCTTCATGATATATTTTTTTCCCTTCAGCTTGTCTAATGATAATTTTAGCTTCATGCTTTCAAGGTTATTTGATTCAGTGTCTTGCTGAGAGTATTTTTGCATGGTTCGTTCATCAGGCTATCTCCCATATATATTCTTTTCTTTTAATCTTCCTTGTCACTTCTTATTCTGTTAATATTTCTCTCTCTCTTATCAGTCAAAATGCTATTACTTTCCCCATTACGATGGTCCCGCTGGTATCTCATAAAACCGTGGATCATACTTATTGTAGAAATGCAAATAGTTACCCATTTATTCTCCTAATAATAAACACCAGGTATTCTAAAAGAAACACATCCAATGAGCTGGATGTATATTTTGTTTTCTTTAAGTCACTATTCAGAGTCCTACTTGTGTCATACTGCTCCATGTAAAAAATTGCTCATACATGTGGAAATCTAATTCTAAACCTATATAGTGGTGAGATCCATTGTCCAGTCAGGACTAATACTCCTACCCTGTCTTAGCATGATCTGCATGGGGCCAGGAGGAAGTGTGGGTTCACTCATTTTTATTTCTGTGGAGCAGTGTAGGAAATACTTAGCTTGAAGATACAGTAAAAAAATTATAGAGCCTCTTTTTTCTTCCATTTTCTTAAGGAAAAGTTTTGGGGAGTGTTACAATTAACAAATATTGAATGTGGACAAAATAGAGAGGAAGAGAATTAGGAAAAGTTTTCTCTTCGTCTGCAAGGTGAACATCAGTCAGGAAATTCCAAATCCACTCTTGCTTCACATGAGCACAAGTCTAAACTCTAATAGCAGGACACTCTGGAGGAGATCCAAGGAATGACTTGCTTTTCCTGCACTTCCTCGTTCAGGTTTTCAACCGAGACAATATGATCTGGCTGTCTATCTTTAGGTTTTTATAGAAGTAAAATAATTTTAACTCAGTTTAATATGTCCAGGAGCTGCATGAAAACTGCCTGATGTTGCTACTAATTAATTCATCTCCATATGTCAGCTCATATGAAAGCAATAAAAACATGAAAACGTTTTCTTATTGCATGGCAGTTGCATTGAGGGTTGTCCTGTAAA